>NW_028133352.1:600000-902632 GCF_964374135.1 Grampus griseus | reverse complement strand
GAACTGAATTCCAAAACAGAACAGGGTCTCAAATTTAGAAAACCAACTTATGCTTGCTTAAGGGGAAAGGTGAGTTGGGGTGCTGCATAAAACCAGAGATTGAAATGAGCACAGATAAAGTTCCTTAAGCCAAATATGGAATAGACAAGAGCTACTCCTTGCTCAACGAAATGGACTCAACACCCCATATTAAACGCCTAAGAATGTACCTGACTAGTAAGTATCTTAAAACCTATGGATTGCTATGTCTCCAAAAGAGAATCAAGCATGTGTACAGGGGCATAAATGCAGCAGTGATAGGATTGGAGAGGTTCGGTGAGCAAATGAAGACCCTTTGAAGTCATATTGCATGGTACCCATTCCACGGGTCTCAACTCTCCAGGTTTAAGGTATTCTTCCTTCAGCTAAAACATGCATGTGGAACCCAGAGTATGATCAACCGTGTGAACGGGAGATGTGTTCAAATATGTCTCAGTTTTCCTCCCCTGGTACTCGGGTGCAACATTCCAGACGCTTTACTAACACTCTCCCCACTTGGAGAGTCAGCGCCTTTAACCTCCTGTTTGGCCCAGTTTGCAATTTCTGCGGAAGAGGAACAGGAATAGGGAGAACCAATGAGAGACTAGCTGGAGGTGTCTGGACGGGCAAATTTAACTCTCATTTCCTATCTGGAAGAGGAAATAACCAAAGGCTCAGCGTGCCGTGCCGGAACCAGATTAGGGCCTGAAGCCATCCTGCGGTGTTGCGGCCAGCTCAAAAGAAAGTGAGTTGAAGAAAGGAGCTCAGGGGCACTGTAATTCACAAACCTGCAGAGTTATAAATGACAGCTATCGTCCAAAAATATACTGAAGTAAGGCTGCCAAGAGGACTTGAAAGCGGGGCAGAATTGCAGGAAACCGATTTCAGGAGGTAGACTGGAATTGCATTGAAAGCATAGGAAAAGAGGCAGAACGTCCACAATGATGCACTTGGCCAAAAAGGGCGTATGCGTTTTTTCCTGAATATATTCAGGAAAAAACGCATACGCCCTTTTTGGCCAACCAAGCAAGCTTGCAAAGGAAATCTGCACTACAATGAAGTCTCACTTCCCCCCGGTCAAAAGGGCCATCTGAAAAAAGTGTAAAATCCAGCAAGGCAGGACAGGCCATGGAGAACTGGGAGCCTTGTTATGCTGCTGGGCAGGATGTAAATTGCCAACAGACACTCGGGAGAAGTGTATGGTGTTTCCTGAAACATCTAAAAAACAAAGCAACAGAGCCTAGGGCACTTCCACTTATGGTCCTATAGCTTAGGGAAATTAAAATCAAAAAGACACAGCCACCCCAAAGTTTGGGACGCCTCTGTTTACAAGAACCTCATTTACAGTACAAGTTCAACATCGCAGAAAGTGAAAAATGGATAAAGAAGTTGTGGTATTTACTTGCAAAGCAATATCACTCAGCAATGAAATCTATGTCATCAGGCCCTTAGCAGCACAATGAGTGGATTCAGGTATGATGATTCTAACTGAAATAAGTCACACAGAAAATGAAACATCATAAGGTATCAGTAATACACGGAATGTAAACTTGGCTACACAGGAACTGAATTACAGAACAGAACAGGGTCTCAAATTTAGAAAACCAACTTATGCTTGCTTAAGGGGAAAGGTGAGTTGGGGTGCTGCATAAAACCAGAGATTGAAATGAGCACAGATAAAGTTCCTTAAGCCAAATATGGAATAGACAAGAGCTACTCCTTGCTCAACGAAATGGACTCAACACCCCATATTAAACGCCTAAGAATGTACCTGACTAGTAAGTATCTTAAAACCTATGGATTGCTATGTCTCCAAAAGAGAATCAGGCGTGTGTACAGGGGCATAAACGCAGCAGTGATAGGATTGGAGAGGTTCGGTGAGCAAATGAAGACCCTTTGAAGTCAATTTGCATGGTACCCATTACACGGGTCTCAACTCTCCAGGTTTAAGGTATTCTTCCTTCAGCTAAAACATGCATGTGGAACCCAGAGTATGATCAACCGTGTGAACGGGAGACGTGTTCAAATATGTCTCAGTTTTCCTCCCCTGGTACTCGGGTGCAACATTCCAGATTCTTTACTAACACTCTCCCGACTTGGAGAGTCAGCGCCTTTAACCTCCTGTTTGGCCCAGTTTGCAATTTCTGCGGAAGATGAACAGGAATAGGGAGAACCAATGAGAGACTAGCTGGAGTTGTCTGGACGGGCAAATTTAACTCTCATTTCCCACCAGGAAGAGGAAATAACCAAAGGCTCAGTGTGCCGTGCCGGAACCAGATTAGAGCCTGAAGCCATCCTGCGGTGTTACGGCCAGCTCAAAAGAAAGCGAGTTGAAGAAAGGAGCTCAGGGACACTGTAATTCACAAACCTGCAGAGTTATAAATGACAGCTATCGTCCAAAAATATACTGAAGTAAGGCTGCCAAGAGGACTTGAAAGCGGGGCAGAATTGCAGGAAACCGATTTCAGGAGGTAGACTGGAATTGCATTGAAAGCATAGGAAAAGAGGCAGAACGTCCACAATGATGCACTTGGCCAAAAAGGGCGTATGCGTTTTTTCCTGAATATATTCAGGAAAAAACGCATACGCCCTTTTTGGCCAACCAAGCAAGCTTGCAAAGGAAATCTGCACTACAATGAAGTCTCACTTCCCCCCGGTCAAAAGGGCCATCTGAAAAAAGTGTAAAATCCAGCAAGGCAGGACAGGCCATGGAGAACTGGGAGCCTTGTTATGCTGATGGGCGGGATGTAAATTGCCAACAGACACTCGGGAGAAGTGTATGGTGTTTCCTGAAACATCTAAAAAACAAAGCAACAGAGCCTAGGGCACTTCCACTTATGGTCCTATAGCTTAGGGAAATTAAAATCAAAAAGACACAGCCACCCCAAAGTTTTGAACGGCTCTGTTTACAAGAACCTCGTTTACAGTACAAGTTCAACATCGCAGAAAGTGAAAAATGGATAAAGAACTTTTGGTATTTACTTACAAAGCAATATCACTCAGCAATGAGATCTATGTCATCAGGCCCTTAGCAGCACAATGAGTGGATTCAGGTATGATGATTCTAACTGAAATAAGTCACACAGAAAAAGAAACATCATAAGATATCAGTAATACACGGAATGTAAACTTGGCTACACAGGAACTGAATTCCAAAACAGAACAGGGTCTCAAATTTAGAAAACCAACTTATGCTTGCTTAAGGGGAAAGGTGAGTTGGGGTGCTGCATAAAACCAGAGATTGAAATGAGCACAGATAAAGTTCCTTAAGCCAAATATGGAATAGACAAGAGCTACTCCTTGCTCAACGAAATGGACTCAACACCGCATATTAAACGCCTAAGAATGTACCTGACTAGTAAGTATCTTAAAACCTATGGATTGCTATGTCTCCGAAAGAGAATCAAGCATGTGTACAGGGGCATAAACGCAGCAGTGATAGGATTGGAGAGGTTCGGTGAGCAAATGAAGACCCTTTGAAGTCATATTGCATGGTACCCATTCCACGGGTTTCAACTACCCAAGTTTAAGGTATTCTGCCTTCAGCTAAAACATGCATGTGGAACCCAGAGTATGATCAACCATGTGATCGGGAGACGTGTTCAAATATGTCTCAGTTTTCGTACCCTGGTACTCGGGTGCAACATTCCAGACGCTTTACTAACACTCTCTCGACTTGGAGAGTCAGTCCGTTTAACCTCCTGTTTAGCCCAGTTTGCAATTTCTGCAGAAGATGAACAGGAATAGCGAGAACCAATGAGAGACTAGCTGGAGGTGTCTGGACGGGCAAATTTAACTCTCATTTCCCACCAGGAAGAGGAATTAACCAAAGGCTCAGCGTGCCATGCTGGAACAAGATTAGGGCCTGAAGCCATCCTGCGGTGTTGCGGCCAGCTCAAAAGAAAGCGAGTTGAAGAAAGGAGCTCAGGGACACTGTAATTCACAAACCTGCAGAGTTATAAATGACAGCTATCGTCCAAAAATATACTGAAGTAAGGCTGCCAAGAGGACTTGAAAGCGGGGCAGAATTGCAGGAAACCGATTTCAGGAGGTAGACTGGAATTGCATTGAAAGCATAGGAAAAGAGGCAGAACGTCCACAATGATGCACTTGGCCAAAAAGTGCGTATGCGTTTTTTCCTGAATATATTCAGGAAAAAACGCATACGCCCTTTTTGGCCAACCAAGCAAGCTTGCAAAGGAAATCTGCACTACAATGAAGTCTCACTTCCCCCCGGTCAAAAGGGCCATCTGAAAAAAGTGTAAAATCCAGCAAGGCAGGACAGGCCATGGAGAACTGGGAGCCTTGTTATGCTGCTGGGCGGGATGTAAATTGCCAACAGACACTCGGGAGAAGTGTATGGTGTTTCCTGAAACATCTAAAAAACAAAGCAACAGAGCCTAGGGCACTTCCACTTATGGTCCTATAGCTTAGGGAAATTAAAATCAAAAAGACACAGCCACCCCAAAGTTTGGGACGCCTCTGTTTACAAGAACCTCATTTACAGTACAAGTTCAACATCGCAGAAAGTGAAAAATGGATAAAGAAGTTGTGGTATTTACTTGCAAAGCAATATCACTCAGCAATGAAATCTATGTCATCAGGCCCTTAGCAGCACAATGAGTGGATTCAGGTATGATGATTCTAACTGAAATAAGTCACACAGAAAATGAAACATCATAAGGTATCAGTAATACACGGAATGTAAACTTGGCTACACAGGAACTGAATTACAGAACAGAACAGGGTCTCAAATTTAGAAAACCAACTTATGCTTGCTTAAGGGGAAAGGTGAGTTGGGGTGCTGCATAAAACCAGAGATTGAAATGAGCACAGATAAAGTTCCTTAAGCCAAATATGGAATAGACAAGAGCTACTCCTTGCTCAACGAAATGGACTCAACACCCCATATTAAACGCCTAAGAATGTACCTGACTAGTAAGTATCTTAAAACCTATGGATTGGTATGTCTCCGAAAGAGAATCAAGCGTGTGTACAGGGGCATAAACGCAGCAGTGATAGGATTGGAGAGGTTCGGTGAGCAAATGAAGACCCTTTGAAGTCAATTTGCATGGTACCCATTACACGGGTCTCAACTCTCCAGGTTTAAGGTATTCTTCCTTCAGCTAAAACATGCATGTGGAACCCAGAGTATGATCAACCGTGTGAACGGGAGACGTGTTCAAATATGTCTCAGTTTTCCTCCCCTGGTACTCGGGTGCAACATTCCAGATTCTTTACTAACACTCTCCCGACTTGGAGAGTCAGCGCCTTTAACCTCCTGTTTGGCCCAGTTTGCAATCTCTGCGGAACATGAACAGGAATAGGGAGAACCAATGAGAGACTAGCTGGAGTTGTCTGGACGGGCAAATTTAACTCTCATTTCCCACCAGGAAGAGGAAATAACCAAAGGCTCAGTGTGCCGTTACGGAACCAGATTAGAGCCTGAAGCCATCCTGCGGTGTTGCGGCCAGCTCAAAAGAAAGCGAGTTGAAGAAAGGAGCTCAGGGGCACTGTAATTCACAAACCTGCAGAGTTATAAATGACAGCTATCGTCCAAAAATATACTGAAGTAAGGCTGCCAAGAGGACTTGAAAGCGGGGCAGAATTGCAGGAAACCGATTTCAGGAGGTAGACTGGAATTGCATTGAAAGCATAGGAAAAGAGGCAGAACGTCCACAATGATGCACTTGGCCAAAAAGGGCGTATGCGTTTTTTCCTGAATATATTCAGGAAGAAACGCATACGCCCTTTTTGGCCAACCAAGCAAGCTTGCAAAGGAAATCTGCACTACAATGAAGTCTCACTTCCCCCCGGTCAAAAGGGCCATCTGAAAAAAGTGTAAAATCCAGCAAGGCAGGACAGGCCATGGAGAACTGGGAGCCTTGTTATGCTGATGGGCGGGATGTAAATTGCCAACAGACAATAGGGAGAAGTGTATGGTGTTTCCTGAAACATCTAAAAAACAAAGCAACAGAGCCTAGGGCACTTCCACTTATGGTCCTATAGCTTAGGGAAATTAAAATCAAAAAGACACACCCACCCCAAAGTTTGGAAGGGCTCTGTTTACAAGAACCTCGTTTACAGTACAAGTTCAACATCGCAGAAAGTGAAAAATGGATAAAGAACTTTTGGTATTTACTTACAAAGCAATATCACTCAGCAATGAGATCTATGTCATCAGGCCCTTAGCAGCACAATGAGTGGATTCAGGTATGATGATTCTAACTGAAATAAGTCACACAGAAAAAGAAACATCATAAGATATCAGTAATACACGGAATGTA
The DNA here is from genome assembly GCF_964374135.1 of Grampus griseus. Classification (NCBI taxonomy): domain Eukaryota; kingdom Metazoa; phylum Chordata; class Mammalia; order Artiodactyla; family Delphinidae; genus Grampus; species Grampus griseus. The sequence goes on along the minus strand of NW_028133352.1, from coordinate 896,327 downwards.
AACTTGGCTACACAGGAACTGAATTCCAAAACAGAACAAGGTCTCAAATTTAGAAAACCAACTTATGCTTGCTTAAGGGGAAAGGTGAGTTGGGGTGCTGCATAAAACCAGAGATTGAAATGAGCACAGATAAAGTTCCTTAAGCCAAATATGGAATAGACAAGAGCTACTCCTTGCTCAACGAAATGGACTCAACACCGCATATTAAACGCCTAAGAATGTACCTGACTAGTAAGTATCTTAAAACCTATGGATTGCTATGTCTCTGAAAGAGAATCAAGCATGTGTACAGGGGCATAAACGCAGCAGTGATAGGATTGGAGATGTTCGGTGAGCAAATGAAGACCCTTTGATGTCATATTGCATGGTACCCATTCCACGGGTTTAAACTAGCCAGGTTTAAGGTATTCTTCCTTCAGCTAAAACATGCATGTGGAACCCAGAGTATGATCAACCATGTGATCGGGAGACGTGTTCAAATATGTCTCAGTTTTCGTACCCTGGTACTCGGGTGCAACATTCCAGACGCTTTACTAACACTCTCCCGACTTGGAGAGTCAGTCCCTTTAACCTCCTGTTTGGCCCAGTTTGCAATTTCTGCGGAAGATGAACAGGAATAGCGAGAACCAATGAGAGACTAGCTGGAGGTGTCTGGACGGGCAAATTTAACTCTCATTTCCCACCAGGAAGAGGAATTAACCAAAGGCTCAGCGTGCCGTGCTAGAACAAGATTAGGGCCTGAAGCCATCCTGCGGTGTTGCGGCCAGCTCAAAAGAAAGCGAGTTGAAGAAAGGAGCTCAGGGGCACTGTAATTCACAAACCTGCAGAGTTATAAATGACAGCTATCGTCCAAAAATATACTGAAGTAAGGCTGCCAAGAGGACTTGAAAGCGGGGCAGAATTGCAGGAAACCGATTTCAGGAGGTAGACTGGAATTGCATTGAAAGCATAGGAAAAGAGGCAGAACGTCCACAATGATGCACTTGGCCAAAAAGGGCGTATGCGTTTTTTCCTGAATATATTCAGGAAAAAACGCATACGCCCTTTTTGGCCAACCAAGCAAGCTTGCAAAGGAAATCTGCACTACAATGAAGTCTCACTTCCCCCCGGTCAAAAGGGCCATCTGAAAAAAGTGTAAAATCCAGCAAGGCAGGACAGGCCATGGAGAACTGGGAGCCTTGTTATGCTGCTGGGCGGGATGTAAATTGCCAACAGACACTCGGGAGAAGTGTATGGTGTTTCCTGAAACATCTAAAAAATAAAGCAACAGAGCCTAGGGCACTTCCACTTATGGTCCTATAGCTTAGGGAGATTAAAATCAAAAAGACACAGCCACCCCAAAGTTTGGGACGCCTCTGTTTACAAGAACCTCATTTACAGTACAAGTTCAACATCGCAGAAAGTGAAAAATGGATAAAGAAGTTGTGGTATTTACTTGCAAAGCAATATCACTCAGCAATGAAATCTATGTCATCAGGCCCTTAGCAGCACAATGAGTGGATTCAGGTATGATGATTCTAACTGAAATAAGTCACACAGAAAATGAAACATCATAAGGTATCAGTAATACACGGAATGTAAACTTGGCTACACAGGAACTGAATTACAGAACAGAACAGGGTCTCAAATTTAGAAACCCAACTTATGCTTGCTTAAGGGGAAAGGTGAGTTGGGGTGCTGCATAAAACCAGAGATTGAAATGAGCACAGATAAAGTTCCTTAAGCCAAATATGGAATAGACAAGAGCTACTCCTTGCTCAACGAAATGGACTCAACACCCCATATTAAACGCCTAAGAATGTACCTGACTAGTAAGTATCTTAAAACCTATGGATTGCTATGTCTCCGAAAGAGAATCAAGCGTGTGTACAGGGGCATAAACGCAGCAGTGATAGGATTGGAGAGGTTCGGTGAGCAAATGAAGACCCTTTGAAGTCAATTTGCATGGTACCCATTACACGGGTCTCAACTCTCCAGGTTTAAGGTATTCTTCCTTCAGCTAAAACATGCATGTGGAACCCAGAGTATGATCAACCGTGTGAACGGGAGACGTGTTCAAATATGTCTCAGTTTTCCTCCCCTGGTACTCGGGTGCAACATTCCAGATTCTTTACTAACACTCTCCCGACTTGGAGAGTCAGCGCCTTTAACCTCCTGTTTGGCCCAGTTTGCAATTTCTGCGGAAGATGAACAGGAATAGGGAGAACCAATGAGAGACTAGCTGGAGTTGTCTGGACGGGCAAATTTAACTCTCATTTCCCACCAGGAAGAGGAAATAACCAAAGGCTCAGTGTGCCGTGCCGGAACCAGATTAGAGCCTGAAGCCATCCTGCGGTGTTGCGGCCAGCTCAAAAGAAAGCGAGTTGAAGAAAGGAGCTCAGGGGCACTGTAATTCACAAACCTGCAGAGTTATAAATGACAGCTATCGTCCAAAAATATACTGAAGTAAGGCTGCCAAGAGGACTTGAAAGCGGGGCAGAATTGCAGGAAACCGATTTCAGGAGGTAGACTGGAATTGCATTGAAAGCATAGGAAAAGAGGCAGAATGTCCACAATGATGCACTTGGCCAAAAAGGGCGTATGCGTTTTTTCCTGAATATATTCAGGAAAAAACGCATACGCCCTTTTTGGCCCACCAAGCAAGCTTGCAAAGGAAATCTGCACTACAATGAAGTCTCACTTCCCCCCGGTCAAAAGGGCCATCTGAAAAAAGTGTAAAATCCAGAAAGGCAGCACAGGCCATGGAGAACTGGGAGCCTTGTTATGCTGCTGGGCGGGATGTAAATTGCCAACAGACACTCGGGAGAAGTGTATGGTGTTTCCTGAAACATCTAAAAAACAAAGCAACAGAGCCTAGGGCACTTCCACTTATGGTCCTATAGCTTAGGGAAATTAAAATCAAAAAGACACACCCACCCCAAAGTTTGGAAGGGCTCTGTTTACAAGAACCTCGTTTACAGTACAAGTTCAACATCGCAGAAAGTGAAAAATGGATAAAGAACTTTTGGTATTTACTTACAAAGCAATATCACTCAGCAATGAGATCTATGTCATCAGGCCCTTAGCAGCACAATGAGTGGATTCAGGTATGATGATTCTAACTGAAATAAGTCACACAGAAAAAGAAACATCATAAGATATCAGTAATACACGGAATGTAAACTTGGCTACACAGGAACTGAATTCCAAAACAGAACAGGGTCTCAAATTTAGAAAACCAACTTATGCTTGCTTAAGGGGAAAGGTGAGTTGGGGTGCTGCATAAAACCAGAGATTGAAATGAGCACAGATAAAGTTCCTTAAGCCAAATATGGAATAGACAAGAGCTACTCCTTGCTCAACGAAATGGACTCAACACCGCATATTAAACGCCTAAGAATGTACCTGACTAGTAAGTATCTTAAAACCTATGGATTGCTATGTCTCCGAAAGAGAATCAAGCGTGTGTACAGGGGCATAAACGCAGCAGTGATAGGATTGGAGAGGTTCGGTGAGCAAATGAAGACCCTTTGAAGTCAATTTGCATGGTACCCGTTACACGGGTCTCAACTCTCCAGGTTTAAGGTATTCTTCCTTCAGCTAAAACATGCATGTGGAACCCAGAGTATGATCAACCGTGTGAACGGGAGACGTGTTCAAATATGTCTCAGTTTTCCTCCCCTGGTACTCGGGTGCAACATTCCAGATTCTTTACTAACACTCTCCCGACTTGGAGAGTCAGCGCCTTTAACCTCCTGTTTGGCCCAGTTTGCAATTTCTGCGGAAGATGAACAGGAATAGGGAGAACCAATGAGAGACTAGCTGGAGTTGTCTGGACGGGCAAATTTAACTCTCATTTCCCACCAGGAAGAGGAAATAACCAAAGGCTCAGTGTGCCGTGCCGGAACCAGATTAGAGCCTGAAGCCATCCTGCGGTGTTGCGGCCAGCTCAAAAGAAAGCGAGTTGAAGAAAGGAGCTCAGGGGCACTGTAATTCACAAACCTGCAGAGTTATAAATGACAGCTATCGTCCAAAAATATACTGAAGTAAGGCTGCCAAGAGGACTTGAAAGCGGGGCAGAATTGCAGGAAACCGATTTCAGGAGGTAGACTGGAATTGCATTGAAAGCATAGGAAAAGAGGCAGAACGTCCACAATGATGCACTTGGCCAAAAAGGGCGTATGCGTTTTTTCCTGAATATATTCAGGAAAAAACTCATACGCCCTTTTTGGCCAACCAAGCAAGCTTGCAAAGGAAATCTGCACTACAATGAAGTCTCACTTCCCCCCGGTCAAAAGGGCCATCTGAAAAAAGTGTAAAATCCAGCAAGGCAGGACAGGCCATGGAGAACTGGGAGCCTTGTTATGCTGCTGGGCGGGATGTAAATTGCCAACAGACACTCGGGAGAAGTGTATGGTGTTTCCTGAAACATCTAAAAAACAAAGCAACAGAGCCTAGGGCACTTCCACTTATGGTCCTATAGCTTAGGGAAATTAAAATCAAAAAGACACAGCCACCCCAAAGTTTGGAACGGCTCTGTTTACAAGAACCTCGTTTACAGTACAAGTTCAACATCGCAGAAAGTGAAAAATGGATAAAGAAGTTGTGGTATTTACTTACAAAGCAATATCACTCAGCAATGAAATCTATGTCATCAGGCCCTTAGCAGCACAATGAGTGGATTCAGGTATGATGATTCTAACTGAAATAAGTCACACAGAAAAAGAAACATCATAAGATATCAGTAATACACGGAATGTAAACTTGGCTACACAGGAACTGAATTCCAAAACAGAACAGGGTCACAAATTTAGAAAACCAACTTATGCTTGCTTAAGGGGAAAGGTGAGTTGGGGTGCTGCATAAAACCAGAGATTGAAATGAGCACAGATAAAGTTCCTTAAGCCAAATATGGAATAGACAAGAGCTACTCCTTGCTCAACGAAATGGACTCAACACCCCATATTAAACGCCTAAGAATGTACCTGACTAGTAAGTATCTTAAAACCTATGGATTGCTATGTCTCCGAAAGAGAATCAAGCGTGTGTACAGGGGCATAAACGCAGCAGTGATAGGATTGGAGAGGTTCGGTGAGCAAATGAAGACCCTTTGAAGTCAGTTTGCATGGTACCCATTACACGGGTCTCAACTCTCCAGGTTTAAGGTATTCTATCTTCAGCTAAAACATGCATGTGGAACCCAGAGTATGATCAACCGTGTGAACGGGAGACGTGTTCAAATATGTCTCAGTTTTCGTACCCTGGTACTCGGGTGCAACATTCCAGATTCTTTACTAACACTCTCCCAACTTGGAGAGTCAGCGCCTTTAACTTCCTGTTTGGTCCAGTTTGCAATTTCTGCGAAAGATGAACAGGAATAGGGAGAACAAATGAGAGACTAGCTGGAGGTGTCTGGACGGGCAAATTTAACTCTGATTTCCCACCAGGAAGAGGAAATAACCAAAGGCTCAGTGTGCCGTGCCGGAACCAGATTAGAGCCTGAAGCCATCCTGCGGTGTTGCGGCCAGGTCACAAGAATGTGAGTTGAAGAAAGGAGCTCAGGGGCACTGTAATGCAGAAACCTGCAGAGTTATACATGACAGCTATCGTCCAAAAATATACTGAAGTAAGGCTGCCAAGAGGACTTGAAAGCGGGGCAGAATTGCAGGAAACTGATTTTAGGAGGTAGACTGGAATTGCATTGAAAGCATAGGAAAAGAGGCAGAATGTCCACAATGATGCACTTGGCCAAAAAGGGCGTATGCGTTTTTTCCTGAATATATTCAGGAAAAAACGCATACGCCCTTTTTGGCCCACCAAGCAAGCTTGCAAAGGAAATCTGCACTACAATGAAGTCTCACTTCCCCCTGGTCAAAAGGGCCATCTGAAAAAAGTGTAAAATCCAGCAAGGCAGGACAGGCCATGGAGAACTGGGAGCCTTGTTATGCTGCTGGGCGGGATGTAAATTGCCAACAGACACTCGGGAGAAGTGTATGGTGTTTCCTGAAACATCTAAAAAACAAAGCAACAGAGCCTAGGGCACTTCCACTTATGGTCCTATAGCTTAGGGAAATTAAAATCAAAAAGACACAGCCACCCCAAAGTTTGGGACGCCTCTGTTTACAAGAACCTCATTTACAGTACAAGTTCAACATCGCAGAAAGTGAAAAATGGATAAAGAAGTTGTGGTATTTACTTGCAAAGCAATATCACTCAGCAATGAAATCTATGTCATCAGGCCCTTAGCAGCACAATGAGTGGATTCAGGTATGATGATTCTAACTGAAATAAGTCACACAGAAAATGAAACATCATAAGGTATCAGTAATACACGGAATGTAAACTTGGCTACACAGGAACTGAATTACAGAACAGAACAGGGTCTCAAATTTAGAAAACCAACTTATGCTTGCTTAAGGGGAAAGGTGAGTTGGGGTGCTGCATAAAACCAGAGATTGAAATGAGCACAGATAAAGTTCCTTAAGCCAAATATGGAATAGACAAGAGCTACTCCTTGCTCAACGAAATGGACTCAACACCCCATATTAAACACCTAAGAATGTACCTGACTAGTAAGTATCTTAAAATCTATGGATTGCTATGTCTCCAAAAGAGAATCAAGCGTGTGTACAGGGGCATAAACGCAGCAGTGATAGGATTGGAGAGGTTCGGTGAGCAAATGAAGACCCTTTGAAGTCAATTTGCATGGTACCCATTACACGGGTCTCAACTCTCCAGGTTTAAGGTATTCTTCCTTCAGCTAAAACATGCATGTGGAACCCAGAGTATGATCAACCGTGTGAACAGGAGACATGTTCAAATATGTCTCAGTTTTCCTCCCCTGGTACTCGGGTGCAACATTCCAGATTCTTTACTAACACTCTCCCCACTTGGAGAGTCAGCGCCTTTAACCTCCTGTTTGGCCCAGTTTGCAATTTCTGCGGAAGATGAACAGGAATAGGGAGAACCAATGAGAGACTAGCTGGAGTTGTCTGGACGGGCAAATTTAACTCTCATTTCCCACCAGGAAGAGGAAATAACCAAAGGCTCAGTGTGCCGTGCCGGAACCAGATTAGAGCCTGAAGCCATCCTGCGGTGTTGCGGCCAGCTCAAAAGAAAGCGAGTTGAAGAAAGGAGCTCAGGGGCACTGTAATTCACAAACCTGCAGAGTTATAAATGACAGCTATCGTCCAAAAATATACTGAAGTAAGGCTGCCAAGAGGACTTGAAAGCGGGGCAGAATTGCAGGAAACCGATTTCAGGAGGTAGACTGGAATTGCATTGAAAGCATAGGAAAAGAGGCAGAACGTCCACAATGATGCACTTGGCCAAAAAGGGCGTATGCGTTTTTTCCTGAATATATTCAGGAAAAAACGCATACGCCCTTTTTGGCCCACCAAGCAAGCTTGCAAAGGAAATCTGCACTACAATGAAGTCTCACTTCCCCCCGGTCAAAAGGGCCATCTGAAAAAAGTGTAAAATCCAGCAAGGCAGGACAGGCCATGGAGAACTGGGAGCCTTGTTATGCTGCTGGGCGGGATGTAAATTGCCAACAGACACTCGGGAGAAGTGTATGGTGTTTCCTGAAACATCTAAAAAACAAAGCAACAGAGCCTAGGGCACTTCCACTTATGGTCCTATAGCTTAGGGAAATTAAAATCAAAAAGACACACCCACCCCAAAGTTTGGAACGGCTCTGTTTACAAGAACCTCGTTTACAGTACAAGTTCAACATCGCAGAAAGTGAAAAATGGATAAAGAACTTTTGGTATTTACTTACAAAGCAATATCACTCAGCAATGAGATCTATGTCATCAGGCCCTTAGCAGCACAATGAGTGGATTCAGGTATGATGATTCTAACTGAAATAAGTCACACAGAAAAAGAAACATCATAAGATATCAGTAATACACGGAATGTAAACTTGGCTACACAGGAACTGAATTCCAAAACAGAACAGGGTCTCAAATTTAGAAAACCAACTTATGCTTGCTTAAGGGGAAAGGTGAGTTGGGGTGCTGCATAAAACCAGAGATTGAAATGAGCACAGATAAAGTTCCTTAAGCCAAATATGGAATAGACAAGAGCTACTCCTTGCTCAACGAAATGGACTCAACACCGCATATTAAACGCCTAAGAATGTACCTGACTAGTAAGTATCTTAAAACCTATGGATTGCTATGTCTCCGAAAGAGAATCAAGCATGTGTACAGGGGCATAAACGCAGCAGTGATAGGATTGGAGAGGTTCGGTGAGCAAATGAAGACCCTTTGATGTCATATTGCATGGTACCCATTCCACGGGTTTCAACTAGCCAGGTTTAAGGTATTCTTTCTTCAGCTAAAACATGCATGTGGAACCCAGAGTATGATCAACCATGTGATCGGGAGACGTGTTCAAATATGTCTCAGTTTTCGTACCCTGGTACTCGGGTGCAACATTCCAGACGCTTTACTAACACTCTCCCGACTTGGAGAGTCAGTCCCTTTAACCTCCTGTTTGGCCCAGTTTGCAATTTCTGCGGAAGATGAACAGGAATAGCGAGAACCAATGAGAGACTAGCTGGAGGTGTCTGGACGGGCAAATTTAACTCTCATTTCCCACCAGGAAGAGGAATTAACCAAAGGCTCAGCGTGCCGTGCTGGAACAAGATTAGGGCCTGAAGCCATCCTGCGGTGTTGCGGCCAGCTCAAAAGAAAGCGAGTTGAAGAAAGGAGCTCAGGGGCACTGTAATTCACAAACCTGCAGAGTTATAAATGACAGCTATCGTCCAAAAATATACTGAAGTAAGGCTGCCAAGAGGACTTGAAAGCGGGGCAGAATTGCAGGAAACCGATTTCAGGAGGTAGACTGGAATTGCATTGAAAGCATAGGAAAAGAGGCAGAACGTCCACAATGATGCACTTGGCCAAAAAGGGCGTATGCGTTTTTTCCTGAATATATTCAGGAAAAAACGCATACGCCCTTTTTGGCCAACCAAGCAAGCTTGCAAAGGAAATCTGCACTACAATGAAGTCTCACTTCCCCCTGGTCAAAAGGGCCATCTGAAAAAAGTGTAAAATCCAGCAAGGCAGGACAGGCCATGGAGAACTGGGAGCCTTGTTATGCTGCTGGGCAGGATGTAAATTGCCAACAGACACTCGGGAGAAGTGTATGGTGTTTCCTGAAACATCTAAAAAACAAAGCAACAGAGCCTAGGGCACTTCCACTTATGGTCCTATAGCTTAGGGAAATTAAAATCAAAAAGACACAGCCACCCCAAAGTTTGGGACGCCTCTGTTTACAAGAACCTCATTTACAATACAAGTTCAACATCGCAGAAAGTGAAAAATGGATAAAGAAGTTGTGGTATTTACTTGCAAAGCAATATCACTCAGCAATGAAATCTATGTCATCAGGCCCTTAGCAGCACAATGAGTGGATTCAGGTATGATGATTCTAACTGAAATAAGTCACACAGAAAATGAAACATCATAAGGTATCAGTAATACACGGAATGTAAACTTGGCTACACAGGAACTGAATTACAGAACAGAACAGGGTCTCAAATTTAGAAAACCAACTTATGCTTGCTTAAGGGGAAAGGTGAGTTGGGGTGCTGCATAAAAACAGAGATTGAAATGAGCACAGATAAAGTTCCTTAAGCCAAATATGGAATAGACAAGAGCTACTCCTTGCTCAACGAAATGGACTCAACACCCCATATTAAACGCCTAAGAATGTACCTGACTAGTAAGTATCTTAAAACCTATGGATTGCTATGTCTCCAAAAGAGAATCAAGCGTGTGTACAGGGGCATAAACGCAGCAGTGATAGGATTGGAGAGGTTCGGTGAGCAAATGAAGACCCTTTGAAGTCAATTTGCATGGTACCCGTTACACGGGTCTCAACTCTCCAGGTTTAAGGTATTCTTCCTTCAGCTAAAACATGCATGTGGAACCCAGAGTATGATCAACCGTGTGAACGGGAGACGTGTTCAAATATGTCTCAGTTTTCCTCCCCTGGTACTCGGGTGCAACATTCCAGATTCTTTACTAACACTCTCCCGACTTGGAGAGTCAGCGCCTTTAACCTCCTGTTTGGCCCAGTTTGCAATTTCTGCGGAAGATGAACAGGAATAGGGAGAACCAATGAGAGACTAGCTGGAGTTGTCTGGACGGGCAAATTTAACTCTCATTTCCCACCAGGAAGAGGAAATAACCAAAGGCTCAGTGTGCCGTGCCGGAACCAGATTAGAGCCTGAAGCCATCCTGCGGTGTTGCGGCCAGCTCAAAAGAAAGCGAGTTGAAGAAAGGAGCTCAGGGGCACTGTAATTCACAAACCTGCAGAGTTATAAATGACAGCTATCGTCCAAAAATATACTGAAGTAAGGCTGCCAAGAGGACTTGAAAGCGGGGCAGAATTGCAGGAAACCGATTTCAGGAGGTAGACTGGAATTGCATTGAAAGCATAGGAAAAGAGGCAGAACGTCCACAATGATGCACTTGGCCAAAAAGGGCGTATGCGTTTTTTCCTGAATATATTCAGGAAAAAACGCATACGCCCTTTTTGGCCAACCAAGCAAGCTTGCAAAGGAAATCTGCACTACAATGAAGTCTCACTTCCCCCCGGTCAAAAGGGCCATCTGAAAAAAGTGTAAAATCCAGCAAGGCAGGACAGGCCATGGAGAACTGGGAGCCTTGTTATGCTGCTGGGCGGGATGTAAATTGCCAACAGACACTCGGGAGAAGTGTATGGTGTTTCCTGAAACATCTAAAAAACAAAGCAACAGAGCCTAGGGCACTTCCACTTATGGTCCTATAGCTTAGGGAAATTAAAATCAAAAAGACACACCCACTCCAAAGTTTGGAACGGCTCTGTTTACAAGAACCTCGTTTACAGTACAAGTTCAACATCGCAGAAAGTGAAAAATGGATAAAGAACTTTTGGTATTTACTAACAAAGCAATATCACTGAGCAATGAGATCTATGTCATCAGGCCCTTAGCAGCACAATGAGTGGATTCAGGTATGATGATTCTAACTGAAATAAGTCACACAGAAAAAGAAACATCATAAGATATCAGTAATACACGGAATGTAAACTTGGCTACACAGGAACTGAATTCCAAAACAGAACATGGTCTCAAATTTAGAAAACCAACTTATGCTTGCTTAAGGGGAAAGGTGAGTTGGGGTGCTGCATAAAACCAGAGATTGAAATGAGCACAGATAAAGTTCCTTAAGCCAAATATGGAATAGACAAGAGCTACTCCTTGCTCAACGAAATGGACTCAACACTGCATATTAAACGCCTAAGAATGTACCTGACTAGTAAGTATCTTAAAACCTATGGATTGCTATGTCTCCGAAAGAGAATCAAGCATGTGTACAGGGGCATAAACGCAGCAGTGATAGGATTGGAGAGGTTCGGTGAGCAAATGAAGACCCTTTGATGTCATATTGCATGGTACCCATTCCACGGGTTCCAACTACCCAGGTTTAAGGTATTCTTCCTTCAGCTAAAACATGCATGTGGAACCCAGAGTATGATCAACCATGTGATCGGGAGACGTGTTCAAATATGTCTCAGTTTTCGTACCCTGGTACTCGGGTGCAACATTCCAGACGCTTTACTAACACTCTCCCGACTTGGAGAGTCAGTCCCTTTAACCTCCTGTTTGGCCCAGTTTGCAGTTTCTGCGGAAGATGAACAGGAATAGCGAGAACCAATGAGAGACTAGCTGGAGGTGTCTGGACGGGCAAATTTAACTCTCATTTCCCACCAGGAAGAGGAATTAACCAAAGCCTCAGCGTGCCGTGCTGGAACAAGATTAGGGCCTGAAGCCATCCTGCGGTGTTGCGGCCAGCTCAAAAGAAAGTGAGTTGAAGAAAGGAGCTCAGGGGCACTGTAATTCACAAACCTGCAGAGTTATAAATGACAGCTATCGTCCAAAAATATACTGAAGTAAGGCTGCCAAGAGGACTTGAAAGCGGGGCAGAATTGCAGGAAACCGATTTCAGGAGGTAGACTGGAATTGCATTGAAAGCATAGGAAAAGAGGCAGAACGTCCACAATGATGCACTTGGCCAAAAAGGGCGTATGCGTTTTTTCCTGAATATATTCAGGAAAAAACGCATACGCCCTTTTTGGCCAACCAAGCAAGCTTGCAAAGGAAATCTGCACTACAATGAAGTCTCACTTCCCCCCGGTCAAAAGGGCCATCTGAAAAAAGTGTAAAATCCAGCAAGGCAGGACAGGCCATGGAGAACTGGGAGCCTTGTTATGCTGCTGGGCGGGATGTAAATTGCCAACAGACACTCGGGAGAAGTGTATGGTGTTTCCTGAAACATCTAAAAAACAAAGCAACAGAGCCTAGGGCACTTCCACTTATGGTCCTATAGCTTAGGGAAATTAAAATCAAAAAGACACAGCCACCCCAAAGTTTGGGACGCCTCTGTTTACAAGAACCTCGTTTACAGTACAAGTTCAACATCGCAGAAAGTGAAAAATGGATAAAGAAGTTGTGGTATTTACTTGCAAAGCAATATCACTCAGCAATGAAATCTATGTCATCAGGCCCTTAGCAGCACAATGAGTGGATTCAGGTATGATGATTCTAACTGAAATAAGTCACACAGAAAATGAAACATCATAAGGTATCAGTAATACACGGAATGTAAACTTGGCTACACAGGAACTGAATTACAGAACAGAACAGGGTCTCAAATTTAGAAAACCAACTTATGCTTGCTTAAGGGGAAAGGTGAGTTGGGGTGCTGCATAAAACCAGAGATTGAAATGAGCACAGATAAAGTTCCTTAAGCCAAATATGGAATAGACAAGAGCTACTCCTTGCTCAACGAAATGGACTCAACACCCCATATTAAACGCCTAAGAATGTACCTGACTAGTAAGTATCTTAAAACCTATGGATTGCTATGTCTCCAAAAGAGAATCAAGCGTGTGTACAGGGGCATAAACGCAGCAGTGATAGGATTGGAGAGGTTCGGTGAGCAAATGAAGACCCTTTGAAGTCAATTTGCATGGTACCCATTACACGGGTCTCAACTCTCCAGGTTTAAGGTATTCTTCCTTCAGCTAAAACATGCATGTGGAACCCAGAGTATGATCAACCGTGTGAACGGGAGACGTGTTCAAATATGTCTCAGTTTTCCTCCCCTGGTACTCGGGTGCAACATTCCAGATTCTTTACTAACACTCTCCCGACTTGGAGAGTCAGTCCCTTTAACCTCCTGTTTGGCCCAGTTTGCAATTTCTGCGGAAGATGAACAGGAATAGGGAGAACCAATGAGAGACTAGCTGGAGTTGTCTGGACGGGCAAATTTAACTCTCATTTCCCACCAGGAAGAGGAAATAACCAAAGGCTCAGTGTGCCGTGCCGGAACCAGTTTAGAGCCTGAAGCCATCCTGCGGTGTTGCGGCCAGCTCAAAAGAAAGCGAGTTGAAGAAAGGAGCTCAGGGGCACTGTAATTCACAAACCTGCAGAGTTATAAATGACAGCTATCGTCCAAAAATATACTGAAGTAAGGCTGCCAAGAGGACTTGAAAGCGGGGCAGAATTGCAGGAAACCGATTTCAGGAGGTAGACTGGAATTGCATTGAAAGCATAGGAAAAGAGGCAGAACGTCCACAATGATGCACTTGGCCAAAAAGGGCGTATGCGTTTTTTTCCTGAATATATTCAGGAAAAAACGCATACGCCCTTTTTGGCCAACCAAGCAAGCTTGCAAAGGAAATCTGCACTACAATGAAGTCTCACTTCCCCCCGGTCAAAAGGGCCATCTGAAAAAAGTGTAAAATCCAGCAAGGCAGGACAGGCCATGGAGAACTGGGAGCCTTGTTATGCTGATGGGCGGGATGTAAATTGCCAACAGACACTCCGGAGAAGTGTATGGTGTTTCCTGAAACATCTAAAAAACAAAGCAACAGAGCCTAGGGCACTTCCACTTATGGTCCTATAGCTTAGGGAAATTAAAATCAAAAAGACACAGCCACCCCAAAGTTTGGAACGGCTCTGTTTACAAGAACCTCGTTTACAGTACAAGTTCAACATCGCAGAAAGTGAAAAATGGATAAAGAAGTTGTGGTATTTACTTACAAAGCAATATCACTCAGCAATGAAATCTATGTCATCAGGCCCTTAGCAGCACAATGAGTGGATTCAGGTATGATGATTCTAACTGAAATAAGTCACACAGAAAAAGAAACATCATAAGATATCAGTAATACACGGAATGTAAACTTGGCTACACAGGAACTGAATTCCAAAACAGAACAGGGTCTCAAATTTAGAAAACCAACTTATGCTTGCTTAAGGGGAAAGGTGAGTTGGGGTGCTGCATAAAACCAGAGATTGAAATGAGCACAGATAAAGTTCCTTAAGCCAAATATGGAATAGACAAGAGCTACTCCTTGCTCAACGAAATGGACTCAACACCCCATATTAAACGCCTAAGAATGTACCTGACTAGTAAGTATCTTAAAACCTATGGATTGCTATGTCTCCGAAAGAGAATCAAGCGTGTGTACAGGGGCATAAACGCAGCAGTGATAGGATTGGAGAGGTTCGGTGAGCAAATGAAGACCCTTTGAAGTCAGTTTGCATGGTACCCATTACACGGGTCTCAACTCTCCAGGTTTAAGGTATTCTATCTTCAGCTAAAACATGCATGTGGAACCCAGAGTATGATCAACCGTGTGAACGGGAGACGTGTTCAAATATGTCTCAGTTTTCGTACCCTGGTACTCGGGTGCAACATTCCAGATTCTTTACTAACACTCTCCCAACTTGGAGAGTCAGCGCCTTTAACTTCCTGTTTGGTCCAGTTTGCAATTTCTGCGAAAGATGAACAGGAATAGGGAGAACAAATGAGAGACTAGCTGGAGGTGTCTGGACGGGCAAATTTAACTCTGATTTCCCACCAGGAAGAGGAATTAACCAAAGCCTCAGCGTGCCATGCTGGAACAAGATTAGGGCCTGAAGCCATCCTGCGGTGTTGCGGCCAGCTCAAAAGAAAGCGAGTTGAAGAAAGGAGCTCAGGGGCACTGTAATTCACAAACCTGCAGAGTTATAAATGACAGCTATCGTCCAAAAATATACTGAAGTAAGGCTGCCAAGAGGACTTGAAAGCGGGGCAGAATTGCAGGAAACCGATTTCAGGAGGTAGACTGGAATTGCATTGAAAGCATAGGAAAAGAGGCAGAACGTCCACAATGATGCACTTGGCCAAAAAGGGCGTATGCGTTTTTCCCTGAATATATTCAGGAAAAAACGCATACGCCCTTTTTGGCCAACTAAGCAAGCTTGCATAAGGAAATCTGCACTACAATGAAGTCTCACTTCCCCTCGGTCAAAAGGGCCATGTGGAAAAAGTGTAAAATCCAGAAAGGCAGGACAGGCCATGGAGAACTGGGAGCCTTGATATGCTGATGGGCAGGATGTAAATTGCCAACAGACACTCGGGAGAAGTGTATGGTGTTTCCTGAAACATCTCAAAAACAAAGCAACAGAGCCTAGGGCACTTCCACTTATGGTCCTATAGCTTAGGGAAATTAAAATCAAAAAGACAAAGCCACCCCAAAGTTTGGAACGGCTCTGCTTACAAGAACCTCGTTTACAGTACAAGTTCAACATCGCAGAAAGTGAAAAATGGATAAAGAAGTTGTGGTATTTACTTACAAAGCAATATCACTCAGCAATGAAATCTATGTCATCAGGCCCTTAGCAGCACAATGAGTGGATTCAGGTATGATGATTCTAACTGAAATAAGTCACACAGAAAAAGAAACATCATAAGATATCACTAATACACGGAATGTAAACTTGGCTACACAGGAACTGAATTCCAAAACAGAACAGGGTCTCAAATTTAGAAAACCAACTTATGCTTGCTTAAGGGGAAAGGTGAGTTGGGGTGCTGCATAAAAACAGAGATTGAAATGAGCACAGATAAAGTTCCTTAAGCCAAATATGGAATAGACAAGAGCTACTCCTTGCTCAACGAAATGGACTCAACACCCCATATTAAACGCCTAAGAATGTACCTGACTAGTAAGTATCTTAAAACCTATGGATTGTTATGTCTCCAAAAGAGTATCAGGCGTGTGTACAGGGGAATAAACGCAGCAGTGATAGGATTGGAGAGGTTCGGTGAGCAAATGAAGACCCTTTGAAGTCATATTGCATGGTACCCATTCCACGGGTTTCAACTACCCAGGTTTAAGGTATTCTTCCTTCAGCTAAAACATGCATGTGGAACCTAGAGTATGATCAACCATGTGATCGGGAGACGTGTTCAAATATGTCTAAGTTTTCGTACCCTGGTACTCGGATGCAACATTCCAGACGCTTTACTAACACTCTCCCGACTTGGAGAGTCAGTCCCTTTAACCTCCTGTTTGGCCCAGTTTGCAATTTCTGCGGAAGATGAACAGGAATAGCGAGAACCAATGAGAGACTAGCTGGAGGTGTCTGGATGGGCAAATTTAACTCTCATTTCCCACCAGGAAGAGGAATTAACCAAAGGCTCAGCGTGCCGTGCCGGAACCAGATTAGGGCCTGAAGCCATCTTGCGGTGTTGCGGCCAGGTCACAAGAAAGCGAGTTGAAGAAAGGAGCTCAGGGGCACTGTAATTCACAAACCTGCAGAGTTATAAATGACAGGTATCATCCAAAAATATACTGAAGTAAGGCTGCCAAGAGGACTTGAAAGCGGGGCAGAATTGCAGGAAACCGATTTCAGGAGGTAGACTGGAATTGCATTGAAAGCATAGGAAAAGAGGCAGAACGTCCACAATGATGCACTTGGACAAAAAGGGCGTATGCGTTTTTTCCTGAATATACTCAGGAAAAACGCATACGCACTTTTTGGCCAACCAAGCAAGCTTGTAAAGGAAATCTGCACTACAATGAAGTCTCACTTCCCCCCAGTCAAAAGGGCGATCTGAAAAAAGTGTAAAATCCAGAAAGGCAGGACAGGCCATGGAGAACTGGGAGCCTTGTTATGCTGATGGGCGGGATGTAAATTGCCAACAGACAATAGGGAGAAGTGTATGGTGTTTCCTGAAACATCTAAAAAACAAAGCAACAGAGCCTAGGGCACTTCCACTTATGGTCCTATAGCTTAGGGAAATTAAAATCAAAAAGACACAGCCACCCCAAAGTTTGGGACGCCTCTGTTTACAAGAACCTCGTTTACCGTAAAAGTTCAATATCACAGAAAGTGAAAAATGGATAAAGAACTTGTGGTACTTACGTACAATGCAGTATCACTCAGCAATGAAATCTATGTCATCAGGCCCGTAGCAGCACAATGAGTGGATTCAGGTACGATGATTCTAACTGAAATAAGTCACACAGAAAAAGAAACATCATAAGATATCACTAATACACGGAATGTAAACTTGGCTACACAGGAACTGAATTCCAAAACAGAACAGGGTCTCAAATTTAGAAAACCACCTTATGCTTGCTTAAGGGGAAAGGTGAGTTGGGGTGCTGCATAAAACCAGAGATTGAAATGAGCACAGATAAAGTTCCTTAAGCCAAATATGGAATAGACAAGAGCTACACCTTGCTCAACGAAATGGACTCAACACCGCATATTAAACGCCTAAGAATGTACCTGACTAGTAAGTATCTTAAAACCTATGGATTGCTATGTCTCCGAAAGAGAATCAAGCATGTGTACAGGGGCATAAACGCAGCAGTGATAGGATTGGAGAGGTTCGGTGAGCAAATGAAGACCCTTTGAAGTCATATTGCATGGTACCCATTCCACGGGTTTCAACTACCCAGGTATAAGGTATTCTTCCTTCAGCTAAAACATGCATGTGGAACCTAGAGTATGATCAACCATGTGATCGGGAGACGTGTTCAAATATGTCTAAGTTTTCGTACCCTGGTACTCGGGTGCAACATTCCAGACGCTTTACTAACACTCTCCCGACTTGGAGAGTCAGTCCCTTTAACCTCCTGTTTGGCCCAGTTTGCAATTTCTGCAGAAGATGAACAGGAATAGCGAGAACCAATGAGAGACTAGCTGGAGGTGTCTGGATGGGCAAATTTAACTCTCATTTCCCACCAGGAAGAGGAATTAACCAAAGGCTCAGCGTGCCGTGCCGGAACCAGATTAGGGCCTGAAGCCATCCTACGGTGTTGCGGCCAGGTCACAAGAAAGCGAGTTGAAGAAAGGAGCTCAGGGGCACTGTAATTCACAAACCTGCAGAGTTATAAATGACAGCTATCGTCCAAAAATATACTGAAGTAAGGCTGCCAAGAGGACTTGAAAGCGGGGCAGAATTGCAGGAAACCGATTTCAGGAGGTAGACTGGAATTGCACTGAAAGCATAGGAAAAGAGGCAGAACGTCCACAATGATGCACTTGGCCAAAAAGGGTGTATGCGTTTTTTCCTGAATATATTCAGGAAAAAACGCATACGCCCTTTTTGGCCAACCAAGCAAGCTTGCAAAGGAAATCTGCACTACAATGAAGTCTCACTTCCCCCCGGTCAAAAGGGCCATCTGAAAAAAGTGTAAAATCCAGAAAGGCAGGACAGGCCATGGAGAACTGGGAGCCATGTTATGCTGATGGGCGGGATGTAAATTGCCAACAGACACTCGGGAGAAGTGTATGGTGTTTCCTGAAACATCTAAAAAACAAAGCAACAGAGCCTAGGGCACTTCCACTTATGGTCCTATAGCTTAGGGAAATTAAAATCAAAAAGACACAGCCACCCCAAAGTTTGGGACGCCTCTGTTTACAAGAACCTCGTTTACCGTACAAGTTCAATATCACAGAAAGTGAAAAATGGATAAAGAACTTGTGGTACTTACGTACAATGCAGTATCACTCAGCAATGTAATCTATGTCATCAGGCCCGTAGCAGCATAATGAGTGGATTCAGGTACGATGATTCTAACTGAAATAAGTCACACAGAAAAAGAAACATCATAAGATATCACTAATACACGGAATGTAAACTTGGCTACACAGGAACTGAATTCCAAAACAGAACAGGGTCTCAAATTTAGAAAACCAACTTATGCTTGCTTAAGGGGAAAGGTGAGTTGGGGTGCTGCATAAAACCAGAGATTGAAATGAGCACAGATAAGGTTCCTTAAGCCAAATATGGAATAGACAAGAGCTACTCCTTGCTCAACGAAATGGACTCAACACCCCACATTAAACGCCTAAGAATGTACCTGACTAGTAAGTATCTTAAAACCTATGGATTGCTATGTCTCCAAAGGAGAATCAAGCATTTGTACAGGGGCATAAATGCAGCAGTGATAGGATTGGAGAGGTTCGGTGAGCAAATGAAGACCCTTTGAAGTCATATTGTATGGTACCCATTCCACGGGTCTCAACTCTCCAGGTTTAAGGTATTCTTCCTTCAGCTAAAACATGCATGTGGAACCCAGAGTATGAACAACCGTGTGAACGGGAGACGTGTTCAAATATGTCTCAGTTTTCGTACCCTGGTACTCGGGTGTAACATTCCAGACGCTTTACTAACACTCTCCCCACTTGGAGAGTCAGCGCCTTTAACCTCCTGTTTGGCCCAGTTTGCAATTTCTGCGGAAGATGAACAGGAATAGGGAGAACCAATGAGAGACTAGCTGGAGGTGTCTGGACGGGCAAATTTAACTCTCATTTCCCATCTGGAAGAGGAAATAACCAAAGGCTCAGCGTGCCGTGCCGGAACCAGATTAGGGCCTGAAGCCATCCTGCGGTGTTGCGGCCAGCTCAAAAGAAAGCGAGTTGAAGAAAGGAGCTCAGGGGCACTGTAATTCACAAACCTGCAGAGTTATAAATGACAGCTATCGTCCAAAAATAGACTGAAGTAAGGCTGCCAAGAGGACTTGAAAGCGGGGCAGAATTGCAGGAAACCGATTTCAGGAGGTAGACTGGAATTGCATTGAAAGCATAGGAAAAGAGGCAGAACGTCCACAATGATGCACTTGGCCAAAAAGGGCGTATGCGTTTTTTCCTGAATATATTCAGGAAAAAACGCATACGCCCTTTTTGGCCAACCAAGCAAGCTTGCAAAGGAAATCTGCACTACAATGAAGTCTCACTTCCCCCCGGTCAAAAGGGCCATCTGAAAAAAGTGTAAAATCCAGAAAGGCAGGACAGGCCATGGAGAACTGGGAGCCTTGTTATGCTGATGGGCGGGATGTAAATTGCCAACAGACACTCGGGAGAAGTGTATGGTGTTTCCTGAAACATCTAAAAAACAAAGCAACAGAGCCTAGGGCACTTCCACTTATGGTCCTATAGCTTAGGGAAATTAAAATCAAAAAGACACAGCCACCCCAAAGTTTGGGACGCCTCTGTTTACAAGAACCTCGTTTACCGTACAAGTTCAATATCACAGAAAGTGAAAAATGGATAAAGAACTTGTGGTACTTACGTACAATGCAGTATCACTCAGCAATGAAATCTATGTCATCAGGCCCATAGCAGCATAATGAGTGGATTCAGGTACGATGATTCTAACTGAAATAAGTCACACAGAAAAAGAAACATCATAAGATATCACTAATACACGGAATGTAAACTTGGCTACACAGGAACTGAATTCCAAAACAGAACAGGGTCTCAAATTTAGAAAACCAACTTATGCTTGCTTAAGGGGAAAGGTGAGTTGGGGTGCTGCATAAAACCAGAGATTGAAATGAGCACAGATAAAGTTCCTTAAGCCAAATATGGAATAGACAAGAGCTACTCCTTGCTCAACGAAATGGACTCAACACCCCATATTAAACGCCTAAGAATGTACCTGACTAGTAAGTATCTTAAAACCTATGGATTGCTATGTCTCCAAAAGAGAATCAAGCATGTGTACAGGGGCATAAATGCAGCAGTGATAGGATTGGAGAGGTTCGGTGAGCAAATGAAGACCCTTTGAAGTCATATTGCATGGTACCCATTCCACGGGTCTCAACTCTCCAGGTTTAAGGTATTCTTCCTTCAGCTAAAACATGCATGTGGAACCCAGAGTATGATCAACCGTGTGAACGGGAGATGTGTTCAAATATGTCTCAGTTTTCCTCCCCTGGTACTCGGGTGCAACATTCCAGACGCTTTACTAACACTCTCCCCACTTGGAGAGTCAGCGCCTTTAACCTCCTGTTTGGCCCAGTTTGCAATTTCTGCGGAAGATGAACAGGAATAGGGAGAACCAATGAGAGACTAGCTGGAGGTGTCTGGACGGGCAAATTTAACTCTCATTTCCTATCTGGAAGAGGAAATAACCAAAGGCTCAGCGTGCCGTGCCGGAACCAGATTAGGGCCTGAAGCCATCCTGCGGTGTTGCGGCCAGCTCAAAAGAAAGTGAGTTGAAGAAAGGAGCTCAGGGGCACTGTAATTCACAAACCTGCAGAGTTATAAATGACAGCTATCGTCCAAAAATATACTGAAGTAAGGCTGCCAAGAGGACTTGAAAGCGGGGCAGAATTGCAGGAAACCGATTTCAGGAGGTAGACTGGAATTGCATTGAAAGCATAGGAAAAGAGGCAGAACGTCCACAATGATGCACTTGGCCAAAAAGGGCGTATGCGTTTTTTCCTGAATATATTCAGGAAAAAACGCATACGCCCTTTTTGGCCAACCAAGCAAGCTTGCAAAGGAAATCTGCACTACAATGAAGTCTCACTTCCCCCCGGTCAAAAGGGCCATCTGAAAAAAGTGTAAAATCCAGAAAGGCAGCACAGGCCATGGAGAACTGGGAGCCATGTTATGCTGATGGGCGGGATGTAAATTGCCAACAGACAATAGGGAGAAGTGTATGGTGTTTCCTGAAACATCTAAAAAACAAAGCAACAGAGCCTAGGGTACTTCCACTTATGGTCCTATAGCTTAGGGAAATTAAAATCAAAAAGACACAGCCACCCCAAAATTTGGGACGCCTCTGTTTACAAGAACCTCGTTTACAGTACAAGTTCAACATCGCAGAAAGTGAAAAATGGATAAAAAGCTGTGGTATTTACTTACAAAGCAATATCACTCAGCAATGAAATCTATGTCATCAGGCCCTTAGCAGCACAATGAGTGGATTCAGGTACGATGATTCTAACTGAAATAATTCACACAGAAAAAGAAACATCATAAGATATCAGTAATACACGGAATGTAAACTTCGCTACACAGGAACTGAATTACAGAACAGAACAGGGTCTCAAATTTAGAAAACCAACTTATACTTGCTTAAGGGTAAAGGTGAGTTGGGGTGCTGCATAAAACCAGAGATTGAAATGAGCACAGATGAAGTTCCTTAAGCCAAATATGGAATAGACAAGAGCTACTCCTTGCTCAAGGAAATGGACTCAACACCCCATATTAAACGCCTAAGAATGTACCTGACTAGTAAGTATCTTAAAACCTATGGATTGCTATGTCTCCAAAAGAGAATCAAGCATGTGTACAGGGGCATAAATGCAGCAGTGATAGGATTGGAGAGGTTCGGTGAGCAAATGAAGACCCTTTGAAGTCATATTGCATGGTACCCATTCCACGGGTCTCAACTCTCCAGGTTTAAGGTATTCTTCCTTCAGCTAAAACATGCATGTGGAACCCAGAGTATGATCAACCGTGTGAACGGGAGATGTGTTCAAATATGTCTCAGTTTTCCTCCCCTGGTACTCGGGTGCAACATTCCAGACGCTTTACTAACACTCTCCCCACTTGGAGAGTCAGCGCCTTTAACCTCCTGTTTGGCCCAGTTTGCAATTTCTGCGGAAGATGAACAGGAATAGGGAGAACCAATGAGAGACTAGCTGGAGGTGTCTGGACGGGCAAATTTAACTCTCATTTCCTATCTGGAAGAGGAAATAACCAAAGGCTCAGCGTGCCGTGCCGGAACCAGATTAGGGCCTGAAGCCATCCTGCGGTGTTGCGGCCAGCTCAAAAGAAAGTGAGTTGAAGAAAGGAGCTCAGGGGCACTGTAATTCACAAACCTGCAGAGTTATAAATGACAGCTATCGTCCAAAAATATACTGAAGTAAGGCTGCCAAGAGGACTTGAAAGCGGGGCAGAATTGCAGGAAACCGATTTCAGGAGGTAGACTGGAATTGCATTGAAAGCATAGGAAAAGAGGCAGAACGTCCACAATGATGCACTTGGCCAAAAAGGGCGTATGCGTTTTTTCCTGAATATATTCAGGAAAAAACGCATACGCCCTTTTTGGCCAACCAAGCAAGCTTGCAAAGGAAATCTGCACTACAATGAAGTCTCACTTCCCCCCGGTCAAAAGGGCCATCTGAAAAAAGTGTAAAATCCAGAAAGGCAGCACAGGCCATGGAGAACTGGGAGCCTTGTTATGCTGATGGGCGGGATGTAAATTGCCAACAGACAATAGGGAGAAGTGTATGGTGTTTCCTGAAACATCTAAAAAACAAAGCAACAGAGCCTAGGGCACTTCCACTTATGGTCCTATAGCTTAGGGAAATTAAAATCAAAAAGACACAGCCACCCCAAAATTTGGGACGCCTCTGTTTACAAGAACCTCGTTTACAGTACAAGTTCAACATCGCAGAAAGTGAAAAATGGATAAAAAGCTGTGGTATTTACTTACAAAGCAATATCACTCAGCAATGAAATCTATGTCATCAGGCCCTTAGCAGCACAATGAGTGGATTCAGGTACGATGATTCTAACTGAAATAATTCACACAGAAAAAGAAACATCATAAGATATCAGTAATACACGGAATGTAAACTTCGCTACACAGGAACTGAATTACAGAACAGAACAGGGTCTCAAATTTAGAAAACCAACTTATGCTTGCTTAAGGGTAAAGGTGAGTTGGGGTGCTGCATAAAACCAGAGATTGAAATGAGCACAGATGAAGTTCCTTAAGCCAAATATGGAATAGACAAGAGCTACTCCTTGCTCAACGAAATGGACTCAACACCCCATATTAAACGCCTAAGAATGTACCTGACTAGTAAGTATCTTAAAACCTATGGATTGCTATGTCTCCAAAAGAGAATCAAGCATGTGTACAGGGGCATAAATGCAGCAGTGATAGGATTGGAGAGGTTCGGTGAGCAAATGAAGACCCTTTGAAGTCATATTGCATGGTACCCATTCCACGGGTCTCAACTCTCCAGGTTTAAGGTATTCTTCCTTCAGCTAAAACATGCATGTGGAACCCAGAGTATGATCAACCGTGTGAACGGGAGATGTGTTCAAATATGTCTCAGTTTTCCTCCCCTGGTACTCGGGTGCAACATTCCAGACGCTTTACTAACACTCTCCCCACTTGGAGAGTCAGCGCCTTTAACCTCCTGTTTGGCCCAGTTTGCAATTTCTGCGGAAGATGAACAGGAATAGGGAGAACCAATGAGAGACTAGCTGGAGGTGTCTGGACGGGCAAATTTAACTCTCATTTCCTATCTGGAAGAGGAAATAACCAAAGGCTCAGCGTGCCGTGCCGGAACCAGATTAGGGCCTGAAGCCATCCTGCGGTGTTGCGGCCAGCTCAAAAGAAAGTGAGTTGAAGAAAGGAGCTCAGGGGCACTGTAATTCACAAACCTGCAGAGTTATAAATGACAGCTATCGTCCAAAAATATACTGAAGTAAGGCTGCCAAGAGGACTTGAAAGCGGGGCAGAATTGCAGGAAACCGATTTCAGGAGGTAGACTGGAATTGCATTGAAAGCATAGGAAAAGAGGCAGAACGTCCACAATGATGCACTTGGCCAAAAAGGGCGTATGCGTTTTTTCCTGAATATATTCAGGAAAAAACGCATACGCCCTTTTTGGCCAACCAAGCAAGCTTGCAAAGGAAATCTGCACTACAATGAAGTCTCACTTCCCCCCGGTCAAAAGGGCCATCTGAAAAAAGTGTAAAATCCAGAAAGGCAGCACAGGCCATGGAGAACTGGGAGCCTTGTTATGCTGATGGGCGGGATGTAAATTGCCAACAGACAATAGGGAGAAGTGTATGGTGTTTCCTGAAACATCTAAAAAACAAAGCAACAGAGCCTAGGGCACTTCCACTTATGGTCCTATAGCTTAGGGAAATTAAAATAAAAAAGACACAGCCACCCCAAAATTTGGGACGCCTCTGTTTACAAGAACCTCGTTTACAGTACAAGTTCAACATCGCAGAAAGTGAAAAATGGATAAAAAGCTGTGGTATTTACTTACAAAGCAATATCACTCAGCAATGAAATCTATGTCATCAGGCCCTTAGCAGCACAATGAGTGGATTCAGGTACGATGATTCTAACTGAAATAATTCACACAGAAAAAGAAACATCATAAGATATCAGTAATACACGGAATGTAAACTTCGCTACACAGGAACTGAATTACAGAACAGAACAGGGTCTCAAATTTAGAAAACCAACTTATGCTTGCTTAAGGGTAAAGGTGAGTTGGGGTGCTGCATAAAACCAGAGATTGAAATGAGCACAGATGAAGTTCCTTAAGCCAAATATGGAATAGACAAGAGCTACTCCTTGCTCAACGAAATGGACTCAACACCCCATATTAAACGCCTAAGAATGTACCTGACTAGTAAGTATCTTAAAACCTATGGATTGCTATGTCTCCAAAAGAGAATCAAGCATGTGTACAGGGGAATAAATGCAGCAGTGATAGGATTGGAGAGGTTCGGTGAGCAAATGAAGACCCTTTGAAGTCATATTGCATGGTACCCATTCCACGGGTCTCAACTCTCCAGGTTTAAGGTATTTTTCCTTCAGCTAAAACATGCATGTGGAACCCAGAGTATGATCAACCATGTGATCGGGAGACGTGTTCAAATATGTCTAAGTTTTCGTACCCTGGTACTCGGGTGCAACATTCCAGACGCTTTACTAACACTCTCCCGACTTGGAGAGTCAGTCCCTTTAACCTCCTGTTTGGCCCAGTTTGCAATTTCTGCAGAAGATGAACAGGAATAGCGAGAACCAATGAGAGACTAGCTGGAGGTGTCTGGATGGGCAAATTTAACTCTCATTTCCCACCAGGAAGAGGAATTAACCAAAGGCTCAGCGTGCCGTGCCGGAACCAGATTAGGGCCTGAAGCCATCCTGCGGTGTTGCGGCCAGGTCACAAGAAAGCGAGTTGAAGAAAGGAGCTCAGGGGCACTGTAATTCACAAACCTGCAGAGTTATAAATGACAGCTATCGTCCAAAAATATACTGAAGTAAGGCTGCCAAGAGGACTTGAAAGCGGGGCAGAATTGCAGGAAACCGATTTCAGGAGGTAGACTGGAATTGCACTGAAAGCATAGGAAAAGAGGCAGAACGTCCACAATGATGCACTTGGCCAAAAAGAGCGTATGCGTTTTTTCCTGAATATATTCAGGAAAAAACGCATACGCCCTTTTTGGCCAACCAAGCAAGCTTGCAAAGGAAATCTGCACTACAATGAAGTCTCACTTCCCCCCGGTCAAAAGGGCCATCTGAAAAAAGTGTAAAATCCAGAAAGGCAGGACAGGCCATGGAGAACTGGGAGCCATGTTATGCTGATGGGCGGGATGTAAATTGCCAACAGACACTCGGGAGAAGTGTATGGTGTTTCCTGAAACATCTAAAAAACAAAGCAACAGAGCCTAGGGCACTTCCACTTATGGTCCTATAGCTTAGGGAAATTAAAATCAAAAAGACACAGCCACCCCAAAGTTTGGGACGCCTCTGTTTACAAGAACCTCGTTTACCGTACAAGTTCAATATCACAGAAAGTGAAAAATGGATAAAGAACTTGTGGTACTTACGTACAATGCAGTATCACTCAGCAATGTAATCTATGTCATCAGGCCCGTAGCAGCATAATGAGTGGATTCAGGTACGATGATTCTAACTGAAATAAGTCACACAGAAAAAGAAACATCATAAGATATCACTAATACACGGAATGTAAACTTGGCTACACAGGAACTGAATTCCAAAACAGAACAGGGTCTCAAATTTAGAAAACCAACTTATGCTTGCTTAAGGGGAAAGGTGAGTTGGGGTGCTGCATAAAACCAGAGATTGAAATGAGCACAGATAAAGTTCCTTAAGCCAAATATGGAATAGACAAGAGCTACTCCTTGCTCAACGAAATGGACTCAACACCCCATATTAAACGCCTAAGAATGTACCTGACTAGTAAGTATCTTAAAACCTATGGATTGCTATGTCTCAAAAAGAGAATCAAGCATGTGTACAGGGGCATAAATGCAGCAGTGATAGGATTGGAGAGGTTCGGTGAGCAAATGAAGACCCTTTGAAGTCATATTGCATGGTACCCATTCCACGGGTCTCAACTCTCCAGGTTTAAGGTATTCTTCCTTCAGCTAAAACATGCATGTGGAACCCAGAGTATGATCAACCGTGTGAACGGGAGACGTGTTCAAATATGTCTCAGTTTTCCTCCCCTGGTACTCGGGTGCAACATTCCAGACGCTTTACTAACACTCTCCCCACTTGGAGAGTCAGCGCCTTTAACCTCCTGTTTGGCCCAGTTTGCAATTTCTGCGGAAGATGAACAGGAATAGGGAGAACCAATGAGAGACTAGCTGGAGGTGTCTGGATGGGCAAATTTAACTCTCATTTCCCATCTGGAAGAGGAAATAACCAAAGGCTCAGCGTGCCGTGCCGGAACCAGATTAGGGCCTGAAGCCATCCTGCGGTGTTGCGGCCAGCTCAAAAGAAAGTGAGTTGAAGAAAGGAGCTCAGGGGCACTGTAATTCACAAACCTGCAGAGTTATAAATGACAGCTATCGTCGAAAAATATACTGAAGTAAGGCTGCCAAGAGGACTTGAAAGCGGGGCAGAATTGCAGGAAACCGATTTCAGGAGGTAGACTGGAATTGCATTGAAAGCGTAGGAAAAGAGGCAGAACGTCCACAATGATGCACTTGGCCAAAAAGGGCGTATGCGTTTTTTCCTGAATATATTCAGGAAAAAACGCATACGCCCTTTTTGGCCAACCAAGCAAGCTTGCAAAGGAAATCTGCACTACAATGAAGTCTCACTTCCCCCCGGTCAAAAGGGCCATCTGAAAAAAGTGTAAAATCCAGAAAGGCAGGACAGGCCATGGAGAACTGGGAGCCTTGTTATGCTGATGGGCGGGATGTAAATTGCCAACAGACACTCGGGAGAAGTGTATGGTGTTTCCTGAAACATCTAAAAAACAAAGCAACAGAACCTAGGGCACTTCCACTTATGGTCCTATAGCTTAGGGAAATTAAAATCAAAAAGACACAGCCACCCCGAAGTTTGGGACGCCTCTGTTTACAAGAACCTCGTTTACCGTACAAGTTCAATATCACAGAAAGTGAAAAATGGATAAAGAACTTGTGGTACTTACGTACAATGCAGTATCACTCAGCAATGAAATCTATGTCATCAGGCCCGTAGCAGCATAATGAGTGGATTCAGGTACGATGATTCTAACTGAAATAAGTCACACAGAAAAAGAAACATCATAAGATATCACTAATACACGGAATGTAAACTTTGCTACACAGGAACTGAATTCCAAAACAGAACAGGGTCTCAAATTTAGAAAACCAACTTATGCTTGCTTAAGGGGAAAGGTGAGTTGGGGTGCTGCATAAAACCAGAGATTGAAATGAGCACAGATAAAGTTCCTTAAGCCAAATATGGAATAGACAAGAGCTACTCCTTGCTCAACGAAATGGACTCAACACCCCATATTAAACGCCTAAGAATGTACCTGACTAGTAAGTATCTTAAAACCTATGGATTGCTATGTCTCCAAAAGAGAATCAAGCATGTGTACAGGGGCATAAATGCAGCAGTGATAGGATTGGAGAGGTTCGGTGAGCAAATGAAGACCCTTTGAAGTCATATTGCATGGTACCCATTCCACGGGTCTCAACTCTCCAGGTTTAAGGTATTCTTCCTTCAGCTAAAACATGCATGTGGAACCCAGAGTATGATCAACCGTGTGAACGGGAGATGTGTTCAAATATGTCTCAGTTTTCCTCCCCTGGTACTCGGGTGCAACATTCCAGACGCTTTACTAACACTCTCCCCACTTGGAGAGTCAGCGCCTTTAACCTCCTGTTTGGCCCAGTTTGCAATTTCTGCGGAAGATGAACAGGAATAGGGAGAACCAATGAGAGACTAGCTGGAGGTGTCTGGACGGGCAAATTTAACTCTCATTTCCTATCTGGAAGAGGAAATAACCAAAGGCTCAGCGTGCCGTGCCGGAACCAGATTAGGGCCTGAAGCCATCCTGCGGTGTTGCGGCCAGCTCAAAAGAAAGTGAGTTGAAGAAAGGAGCTCAGGGGCACTGTAATTCACAAACCTGCAGAGTTATAAATGACAGCTATCGTCCAAAAATATACTGAAGTAAGGCTGCCAAGAGGACTTGAAAGCGGGGCAGAATTGCAGGAAACCGATTTCAGGAGGTAGACTGGAATTGCATTGAAAGCATAGGAAAAGAGGCAGAACGTCCACAATGATGCACTTGGCCAAAAAGGGCGTATGCGTTTTTTCCTGAATATATTCAGGAAAAAACGCATACGCCCTTTTTGGCCAACCAAGCAAGCTTGCAAAGGAAATCTGCACTACAATGAAGTCTCACTTCCCCCCGGTCAAAAGGGCCATCTGAAAAAAGTGTAAAATCCAGAAAGGCAGCACAGGCCATGGAGAACTGGGAGCCTTGTTATGCTGATGGGCGGGATGTAAATTGCCAACAGACAATAGGGAGAAGTGTATGGTGTTTCCTGAAACATCTAAAAAACAAAGCAACAGAGCCTAGGGCACTTCCACTTATGGTCCTATAGCTTAGGGAAATTAAAATAAAAAAGACACAGCCACCCCAAAATTTGGGACGCCTCTGTTTACAAGAACCTCGTTTACAGTACAAGTTCAACATCGCAGAAAGTGAAAAATGGATAAAAAGCTGTGGTATTTACTTACAAAGCAATATCACTCAGCAATGAAATCTATGTCATCAGGCCCTTAGCAGCACAATGAGTGGATTCAGGTACGATGATTCTAACTGAAATAATTCACACAGAAAAAGAAACATCATAAGATATCAGTAATACACGGAATGTAAACTTGGCTACACAGGAACTGAATTACAGAACAGAACAGGGTCTCAAATTTAGAAAACCAACTTATGCTTGCTTAAGGGTAAAGGTGAGTTGGGGTGCTGCATAAAACCAGAGATTGAAATGAGCACAGATGAAGTTCCTTAAGCCAAATATGGAATAGACAAGAGCTACTCCTTGCTCAACGAAATGGACTCAACACCCCATATTAAACGCCTAAGAATGTACCTGACTAGTAAGTATCTTAAAACCTATGGATTGCTATGTCTCCAAAAGAGAATCAAGCATGTGTACAGGGGAATAAATGCAGCAGTGATAGGATTGGAGAGGTTCGGTGAGCAAATGAAGACCCTTTGAAGTCATATTGCATGGTACCCATTCCACGGGTCTCAACTCTCCAGGTTTAAGGTATTTTTCCTTCAGCTAAAACATGCATGTGGAACCCAGAGTATGATCAACCATGTGAACGGGAGACGTGTTCAAATATGTCTCAGTTTTCCTCCCCTGGTACTCGGGTGCAACATTCCAGACGCTTTACTAACACTCTCCCCACTTGGAGAGTCAGCGCCTTTAACCTCCTGTTTGGCCCAGTTTGCAATTTCTGCGGAAGATGAACAGGAATAGGGAGAACCAATGAGAGACTAGCTGGAGGTGTCTGGACAGGCAAATTTAACTCTCATTTCCTATCTGGAAGAGGAAATAACCAAAGGCTCAGCGTGCCGTGCCGGAACCAGATTAGGGCCTGAAGCCATCCTGCGGTGTTGCGGCCAGCTCAAAAGAAAGTGAGTTGAAGAAAGGAGCTCAGGGGCACTGTAATTCACAAACCTGCAGAGTTATAAATGACAGCTATCGTCCAAAAATATACTGAAGTAAGGCTGCCAAGAGGACTTGAAAGCGGGGCAGAATTGCAGGAAACCGATTTCAGCAGGTAGACTGGAATTGCATTGAAAGCATAGGAAAAGAGGCAGAACGTCCACAATGATGCACTTGGCCAAAAAGGGCGTATGCGTTTTTTCCTGAATATATTCAGGGAAAAACGCATACGCCCTTTTTGGCCAACCAAGCAAGCTTGCAAAGGAAATCTGCACTACAATGAAGTCTCACTTCCCCCCGGTCAAAAGGGCCATCTGAAAAAAGTGTAAAATCCAGAAAGGCAGCACAGGCCATGGAGAACTGGGAGCCTTGTTATGCTGATGGGCGGGATGTAAATTGCCAACAGACAATAGGGAGAAGTGTATGGTGTTTCCTGAAACATCTAAAAAACAAAACAACAGAGCCTAGGGCACTTCCACTTATGGTCCTATAGCTTAGGGAAATTAAAATAAAAAAGACACAGCCACCCCAAAGTTTGGGACGCCTCTGTTTACAAGAACCTCGTTTACCGTACAAGTTCAACATCGCAGAAAGTGAAAAATGGATAAAGAAATTGTGGTACTTACGTACAATGCAGTATCACTTAGCAATGAAATCTATGTCATCAGGCCCGTAGCAGCATAATGAGTGGATTCAGGTACGATGATTCTAACTGAAATAAGTCACACAGAAAAAGAAACATCATAAGATATCAGTAATACACGGAATGTAAACTTGGCTACACAGGAACTGAATTACAGAACAGAACAGGGTCTCAAATTTAGAAAACCAACTTATACTTGCTTAAGAGGAAAGGTGAGTTGGGGTGCTGCATAAAACCAGAGATTGAAATGAGCACAGATAAAGTTCCTTAAGCCAAATATGGAATAGACAAGAGCTACTCCTTGCTCAACGAAATGGACTCAACACCGGATATTAAACGCCTAAGAATGTACCTGACTAGTAAGTATCTTAAAACCTATGGATTGCTATGTCTCCGAAAGAGAATCAAGCATGTGTACAGGGAAATAAATGCAGCAGTGATAGGATTGGAGAGGTTCGGTGAGCAAATGAAGACCCTTTGAAGTCATATTGCATGGTACCCATTCCACGGGTCTCAACTCTCCAGGTTTAAGGTATTCTTCCTTCAGCTAAAACATGCATGTGGAACCCAGAGTATGATCAACCATGTGATCGGGAGACGTGTTCAAATATGTCTCAGTTTTCCTCCCCTGGTACTCGGGTGCAACATTCCAGACGCTTTACTAACACTCTCCCGACTTGGAGAGTCAGCGCCTTTAACCTCCTGTTTGGCCCAGTTTGCAATTTCTGCGGAAGATGAACAGGAATAGGGAGAACCAATGAGAGACTAGCTGGAGGTGTCTGGACGGGCAAATTTAACTCTCATTTCCCACCAGGAAGAGGAAATAACCAAAGGCTCAGCGTGCCGTGCCGGAACCAGATTAGGGCCTGAAGCCATCCTGCGGTGTTGCGGCCAGCTCAAAAGAAAGTGAGTTGAAGAAAGGAGCTCAGGGGCACGGTAATTCACAAACCTGCAGAGTTATAAATGACAGCTATCGTCCAAAAATATACTGAAGTAAGGCTGCCAAGAGGACTTGAAAGCGGGGCAGAATTGCAGGAAACCGATTTCAGGAGGTAGACTGGAATTGCATTGAAAGCATAGGAAAAGAGGCAGAACGTCCACAATGATGCACTTGGCCAAAAAGGGCGTATGCGTTTTTTCCTGAATATATTCAGGAAAAAACGCATACGCCCTTTTTGGCCAACCAAGCAAGCTTGCAAAGGAAATCTGCACTACAATGAAGTCTCACTTCCCCCTGGTCAAAAGGGCCATCTGAAAAAAGTGTAAAATCCAGAAAGGCAGGACAGGCCATGGAGAACTGGGAGCCTTGTTATGCTGATGGGCGGGATGTAAATTGCCAACAGACAATAGGGAGAAGTGTATGGTGTTTCCTGAAACATCTAAAAAACAAAGCAACAGAGCCTAGGGCACTTCCACTTATGGTCCTATAGCTTAGGGAAATTAAAATCAAAAAGACACAGCCACCCCAAAGTTTGGGACGCCTCTGTTTACAAGAACCTCGTTTACAGTACAAGTTCAACATCGCAGAAAGTGAAAAATGGATAAAGAAGCTGTGGTGTTTACTTACAAAGCAATATCACTCAGCAATGAAATCTATGTCATCAGGCCCTTAGCAGCACAATGAGTGGATTCAGGTACGATGATTCTAACTGAAATAATTCACACAGAAAAAGAAACATCATAAGATATCACTAATACACGGAATGTAAACTTGGCTACACAGGAACTGAATTCCAAAATAGAACAGGGTCTCAAATTTAGAAAACCAACTTATGCTTGCTTAAGGGGAAAGGTGAGTTGGGGTGCTGCATAAAACCAGAGATTGAAATGAGCACAGATAAAGTTCCTTAAGCCAAATATGGAATAGACAAGAGCTACTCCTTGCTCAACGAAATGGACTCAACACCCCATATTAAACGCCTAAGAATGTACCTGACTAGTAAGTATCTTAAAACCTATGGATTGCTATGTCTCCAAAAGAGAATCAAGCATGTGTACAGGGGCATAAATGCAGCAGTGATAGGATTGGAGAGGTTCGGTGAGCAAATGAAGACCCTTTGAAGTCATATTGCATGGTACCCATTCCACGGGTCTCAACTCTCCAGGTTTAAGGTATTCTTCCTTCAGCTAAAACATGCATGTGGAACCCAGAGTATGATCAACCGTGTGAACGGGAGATGTGTTCAAATATGTCTCAGTTTTCCTCCCCTGGTACTCGGGTGCAACATTCCAGACGCTTTACTAACACTCTCCCCACTTGGAGAGTCAGCGCCTTTAACCTCCTGTTTGGCCCAGTTTGCAATTTCTGCGGAAGAGGAACAGGAATAGGGAGAACCAATGAGAGACTAGCTGGAGGTGTCTGGACGGGCAAATTTAACTCTCATTTCCTATCTGGAAGAGGAAATAACCAAAGGCTCAGCGTGCCGTGCCGGAACCAGATTAGGGTCTGAAGCCATCCTGCGGTGTTGCGGCCAGCTCAAAAGAAAGTGAGTTGAAGAAAGGAGCTCAGGGGCACTGTAATTCACAAACCTGCAGAGTTATAAATGACAGCTATCGTCCAAAAATATACTGAAGTAAGGCTGCCAAGAGGACTTGAAAGCGGGGCAGAATTGCAGGAAACCGATTTCAGGAGGTAGACTGGAATTGCATTGAAAGCATAGGAAAAGAGGCAGAACGTCCACAATGATGCACTTGGCCAAAAAGGGCGTATGCGTTTTTTCCTGAATATATTCAGGAAAAAACGCATACGCCCTTTTTGGCCAACCAAGCAAGCTTGCAAAGGAAATCTGCACTACAATGAAGTCTCACTTCCCCCCGGTCAAAAGGGCCATCTGAAAAAAGTGTAAAATCCAGAAAGGCAGCACAGGCCATGGAGAACTGGGAGCCTTGTTATGCTGATGGGCGGGATGTAAATTGCCAACAGACAATAGGGAGAAGTGTATGGTGTTTCCTGAAACATCTAAAAAACAAAGCAACAGAGCCTAGGGCACTTCCACTTATGGTCCTATAGCTTAGGGAAATTAAAATCAAAAAGACACAGCCACCCCAAAATTTGGGACGCCCCTGTTTACAAGAACCTCGTTTACAGTACAAGTTCAACATCGCAGAAAGTGAAAAATGGATAAAGAAGCTGTGGTATTTACTTACAAAGCAATATCACTCAGCAATGAAATCTATGTCATCAGGCCCTTAGCAGCACAATGAGTGGATTCAGGTACGATGATTCTAACTGAAATAATTCACACAGAAAAAGAAACATCATAAGATATCAGTAATACACGGAATGTAAACTTGGCTACACAGGAACTGAATTACAGAACAGAACAGGGTCTCAAATTTAGAAAACCAACTTATGCTTGCTTAAGGGGAAAGGTGAGTTGGGGTGCTGCATAAAACCAGAGATTGAAATGAGCACAGATGAAGTTCCTTAAGCCAAATATGGAATAGACAAGAGCTACTCCTTGCTCAACGAAATGGACTCAACACCCCATATTAAACGCCTAAGAATGTACCTGACTAGTAAGTATCTTAAAACCTATGGATTGCTATGTCTCCAAAAGAGAATCAAGCATGTGTACAGGGGAATAAATGCAGCAGTGATAGGATTGGAGAGGTTCGGTGAGCAAATGAAGACCCTTTGAAGTCATATTGCATGGTACCCATTCCACGGGTCTCAACTCTCCAGGTTTAAGGTATTTTTCCTTCAGCTAAAACATGCATGTGGAACCCAGAGTATGATCAACCATGTGAACGGGAGACGTGTTCAAATATGTCTCAGTTTTCCTCCCCTGGTACTCGGGTGCAACATTCCAGACGCTTTACTAACACTCTCCCCACTTGGAGAGTCAGCGCCTTTAACCTCCTGTTTGGCCCAGTTTGCAATTTCTGCGGA
The DNA here is from genome assembly GCF_964374135.1 of Grampus griseus. NCBI lineage: Eukaryota > Metazoa > Chordata > Mammalia > Artiodactyla > Delphinidae > Grampus > Grampus griseus. The sequence continues at coordinate 860,966 of NW_028133352.1, read as the reverse complement.
AGATGAACAGGAATAGGGAGAACCAATGAGAGACTAGCTGGAGGTGTCTGGACGGGCAAATTTAACTCTCATTTCCCACCAGGAAGAGGAAATAACCAAAGGCTCAGCGTGCCGTGCCGGAACCAGATTAGGGCCTGAAGCCATCCTGCGGTGTTGCGGCCAGGTCACAAGAAAGCGAGTTGAAGAAAGGAGCTCAGGGGCACTGTAATTCACAAACCTGCAGAGTTATAAATGACAGCTATCGTCCAAAAATATACTGAAGTAAGGCTGCCAAGAGGACTTGAAAGCGGGGCAGAATTGCAGGAAACCGATTTCAGGAGGTAGACTGGAATTGCATTGAAAGCATAGGAAAAGAGGCAGAACGTCCACAATGATGCACTTGGCCAAAAAGGGCGTATGCGTTTTTTCCTGAATATATTCAGGAAAAAACGCATACGCCCTTTTTGGCCAACCAAGCAAGCTTGCAAAGGAAATCTGCACTACAATGAAGTCTCACTTCCCCCCGGTCAAAAGGGCCATCTGAAAAAAGTGTAAAATCCAGAAACGCAGCACAGGCCATGGAGAACTGGGAGCCTTGTTATGCTGATGGGCGGGATGTAAATTGCCAACAGACAATAGGGAGAAGTGTATGGTGTTTCCTGAAACATCTAAAAAACAAAGCAACAGAGCCCAGGGCACTTCCACTTATGGTCCTATAGCTTAGGGAAATTAAAATAAAAAAGACACAGCCACCCCAAATTTTGGGACGCCTCTGTTTACAAGAACCTCGTTTACCGTACAAGTTCAACATCGCAGAAAGTGAAAAATGGATAAAGAACTTGTGGTACTTACGTACAATGCAGTATCACTTAGCAATGAAATCTATGTCATCAGGCCCGTAGCAGCATAATGAGTGGATTCAGGTACGATGATTCTAACTGAAATAAGTCACACAGAAAAAGAAACATCATAAGATATCACTAATACACGGAATGTAAACTTGGTTACACAGGAACTGAATTACAGAACAGAACAGGGTCTCAAATTTAGAAAACCAACTTATACTTGCTTAAGAGGAAAGGTGAGTTGGGGTGCTGCATAAAACCAGAGATTGAAATGAGCACAGATAAAGTTCCTTAAGCCAAATATGGAATAGACAAGAGCTACACCTTGCTCAACGAAATGGACTCAACACCCCATATTAAACGCCTAAGAATGTACCTGACTAGTAAGTATCTTAAAACCTATGGATTGCTATGTCTCCGAAAGAGAATCAAGCATGTGTAGAGGGACATAAATGCAGCAGTGATAGGATTGGAGAGGTTCGGTGAGCAAATGAAGACCCTTTGAAGTCATATTGCATGGTACCCATTCCTCGGGTCTCAACTCTCCAGGTTTAAGGTATTCTTCCTTCAGCTAAAACATGCATGTGGAACCCAGAGTATGATCAACCATGTGAACGGGAGACGTGTTCAAATATGTCTCAGTTTTCCTCCCCTGGTACTCGGGTGCAACATTCCAGACGCTTTACTAACACTCTCCCGACTTGGAGAGTCAGCGCCTTTAACCTCCTGTTTGGCCCAGTTTGCAATTTCTGCGGAAGATGAACAGGAATAGGGAGAACCAATGAGAGACTAGCTGGAGGTGTCTGGACGGGCAAATTTAACTCTCATTTCCCACCAGGAAGAGGAAATAACCAAAGGCTCAGCGTGCCGTGCCGGAACCAGATTAGGGCCTGAAGCCATCCTGCGGTGTTGCGGCCAGCTCAAAAGAAAGTGAGTTGAAGAAAGGAGCTCAGGGGCACTGTAATTCACAAACCTGCAGAGTTATAAATGACAGCTATCGTCCAAAAATATACTGAAGTAAGGCTGCCAAGAGGACTTGAAAACGGGGCAGAATTGCAGGAAACCGATTTCAGGAGGTAGACTGGAATTGCATTGAAAGCATAGGAAAAGAGGCAGAACGTCCACAATGATGCACTTGGCCAAAAAGGGCGTATGCATTTTTTCCTGAATATATTCAGGAAAAAACGCATACGCCCTTTCTGGCCAACCAAGCAAGCTTGCAAAGGAAATCTGCACTACAATGAAGTCTCACTTCCCCCCGGTCAAAAGGGCCATCTGAAAAAAGTGTAAAATCCAGAAAGGCAGCACAGGCCATGGAGAACTGGGAGCCTTGTTATGCTGATGGGCGGGATGTAAATTGCCAACAGACAATAGGGAGAAGTGTATGGTGTTTCCTGAAACATCTAAAAAACAAAGCAACAGAGCCTAGGGCACTTCCACTTATGGTCCTATAGCTTAGGGAAATTAAAATCAAAAAGACACAGCCACACCAAAGTTTGGGACGCCTCTGTTTACAAGAACCTCGTTTACAGTACAAGTTCAACATCGCAGAAAGTGAAAAATGGATAAAGAAGCTGTGGTATTTACTTACAAAGCAATATCACTCAGCAATGAAATCTATGTCATCAGGCCCTTAGCAGCACAATGAGTGGATTCAGGTACGATGATTCTAACTGAAATAATTCACACAGAAAAAGAAACATCATAAGATATCAGTAATACACGGAATGTAAACTTGGCTACACAGGAACTGAATTACAGAACAGAACAGGGTCTCAAATTTAGAAAACCAACTTATACTTGCTTAAGAGGAAAGGTGAGTTGGGGTGCTGCATAAAACCAGAGATTGAAATGAGCACAGATAAAGTTCCTTAAGCCAAATATGGAATAGACAAGAGCTACACCTTGCTCAACGAAATGGACTCAACACCCCATATTAAACGCCTAACAATGTACCTGACTAGTAAGTATCTTAAAACCTATGGATTGCTATGTCTCCGAAAGAGAATCAAGCATGTGTACAGGGACATAAATGCAGCAGTGATAGGATTGGAGAGGTTCGGTGAGCAAATGAAGACCCTTTGAAGTCATATTGCATGGTACCCATTCCACGGGACTCAACTCTCCAGGTTTAAGGTATTTTTCCTTCAGCTAAAACATGCATGTGGAACCCAGAGTATGATCAACCATGTGAACGGGAGACGTGTTCAAATATGTCTCAGTTTTCCTCCCCTGGTACTCGGGTGCAACATTCCAGACGCTTTACTAACACTCTCCCGACTTGGAGAATCAGTCCCTTTAACCTCCTGTTTGGCCCAGTTTGCAATTTCTGTGGAAGATGAAAAGGAATAGCGAGAACCAATGAGAGACTAGCTGGAGGTGGCTGGACGGGCAAATTTAACTCTCATTTCCCACCAGGAAGAGGAAATAACCAAAGGCTCAGCGTGCCGTGCCGGAACCAGATTAGGGCCTGAAGCCATCCTGCGGTGTTGCGGCCAGGTCACAAGAAAGCGAGTTGAAGAAAGGAGCTCAGGGGCACTGTAATTCACAAACCTGCAGAGTTATAAATGACAGCTATCGTCCAAAAATAGACTGAAGTAAGGCTGCCAAGAGGACTTGAAAGCGGGGCAGAATTGCAGGAAACCGATTTCCGGAGGTAGACTGGAATTGCATTGAAAGCATAGGAAAAGAGGCAGAACGTCCACAATGATGCACTTGGCCAAAAAGGGCGTATGCGTTTTTTCCTGAATATATTCAGGAAAAAACGCATACGCCCTTTTTGGCCAACCAAGCAAGCTTGCAAAGGAAATCTGCACTACAATGAAGTCTCACTTCCCCCCGGTCAAAAGGGCCATCTGAAAAAAGTGTAAAATCCAGAAAGGCAGGACAGGCCATGGAGAACTGGGAGCCTTGTTATGCTGATGGGCGGGATGTAAATTGCCAACAGACACTCGGGAGAAGTGTATGGTGTTTCCTGAAACATCTAAAAAACAAAGCAACAGAGCCTAGGGCACTTCCACTTATGGTCCTATAGCTTAGGGAAATTAAAATCAAAAAGACACAGCCACCCCAAAGTTTGGGACGCCTCTGTTTACAAGAACCTCGTTTACCGTACAAGTTCAATATCACAGAAAGTGAAAAATGGATAAAGAACTTGTGGTACTTACGTACAATACAGTATCACTCAGCAATGAAATCTATGTCATCAGGCCCGTAGCAGCATAATGAGTGGATTCAGGTACGATGATTCTAACTGAAATAAGTCACACAGAAAAAGAAACATCATAAGATATCACTAATACACGGAATGTAAACTTGGCTACACAGGAACTGAATTCCAAAACAGAACAGGGTCTCAAATTTAGAAAACCAACTTATGCTTGCTTAAGGGGAAAGGTGAGTTGGGGTGCTGCATAAAACCAGAGATTGAAATGAGCACAGATAAAGTTCCTTAAGCCAAATATGGAATAGACAAGAGCTACTCCTTGCTCAACGAAATGGACTCAACACCCCATATTAAACGCCTAAGAATGTACCTGACTAGTAAGTATCTTAAAACCTATGGATTGCTATGTCTCAAAAAGAGAATCAAGCATGTGTACAGGGGCATAAATGCAGCAGTGATAGGATTGGAGAGGTTCGGTGAGCAAATGAAGACCCTTTGAAGTCATATTGCATGGTACCCATTCCACGGGTCTCAACTCTCCAGGTTTAAGGTATTCTTCCTTCAGCTAAAACATGCATGTGGAACCCAGAGTATGATCAACCATGTGAACGGGAGACGTGTTCAAATATGTCTCAGTTTTCCTCCCCTGGTACTCGGGTGCAACATTCCAGACGCTTTACTAACACTCTCCCCACTTGGAGAGTCAGCGCCTTTAACCTCCTGTTTGGCCCAGTTTGCAATTTCTGCGGAAGATGAACAGGAATAGCGAGAACCAATGAGAGACTAGCTGGAGGTGTCTGGATGGGCAAATTTAACTCTCATTTCCCATCTGGAAGAGGAAATAACCAAAGGCTCAGCGTGCCGTGCCGGAACCAGATTAGGGCCTGAAGCCATCCTGCGGTGTTGCGGCCAGCTCAAAAGAAAGTGAGTTGAAGAAAGGAGCTCAGGGGCACTGTAATTCACAAACCTGCAGAGTTATAAATGACAGCTATCCTCCAAAAATATACTGAAGTAAGGCTGCCAAGAGGACTTGAAAGCGGGGCAGAATTGCAGGAAACCGATTTCAGGAGGTAGACTGGAATTGCATTGAAAGCATAGGAAAAGAGGCAGAACGTCCACAATGATGCACTTGGCCAAAAAGGGCGTATGCGTTTTTTCCTGAATATATTCAGGAAAAAACGCATACGCCCTTTTTGGCCAACCAAGCAAGCTTGCAAAGGAAATCTGCACTACAATGAAGTCTCACTTCCCCCCGGTCAAAAGGGCCATCTGAAAAAAGTGTAAAATCCAGAAAGGCAGCACAGGCCATGGAGAACTGGGAGCCTTGTTATGCTGATGGGCGGGATGTAAATTGCCAACAGACACTCGGGAGAAGTGTATGGTGTTTCCTGAAACATCTAAAAAACAAAGCAACAGAGCCTAGGGCACTTCCACTTATGGTCCTATAGCTTAGGGAAATTAAAATAAAAAAGACACAGCCACCCCAAAGTTTGGGACGCCTCTGTTTACAAGAACCTCGTTTACAGTACAAGTTCAACATCGCAGAAAGTGAAAAATGGATAAAGAAGATGTGGTATTTACTTACAAAGCAATATCACTCAGCAATGAAATCTATGTCATCAGGCTCTTAGCAGCACAATGAGTGGATTCAGGTATGATGATTCTAACTGAAATAAGTCACACAGCAAAAGAAACATCATAAGATATCACTAATACACGGAATGTAAACTTGGCTACACAGGAACTGAATTACAGAACAGAACAGGGTCTCAAATTTAGAAAACCAACTTATGCTTGCTTAAGGGGAAAGGTGAGTTGGGGTGCTGCATAAAACCAGAGATTGAAATGAGCACAGATGAAGTTCCTTAAGCCAAATATGGAATAGACAAGAGCTACTCCTTGCTCAACGAAATGGACTCAACACCCCATATTAAACGCCTAAGAATGTACCTGACTAATAAGTATCTTAAAACCTATGGATTGCTATGTCTCCAAAAGAGAATCAAGCATGTGTACAGGGGAATAAATGCAGCAGTGATAGGATTGGAGAGGTTCGGTGAGCAAATGAAGACCCTTTGAAGTCATATTGCATGGTACCCATTCCACGGGTCTCAACTCTCCAGGTTTAAGGTATTTTTCCTTCAGCTAAAACATGCATGTGGAACCCAGAGTATGATCAACCATGTGAACGGGAGACGTGTTCAAATATGTCTCAGTTTTCCTCCCCTGGTACTCGGGTGCAACATTCCAGACGCTTTACTAACACTCTCCCGACTTGGAGAATCAGTCCCTTTAACCTCCTGTTTGGCCCAGTTTGCAATTTCTGTGGAAGATGAAAAGGAATAGCGAGAACCAATGAGAGACTAGCTGGAGGTGGCTGGACGGGCAAATTTAACTCTCATTTCCCACCAGGAAGAGGAAATAACCAAAGGCTCAGCGTGCCGTGCCGGAACCAGATTAGGGCCTGAAGCCATCCTGCGGTGTTGCGGCCAGGTCACAAGAAAGCGAGTTGAAGAAAGGAGCTCAGGGGCACTGTAATTCACAAACCTGCAGAGTTATAAATGACAGCTATCGTCCAAAAATAGACTGAAGTAAGGCTGCCAAGAGGACTTGAAAGCGGGGCAGAATTGCAGGAAACCGATTTCCGGAGGTAGACTGGAATTGCATTGAAAGCATAGGAAAAGAGGCAGAACGTCCACAATGATGCACTTGGCCAAAAAGGGCGTATGCGTTTTTTCCTGAATATATTCAGGAAAAAACGCATACGCCCTTTTTGGCCAACCAAGCAAGCTTGCAAAGGAAATCTGCACTACAATGAAGTCTCACTTCCCCCCAGTCAAAAGGGCCATCTGAAAAAAGTGTAAAATCCAGAAAGGCAGGACAGGCCATGGAGAACTGGGAGCCTTGTTATGCTGATGGGCGGGATGTAAATTGCCAACAGACACTCGGGAGAAGTGTATGGTGTTTCCTGAAACATCTAAAAAACAAAGCAACAGAGCCTAGGGCACTTCCACTTATGGTCCTATAGCTTAGGGAAATTAAAATCAAAAAGACACAGCCACCCCAAAGTTTGGGACGCCTCTGTTTACAAGAACCTCGTTTACCGTACAAGTTCAATATCACAGAAAGTGAAAAATGGATAAAGAACTTGTGGTACTTACGTACAATGCAGTATCACTCAGCAATGAAATCTATGTCATCAGGCCCGTAGCAGCATAATGAGTGGATTCAGGTACGATGATTCTAACTGAAATAAGTCACACAGAAAAAGAAACATCATAAGATATCACTAATACACGGAATGTAAACTTGGCTACACAGGAACTGAATTCCAAAACAGAACAGGGTCTCAAATTTAGAAAACCAACTTATGCTTGCTTAAGGGGAAAGGTGAGTTGGGGTGCTGCATAAAACCAGAGATTGAAATGAGCACAGATAAAGTTCCTTAAGCCAAATATGGAATAGACAAGAGCTACTCCTTGCTCAACGAAATGGACTCAACACCCCATATTAAACGCCTAAGAATGTACCTGACTAGTAAGTATCTTAAAACCTATGGATTGCTATGTCTCCAAAAGAGAATCAAGCATGTGTACAGGGGCATAAATGCAGCAGTGATAGGATTGGAGAGGTTCGGTGAGCAAATGAAGACCCTTTGAAGTCATATTGCATGGTACCCATTCCACGGGTCTCAACTCTCCAGGTTTAAGGTATTCTTCCTTCAGCTAAAACATGCATGTGGAACCCAGAGTATGATCAACCGTGTGAACGGGAGATGTGTTCAAATATGTCTCAGTTTTCCTCCCCTGGTACTCGGGTGCAACATTCCAGACGCTTTACTAACACTCTCCCCACTTGGAGAGTCAGCGCCTTTAACCTCCTGTTTGGCCAAGTTTGCAATTTCTGCGGAAGATGAACAGGAATAGGGAGAACCAATGAGAGACTAGCTGGAGGTGTCTGGACGGGCAAATTTAACTCTCATTTCCCACCAGGAAGAGGAAATAACCAAAGGCTCAGCGTGCCGTGCCGGAACCAGATTAGGGCCTGAAGCCATCCTGCGGTGTTGCGGCCAGCTCAAAAGAAAGTGAGTTGAAGAAAGGAGCTCAGGGGCACTGTAATTCACAAACCTGCAGAGTTATAAATGACAGCTATCGTCCAAAAATAGACTGAAGTAAGGCTGCCAAGAGGACTTGAAAGCGGGGCAGAATTGCAGGAAACCGATTTCAGGAGGTAGACTGGAATTGCATTGAAAGCATAGGAAAAGAGGCAGAACGTCCACAATGATGCACTTGGCCAAAAAGGGCGTATGCGTTTTTTCCTGAATATATTCAGGAAAAAACGCATACGCCCTTTTTGGCCAACCAAGCAAGCTTGCAAAGGAAATCTGCACTACAATGAAGTCTCACTTCCCCCCGGTCAAAAGGGCCATCTGAAAAAAGTGTAAAATCCAGAAAGGCAGCACAGGCCATGGAGAACTGGGAGCCTTGTTATGCTGATGGGCGGGATGTAAATTGCCAACAGACACTCGGGAGAAGTGTATGGTGTTTCCTGAAACATCTAAAAAACAAAGCAACAGAGCCTAGGGCACTTCCACTTATGGTCCTATAGCTTAGGGAAATTAAAATAAAAAAGACACAGCCACCCCAAAGTTTGGGACGCCTCTGTTTACAAGAACCTCGTTTACAGTACAAGTTCAACATCGCAGAAAGTGAAAAATGGATAAAGAACTTGTGGTACTTACGTACATTGCAGTATCACTTAGCAATGAAATCTATGTCATCAGGCCCGTAGCAGCATAATGAGTGGATTCAGGTACGATGATTCTAACTGAAATAAGTCACACAGAAAAAGAAACATCATAAGATATCACTTATACACGGAATGTAAACTTGGCTACACAGGAACTGAATTACAGAACAGAACAGGGTCTCAAATTTAGAAAACCAACTTATACTTGCTTAAGAGGAAAGGTGAGTTGGGGTGCTGCATAAAACCAGAGATTGAAATGAGCACAGATAAAGTTCCTTAAGCCAAATATGGAATAGACAAGAGCTACACCTTGCTCAACGAAATGGACTCAACACCCCATATTAAACGCCTAAGAATGTACCTGACTAGTAAGTATCTTAAAACCTATGGATTGCTATGTCTCCGAAAGAGAATCAAGCATGTGTACAGGGACATAAATGCAGCAGTGATAGGATTGGAGAGGTTCGGTGAGCAAATGAAGACCCTTTGAAGTCATATTGCATGGTACCCATTCCACGGGTCTCAACTCTCCAGGTTTAAGGTATTTTTCCTTCAGCTAAAACATGCATGTGGAACCCAGAGTATGATCAACCATGTGAACGGGAGACGTGTTCAAATATGTCTCAGTTTTCCTCCCCTGGTACTCGGGTGCAACATTCCAGACGCTTTACTAACACTCTCCCGACTTGGAGAATCAGTCCCTTTAACCTCCTGTTTGGCCCAGTTTGCAATTTCTGTGGAAGATGAAAAGGAATAGCGAGAACCAATGAGAGACTAGCTGGAGGTGGCTGGACGGGCAAATTTAACTCTCATTTCCCACCAGGAAGAGGAAATAACCAAAGGCTCAGCGTGCCGTGCCGGAACCAGATTAGGGCCTGAAGCCATCCTGCGGTGTTGCGGCCAGGTCACAAGAAAGCGAGTTGAAGAAAGGAGCTCAGGGGCACTGTAATTCACAAACCTGCAGAGTTATAAATGACAGCTATCGTCCAAAAATAGACTGAAGTAAGGCTGCCAAGAGGACTTGAAAGCGGGGCAGAATTGCAGGAAACCGATTTCCGGAGGTAGACTGGAATTGCATTGAAAGCATAGGAAAAGAGGCAGAACGTCCACAATGATGCACTTGGCCAAAAAGGGCGTATGCGTTTTTTCCTGAATATATTCAGGAAAAAACGCATACGCCCTTTTTGGCCAACCAAGCAAGCTTGCAAAGGAAATCTGCACTACAATGAAGTCTCACTTCCCCCCGGTCAAAAGGGCCATCTGAAAAAAGTGTAAAATCCAGAAAGGCAGGACAGGCCATGGAGAACTGGGAGCCTTGTTATGCTGATGGGCGGGATGTAAATTGCCAACAGACACTCGGGAGAAGTGTATGGTGTTTCCTGAAACATCTGAAAAACAAAGCAACAGAGCCTAGGGCACTTCCACTTATGGTCCTATAGCTTAGGGAAATTAAAATCAAAAAGACACAGCCACCCCAAAGTTTGGGACACCTCTGTTTACAAGAACCTCATTTACCGTACAAGTTCAATATCACAGAAAGTGAAAAATCGATAAAGAACTTGTGGTATTTACTTACAAAGCAATATCACTCAGCAATGAAATCTATGTCATCAGGCCCTTAGCAGCACAATGAGTGGATTCAGGTATGATGATTCTAACTGAAATAAGTCACACAGAAAAAGAAACATCATAAGATATCAGTAATACACGGAATGTAAACTTGGCTACACAGGAACTGAATTCCAAAACAGAACAGGGTCTCAAATTTAGAAAACCAACTTATGCTTGCTTAAGGGTAAAGGTGAGTTGGGGTGCTGTATAAAACCAGAGATTGAAATGAGCACAGATAAAGTTCCTTAAGCCAAATATGTAATAGACAAGAGCTACTCCTTGCTCAACGAAATGGACTCAACACCCCATATTAAACGCCTAAGAATGTACCTGACTAGTAAGTATCTTAAAACCTATGGATTGCTATGTCTCAAAAAGAGAATCAAGCATGTGTACAGGGGCATAAATGCAGCAGTGATAGGATTGGAGAGGTTCGGTGAGCAAATGAAGACCCTTTGAAGTCATATTGCATGGTACCCATTCCACGGGTCTCAACTCTCCAGGTTTAAGGTATTCTTCCTTCAGCTAAAACATGCATGTGGAACCCAGAGTATGATCAACCGTGTGAACGGGAGATGTGTTCAAATATGTCTCAGTTTTCCTCCCCTGGTACTCGGGTGCAACATTCCAGACGCTTTACTAACACTCTCCCCACTTGGAGAGTCAGCGCCTTTAACCTCCTGTTTGGCCAAGTTTGCAATTTCTGCGGAAGATGAACAGGAATAGGGAGAACCAATGAGAGACTAGCTGGAGGTGTCTGGACGGGCAAATTTAACTCTCATTTCCCACCAGGAAGAGGAAATAACCAAAGGCTCAGCGTGCCGTGCCGGAACCAGATTAGGGCCTGAAGCCATCCTGCGGTGTTGCGGCCAGCTCAAAAGAAAGTGAGTTGAAGAAAGGAGCTCAGGGGCACTGTAATTCACAAACCTGCAGAGTTATAAATGACAGCTATCGTCCAAAAATAGACTGAAGTAAGGCTGCCAAGAGGACTTGAAAGCGGGGCAGAATTGCAGGAAACCGATTTCAGGAGGTAGACTGGAATTGCATTGAAAGCATAGGAAAAGAGGCAGAACGTCCACAATGATGCACTTGGCCAAAAAGGTCGTATGCGTTTTTTCCTGAATATATTCAGGAAAAAACGCATACGCCCTTTTTGGCCAACCAAGCAAGCTTGCAAAGGAAATCTGCACTACAATGAAGTCTCACTTCCCCCCGGTCAAAAGGGCCATCTGAAAAAAGTGTAAAATCCAGAAAGGCAGCACAGGCCATGGAGAACTGGGAGCCTTGTTATGCTGATGGGCGGGATGTAAATTGCCAACAGACACTCGGGAGAAGTGTATGGTGTTTCCTGAAACATCTAAAAAACAAAGCAACAGAGCCTAGGGCACTTCCACTTATGGTCCTATAGCTTAGGGAAATTAAAATAAAAAAGACACAGCCACCCCAAAGTTTGGGACGCCTCTGTTTACAAGAACCTCGTTTACAGTACAAGTTCAACATCGCAGAAAGTGAAAAATGGATAAAGAACTTGTGGTACTTACGTACAATACAGTATCACTCAGCAATGAAATCTATGTCATCAGGCCCGTAGCAGCATAATGAGTGGATTCAGGTACGATGATTCTAACTGAAATAAGTCACACAGAAAAAGAAACATCATAAGATATCACTAATACACGGAATGTAAACTTGGCTACACAGGAACTGAATTCCAAAACAGAACAGGGTCTCAAATTTAGAAAACCAACTTATGCTTGCTTAAGGGGAAAGGTGAGTTGGGGTGCTGCATAAAACCAGAGATTGAAATGATCACAGATAAAGTTCCTTAAGCCAAATATGGAATAGACAAGAGCTACTCCTTGCTCAACGAAATGGACTCAACACCCCATATTAAACGCCTAAGAATGTACCTGACTAGTAAGTATCTTAAAACCTATGGATTGCTATGTCTCAAAAAGAGAATCAAGCATGTGTACAGGGGCATAAATGCAGCAGTGATAGGATTGGAGAGGTTCGGTGAGCAAATGAAGACCCTTTGAAGTCATATTGCATGGTACCCATTCCACGGGTCTCAACTCTCCAGGTTTAAGGTATTCTTCCTTCAGCTAAAACATGCATGTGGAACCCAGAGTATGATCAACCATGTGAACGGGAGACGTGTTCAAATATGTCTCAGTTTTCCTCCCCTGGTACTCGGGTGCAACATTCCAGACGCTTTACTAACACTCTCCCCACTTGGAGAGTCAGCGCCTTTAACCTCCTGTTTGGCCCAGTTTGCAATTTCTGCGGAAGATGAACAGGAATAGCGAGAACCAATGAGAGACTAGCTGGAGGTGTCCGGATGGGCAAATTTAACTCTCATTTCCCATCTGGAAGAGGAAATAACCAAAGGCTCAGCGTGCCGTGCCGGAACCAGATTAGGGCCTGAAGCCATCCTGCGGTGTTGCGGCCAGCTCAAAAGAAAGTGAGTTGAAGAAAGGAGCTCAGGGGCACTGTAATTCACAAACCTGCAGAGTTATAAATGACAGCTATCCTCCAAAAATAGACTGAAGTAAGGCTGCCAAGAGGACTTGAAAGCGGGGCAGAATTGCAGGAAACCGATTTCAGGAGGTAGACTGGAATTGCATTGAAAGCATAGGAAAAGAGGCAGAACGTCCACAATGATGCACTTGGCCAAAAAGGGCGTATGCGTTTTTTCCTGAATATATTCAGGAAAAAACGCATACGCCCTTTTTGGCCAACCAAGCAAGCTTGCAAAGGAAATCTGCACTACAATGAAGTCTCACTTCCCCCCGGTCAAAAGGGCCATCTGAAAAAAGTGTAAAATCCAGAAAGGCAGCACAGGCCATGGAGAACTGGGAGCCTTGTTATGCTGATGGGCGGGATGTAAATTGCCAACAGACACTCGGGATAAGTGTATGGTGTTTCCTGAAACATCTAAAAAACAAAGCAACAGAGCCTAGGGCACTTCCACTTATGGTCCTATAGCTTAGGGAAATTAAAATCAAAAAGACACAGCCACCCCAAAGTTTGGGACGCCTCTGTTTACAAGAACCTCGTTTACCGTACAAGTTCAATATCACAGAAAGTGAAAAATGGATAAAGAACTTGTGGTACTTACGTACAATGCAGTATCACTCAGCAATGAAATCTATGTCATCAGGCCCGTAGCAGCATAATGAGTGGATTCAGGTATGATGATTCTAACTGAAATAAGTCACACAGAAAAAGAAACATCATAAGATATCACTAATACACGGAATGTAAACTTGGCTACACAGGAACTGAATTCCAAAACAGAACAGGGTCTCAAATTTAGAAAACCAACTTATGCTTGCTTAAGGGGAAAGGTGAGTTGGGGTGCTGCATAAAACCAGAGATTGAAATGAGCACAGATAAAGTTCCTTAAGCCAAATATGGAATAGACAAGAGCTACTCCTTGTTCAGCGAAATGGACTCAACACCCCATATTAAACGCCTAAGAATGTACCTGACTAGTAAGTATCTTAAAACCTATGGATTGCTATGTCTCCAAAAGAGAATCAAGCATGTGTACAGGGGCATAAATGCAGCAGTGATAGGATTGGAGAGGTTCGGTGAGCAAATGAAGACCCTTTGAAGTCATATTGCATGGTACCCATTCCACGGGTCTCAACTCTCCAGGTTTAAGGTATTCTTCCTTCAGCTAAAACATGCATGTGGAACCCAGAGTATGATCAACCGTGTGAACGGGAGATGTGTTCAAATATGTCTCAGTTTTCCTCCCCTGGTACTCGGGTGCAACATTCCAGACGCTTTACTAACACTCTCCCCACTTGGAGAGTCAGCGCCTTTAACCTCCTGTTTGGCCCAGTTTGCAATTTCTGCGGAAGATGAACAGGAATAGGGAGAACCAATGAGAGACTAGCTGGAGGTGTCTGGACGGGCAAATTTAACTCTCATTTCCCATCTGGAAGAGGAAATAACCAAAGGCTCAGCGTGCCGTGCCGGAACCAGATTAGGGCCTGAAGCCATCCTGCGGTGTTGCGGCCAGGTCACAAGAAAGCGAGTTGAAGAAAGGAGCTCAGGGGCACTGTAATTCACAAACCTGCAGAGTTATAAATGACAGCTATCGTCCAAAAATATACTGAAGTAAGGCTGCCAAGAGGACTTGAAAGCGGGGCAGAATTGCAGGAAACCGATTTCAGGAGGTAGACTGGAATTGCATTGAAAGCATAGGAAAAGAGGCAGAACGTCCACAATGATGCACTTGGCCAAAAAGGGCGTATGCGTTTTTTCCTGAATATATTCAGGAAAAAACGCATACGCCCTTTTTGGCCAACCAAGCAAGCTTGCAAAGGAAATCTGCACTACAATGAAGTCTCACTTCCCCCCGGTCAAAAGGGCCATCTGAAAAAAGTGTAAAATCCAGAAAGGCAGCACAGGCCATGGAGAACTGGGAGCCTTGTTATGCTGCTGGGCGGGATGTAAATTGCCAACAGACACTCGGGAGAAGTGTATGGTGTTTCCTGAAACATCTAAAAAACAAAGCAACAGAGCCTAGGGCACTTCCACTTATGGTCCTATAGCTTAGGGAAATTAAAATAAAAAAGACACAGCCACCCCAAAGTTTGGGACGCCTCTGTTTACAAGAACCTCGTTTACAGTACAAGTTCAACATCGCAGAAAGTGAAAAATGGATAAAGAAGATGTGGTATTTACTTACAAAGCAATATCACTCAGCAATGAAATCTATGTCATCAGGCTCTTAGCAGCACAATGAGTGGATTCAGGTATGATGATTCTAACTGAAATAAGTCACACAGCAAAAGAAACATCATAAGATATCACTAATACACGGAATGTAAACTTGGCTACACAGGAACTGAATTACAGAACAGAACAGGGTCTCAAATTTAGAAAACCAACTTATGCTTGCTTTAGAGGAAAGGTGAGTTGGGGTGCTGCATAAAACCAGAGATTGAAATGAGCACAGATGAAGTTCCTTAAGACAAATATGGAATAGACAAGAGCTACTCCTTGCTCAACGAAATGGACTCAACACCCCATATTAAACGCCTAAGAATGTACCTGACTAGTAAGTATCTTAAAACCTATGGATTGCTATGTCTCCAAAAGAGAATCAAGCATGTGTACAGGGGAATAAATGCAGCAGTGATAGGATTGGAGAGGTTCGGTGAGCAAATGAAGACCCTTTGAAGTCATATTGCATGGTACCCATTCCACGGGTCTCAACTCTCCAGGTTTAAGGTATTTTTCCTTCAGCTAAAACATGCATGTGGAACCCAGAGTATGATCAACCATGTGAACGGGAGACGTGTTCAAATATGTCTCAGTTTTCCTCCCCTGGTACTCGGGTGCAACATTCCAGACGCTTTACTAACACTCCCCCACTTGGAGAGTCAGCGCCTTTAACCTCCTGTTTGGCCCAGTTTGCAATTTCTGCGGAAGATGAACAGGAATAGGGAGAACCAATGAGAGACTAGCTGGAGGTGTCTGGACGGGCAAATTTAACTCTCATTTCCCATCTGGAAGAGGAAATAACCAAAGGCTCAGCGTGCCGTGCCGGAACCAGATTAGGGCCTGAAGCCATCGTGCGGTGTTGCGGCCAGGTCACAAGAAAGCGAGTTGAAGAAAGGAGCTCAGGGGCACTGTAATTCACAAACCTGCAGAGTTATAAATGACAGCTATCGTCCAAAAATATACTGAAGTAAGGCTGCCAAGAGGACTTGAAAGCGGGGCAGAATTGCAGGAAACCGATTTCAGGAGGTAGACTGGAATTGCATTGAAAGCATAGGAAAAGAGGCAGAACGTCCACAATGATGCACTTGGCCAAAAAGGGCGTATGCGTTTTTTCCTGAATATATTCAGGAAAAAACGCATACGCCCTTTTTGGCCAACCAAGCAAGCTTGCAAAGGAAATCTGCACTACAATGAAGTCTCACTTCCCCCCGGTCAAAAGGGCCATCTGAAAAAAGTGTAAAATCCAGAAAGGCAGCACAGGCCATGGAGAACTGGGAGCCTTGTTATGCTGCTGGGCGGGATGTAAATTGCCAACAGACACTCGGGAGAAGTGTATGGTGTTTCCTGAAACATCTAAAAAACAAAGCAACAGAGCCTAGGGCACTTCCACTTATGGTCCTATAGCTTAGGGAAATTAAAATCAAAAAGACACAGCCACCCCAAAGTTTGGGACGCCTCTGTTTACAAGAACCTTGTTTACCGTACAAGTTCAACATCGCAGAAAGTGAGAAATAGATAAAGAACTTGTGGTACTTACGTACAATGCAGTATCACTTAGCAATGAAATCTATGTCATCAGGCCCGTAGCAGCATAATGAGTGGATTCAGGTACGATGATTCTAACTGAAATAAGTCACACAGAAAAAGAAACATCATAAGATATCACTAATACACGGAATGTAAACTTGGCTACACAGGAACTGAATTCCAAAACAGAACAGGGTCTCAAATTTAGAAAACCAACTTATTCTTGCTTAAGAGGAAAGGTGAGTTGGGGTGCTGCATAAAACCAGAGATTGAAATGAGCACAGATAAAGTTCCTTAAGCCAAATATGGAATAGACAAGAGCTACTCCTTGCTCAACGAAATGGACTCAACACCCCATATTAAACGCCTAAGAATGTACCTGACTAGTAAGTATCTTAAAACCTATGGATTGCTATGTCTCCGAAAGAGAATCAAGCATGTGTACAGGGACATAAATGCAGCAGTGATAGGATTGGAGAGGTTCGGTGAGCAAATGAAGACCCTTTGAAGTCATATTGCATGGTACCCATTCCACGGGTCTCAACTCTCCAGGTTTAAGGTATTCTTCCTTCAGCTAAAACATGCATGTGGAACCCAGAGTATGATCAACCATGTGATAGGGAGACGTGTTCAAATATGTCTCAGTTTTCCTCCCCTGGTACTCGGGTGCAACATTCCAGACACTTTACTAACACTCTCCCGACTTGGAGAGTCAGCGCCTTTAACCTCCTGTTTGGCCCAGTTTGCAATTTCTGCGGAAGATGAACAGGAATAGGGAGAACCAATGAGAGACTAGCTGGAGGTGTCTGGACGGGCAAATTTAACTCTCATTTCCCACCAGGAAGAGGAAATAACCAAAGGCTCAGCGTGCCGTGCCGGAACCAGATTAGGGCCTGAAGCCATCCTGAGGTTTTGCGGCCAGCTCAAAAGAAAGTGAGTTGAAGAAAGGAGCTCAGGGGCACTGTAATTCACAAACCTGCAGAGTTATAAATGACAGCTATCGTCCAAAAATATACTGAAGTAAGGCTGCCAAGAGGACTTGAAAGCGGGGCAGAATTGCAGGAAACCGATTTCAGGAGGTAGACTGGAATTGCATTGAAAGCATAGGAAAAGAGGCAGAACGTCCACAATGATGCACTTGGCCAAAAAGGGCGTATGCGTTTTTCCCTGAATATATTCAGGAAAAAACGCATACGCCCTTTTTGGCCAAACAAGCAAGCTTGCAAAGGAAATCTGCACTGCAATGAAGTCTCACTTCCCCCCGGTCAAAAGGGCCATCTGAAAAAAGTGTAAAATCCAGAAAGGCAGGACAGGCCATGGAGAACTGGGAGCCTTGTTATGCTGATGGGCGGGATGTAAATTGCCAACAGACACTCGGGAGAAGTGTATGGTGTTTCCTGAAACATCTAAAAAACAAAGCAACAGAGCCTAGGGCACTTCCACTTATGGTCCTATAGCTTAGGGAAATTAAAATAAAAAAGACACAGCCACCCCAAAGTTTGGGACACCTCTGTTTACAAGAACCTCATTTACCGTACAAGTTCAATATCACAGAAAGTGAAAAATCGATAAAGAACTTGTGGTATTTACTTACAAAGCAATATCACTCAGCAATGAAATCTATGTCATCAGGCCCGTAGCAGCACAATGAGTGGTTTCAGGTATGATGATTCTAACTGAAATAAGTCACACAGAAAAAGAAACATCATAAGATATCACTAATACACGGAATGTAAACTTGGCTACACAGGAACTGAATTACAGAAAAGAACAGGGTCGCAAATTTAGAAAACCAACTTATGCTTGCTTAAGGGGAAAGGTGAGTTGGGGTGCTGCATAAAAGCAGAGATTGAAATGAGCACAGATAAAGTTCCTTAAGCCAAATATGGAATAAACAAGAGCTACTCCTTGCTCAACGAAATGGACTCAACACCGCATATTAAATGCCTAAGAATGTACCTGACTAGTAAGTATCTTAAAACCTATGGATTGCTATGTCTCCAAAAGAGAATCAAGCGTGTGTACAGGGGCATAAACGCAGCAGTGATAGGATTGGAGAGGTTCGGTGAGCAAATGAAGACCCTTTGAAGTCAATTTGCATGGTACCCATTACACGGGTCTCAACTCTCCAGGTTTAAGGTATTCTTCCTTCAGCTAAAACATGCATGTGGAACCCAGAGTATGATCAACCGTGTGAACGGGAGATGTGTTCAAATATGTCTCAGTTTTCCTCCCCTGGTACTCGGGTGCAACATTCCAGACGCTTTACTAACACTCTCCCCACTTGGAGAGTCAGCGCCTTTAACCTCCTGTTTGGCCAAGTTTGCAATTTCTGCGGAAGATGAACAGGAATAGGGAGAACCAATGAGAGACTAGCTGGAGGTGTCTGGACGGGCAAATTTAACTCTCATTTCCCACCAGGAAGAGGAAATAACCAAAGGCTCAGCGTGCCGTGCCGGAACCAGATTAGGGCCTGAAGCCATCCTGCGGTGTTGCGGCCAGCTCAAAAGAAAGTGAGTTGAAGAAAGGAGCTCAGGGGCACTGTAATTCACAAACCTGCAGAGTTATAAATGACAGCTATCGTCCAAAAATATACTGAAGTAAGGCTGCCAAGAGGACTTGAAAGCGGGGCAGAATTGCAGGAAACCGATTTCAGGAGGTAGACTGGAATTGCATTGAAAGCATAGGAAAAGAGGCAGAACGTCCACAATGATGCACTTGGCCAAAAAGGGCGTATGCGTTTTTTCCTGAATATATTCAGGAAAAAACGCATACGCCCTTTTTGGCCAACCAAGCAAGCTTGCAAAGGAAATCTGCACTACAATGAAGTCTCACTTCCCCCCGGTCAAAAGGGCCATCTGAAAAAAGTGTAAAATCCAGAAAGGCAGCACAGGCCATGGAGAACTGGGAGCCTTGTTATGCTGATGGGCGGGATGTAAATTGCCAACAGACACTCGGGAGAAGTGTATGGTGTTTCCTGAAACATCTAAAAAACAAAGCAACAGAGCCTAGGGCACTTCCACTTATGGTCCTATAGCTTAGGGAAATTAAAATAAAAAAGACACAGCCACCCCAAAGTTTGGGACGCCTCTGTTTACAAGAACCTCGTTTACAGTACAAGTTCAACATCGCAGAAAGTGAAAAATGGATAAAGAACTTGTGGTACTTACGTACATTGCAGTATCACTTAGCAATGAAATCTATGTCATCAGGCCCGTAGCAGCATAATGAGTGGATTCAGGTACGATGATTCTAACTGAAATAAGTCACACAGAAAAAGAAACATCATAAGATATCACTTATACACGGAATGTAAACTTGGCTACACAGGAACTGAATTACAGAACAGAACAGGGTCTCAAATTTAGAAAACCAACTTATACTTGCTTAAGAGGAAAGGTGAGTTGGGGTGCTGCATAAAACCAGAGATTGAAATGAGCACAGATAAAGTTCCTTAAGCCAAATATGGAATAGACAAGAGCTACACCTTGCTCAACGAAATGGACTCAACACCCCATATTAAACGCCTAAGAATGTACCTGACTAGTAAGTATCTTAAAACCTATGGATTGCTATGTCTCCGAAAGAGAATCAAGCATGTGTACAGGGACATAAATGCAGCAGTGATAGGATTGGAGAGGTTCGGTGAGCAAATGAAGACCCTTTGAAGTCATATTGCATGGTACCCATTCCACGGGTCTCAACTCTCCAGGTTTAAGGTATTTTTCCTTCAGCTAAAACATGCATGTGGAACCCAGAGTATGATCAACCATGTGAACGGGAGACGTGTTCAAATATGTCTCAGTTTTCCTCCCCTGGTACTCGGGTGCAACATTCCAGACGCTTTACTAACACTCTCCCGACTTGGAGAATCAGTCCCTTTAACCTCCTGTTTGGCCCAGTTTGCAATTTCTGTGGAAGATGAAAAGGAATAGCGAGAACCAATGAGAGACTAGCTGGAGGTGGCTGGACGGGCAAATTTAACTCTCATTTCCCACCAGGAAGAGGAAATAACCAAAGGCTCAGCGTGCCGTGCCGGAACCAGATTAGGGCCTGAAGCCATCCTGCGGTGTTGCGGCCAGGTCACAAGAAAGCGAGTTGAAGAAAGGAGCTCAGGGGCACTGTAATTCACAAACCTGCAGAGTTATAAATGACAGCTATCGTCCAAAAATAGACTGAAGTAAGGCTGCCAAGAGGACTTGAAAGCGGGGCAGAATTGCAGGAAACCGATTTCCGGAGGAAGACTGGAATTGCATTGAAAGCATAGGAAAAGAGGCAGAACGTCCACAATGATGCACTTGGCCAAAAAGGGCGTATGCGTTTTTTCCTGAATATATTCAGGAAAAAACGCATACGCCCTTTTTGGCCAACCAAGCAAGCTTGCAAAGGAAATCTGCACTACAATGAAGTCTCACTTCCCCCCGGTCAAAAGGGCCATCTGAAAAAAGTGTAAAATCCAGAAAGGCAGGACAGGCCATGGAGAACTGGGAGCCTTGTTATGCTGATGGGCGGGATGTAAATTGCCAACAGACACTCGGGAGAAGTGTATGGTGTTTCCTGAAACATCTAAAAAACAAAGCAACAGAGCCTAGGGCACTTCCACTTATGGTCCTATAGCTTAGGGAAATTAAAATCAAAAAGACACAGCCACCCCAAAGTTTGGGACGCCTCTGTTTACAAGAACCTCGTTTACCGTACAAGTTCAATATCACAGAAAGTGAAAAATGGATAAAGAACTTGTGGTACTTACGTACAATACAGTATCACTCAGCAATGAAATCTATGTCATCAGGCCCGTAGCAGCATAATGAGTGGATTCAGGTACGATGATTCTAACTGAAATAAGTCACACAGAAAAAGAAACATCATAAGATATCACTAATACACGGAATGTAAACTTGGCTACACAGGAACTGAATTCCAAAACAGAACAGGGTCTCAAATTTAGAAAACCAACTTATGCTTGCTTAAGGGGAAAGGTGAGTTGGGGTGCTGCATAAAACCAGAGATTGAAATGAGCACAGATAAAGTTCCTTAAGCCAAATATGGAATAGACAAGAGCTACTCCTTGCTCAACGAAATGGACTCAACACCCCATATTAAACGCCTAAGAATGTACCTGACTAGTAAGTATCTTAAAACCTATGGATTGCTATGTCTCAAAAAGAGAATCAAGCATGTGTACAGGGGCATAAATGCAGCAGTGATAGGATTGGAGAGGTTCGGTGAGCAAATGAAGACCCTTTGAAGTCATATTGCATGGTACCCATTCCACGGGTCTCAACTCTCCAGGTTTAAGGTATTCTTCCTTCAGCTAAAACATGCATGTGGAACCCAGAGTATGATCAACCATGTGAACGGGAGACGTGTTCAAATATGTCTCAGTTTTCCTCCCCTGGTACTCGGGTGCAACATTCCAGACGCTTTACTAACACTCTCCCCACTTGGAGAGTCAGCGCCTTTAACCTCCTGTTTGGCCCAGTTTGCAATTTCTGCGGAAGATGAACAGGAATAGCGAGAACCAATGAGAGACTAGCTGGAGGTGTCTGGATGGGCAAATTTAACTCTCATTTCCCATCTGGAAGAGGAAATAACCAAAGGCTCAGCGTGCCGTGCCGGAACCAGATTAGGGCCTGAAGCCATCCTGCGGTGTTGCGGCCAGCTCAAAAGAAAGTGAGTTGAAGAAAGGAGCTCAGGGGCACTGTAATTCACAAACCTGCAGAGTTATAAATGACAGCTATCCTCCAAAAATAGACTGAAGTAAGGCTGCCAAGAGGACTTGAAAGCGGGGCAGAATTGCAGGAAACCGATTTCAGGAGGTAGACTGGAATTGCATTGAAAGCATAGGAAAAGAGGCAGAACATCCACAATGATGCACTTGGCCAAAAAGGGCGTATGCGTTTTTTCCTGAATATATTCAGGAAAAAACGCATACGCCCTTTTTGGCCAACCAAGCAAGCTTGCAAAGGAAATCTGCACTACAATGAAGTCTCACTTCCCCCCGGTCAAAAGGGCCATCTGAAAAAAGTGTAAAATCCAGAAAGGCAGCACAGGCCATGGAGAACTGGGAGCCTTGTTATGCTGATGGGCGGGATGTAAATTGCCAACAGACACTCGGGAGAAGTGTATGGTGTTTCCTGAAACATCTAAAAAACAAAGCAACAGAGCCTAGGGCACTTCCACTTATGGTCCTATAGCTTAGGGAAATTAAAATCAAAAAGACACAGCCACCCCAAAGTTTGGGACGCCTCTGTTTACAAGAACCTCGTTTACCGTACAAGTTCAATATCACAGAAAGTGAAAAATGGATAAAGAACTTGTGGTACTTACGTACAATGCAGTATCACTCAGCAATGAAATCTATGTCATCAGGCCCGTAGCAGCATAATGAGTGGATTCAGGTATGATGATTCTAACTGAAATAAGTCACACAGAAAAAGAAACATCATAAGATATCACTAATACACGGAATGTAAACTTGGCTACACAGGAACTGAATTCCAAAACAGAACAGGGTCTCAAATTTAGAAAACCAACTTATGCTTGCTTAAGGGGAAAGGTGAGTTGGGGTGCTGCATAAAACCAGAGATTGAAATGAGCACAGATAAAGTTCCTTAAGCCAAATATGGAATAGACAAGAGCTACTCCTTGTTCAACGAAATGGACTCAACACCCCATATTAAACGCCTAAGAATGTACCTGACTAGTAAGTATCTTAAAACCTATGGATTGCTATGTCTCCAAAAGAGAATCAAGCATGTGTACAGGGGCATAAATGCAGCAGTGATAGGATTGGAGAGGTTCGGTGAGCAAATGAAGACCCTTTGAAGTCATATTGCATGGTACCCATTCCACGGGTCTCAACTCTCCAGGTTTAAGGTATTCTTCCTTCAGCTAAAACATGCATGTGGAACCCAGAGTATGATCAACCGTGTGAACGGGAGATGTGTTCAAATATGTCTCAGTTTTCCTCCCCTGGTACTCGGGTGCAACATTCCAGACGCTTTACTAACACTCTCCCCACTTGGAGAGTCAGCGCCTTTAACCTCCTGTTTGGCCCAGTTTGCAATTTCTGCGGAAGATGAACAGGAATAGGGAGAACCAATGAGAGACTAGCTGGAGGTGTCTGGACGGGCAAATTTAACTCTCATTTCCCATCTGGAAGAGGAAATAACCAAAGGCTCAGCGTGCCGTGCCGGAACCAGATTAGGGCCTGAAGCCATCCTGCGGTGTTGCGGCCAGGTCACAAGAAAGCGAGTTGAAGAAAGGAGCTCAGGGGCACTGTAATTCACAAACCTGCAGAGTTATAAATGACAGCTATCGTCCAAAAATATACTGAAGTAAGGCTGCCAAGAGGACTTGAAAGCGGGGCAGAATTGCAGGAAACCGATTTCAGGAGGTAGACTGGAATTGCATTGAAAGCATAGGAAAAGAGGCAGAACGTCCACAATGATGCACTTGGCCAAAAAGGGCGTATGCGTTTTTTCCTGAATATATTCAGGAAAAAACGCATACGCCCTTTTTGGCCAACCAAGCAAGCTTGCAAAGGAAATCTGCACTACAATGAAGTCTCACTTCCCCCCGGTCAAAAGGGCCATCTGAAAAAAGTGTAAAATCCAGAAAGGCAGCACAGGCCATGGAGAACTGGGAGCCTTGTTATGCTGATGGGCGGGATGTAAATTGCCAACAGACACTCGGGAGAAGTGTATGGTGTTTCCTGAAACATCTAAAAAACAAAGCAACAGAGCCTAGGGCACTTCCACTTATGGTCCTATAGCTTACGGAAATTAAAATCAAAAAGACACAGCCACCCCAAAGTTTGGGACGCCTCTGTTTACAAGAACCTCGTTTACAGTACAAGTTCAACATCGCAGAAAGTGAAAAATGGATAAAGAAGATGTGGTATTTACTTACAAAGCAATATCACTCAGCAATGAAATCTATGTCATCAGGCTCTTAGCAGCACAATGAGTGGATTCAGGTATGATGATTCTAACTGAAATAAGTCACACAGCAAAAGAAACATCATAAGATATCACTAATACACGGAATGTAAACTTGGCTACACAGGAACTGAATTACAGAACAGAACAGGGTCTCAAATTTAGAAAACCAACTTATGCTTGCTTTAGAGGAAAGGTGAGTTGGGGTGCTGCATAAAACCAGAGATTGAAATGAGCACAGATAAAGTTCCTTAAGCCAAATATGGAATAGACAAGAGCTACTCCTTGCTCAACGAAATGGACTCAACACCGCATATTAAACGCCTAAGAATGTACCTGACTAGTAAGTATCTTAAAACCTATGGATTGCTATGTCTCCAAAAGAGAATCAAGCATGTGTACAGGGGAATAAATGCAGCAGTGATAGGATTGGAGAGGTTCGGTGAGCAAATGAAGACCCTTTGAAGTCATATTGCATGGTACCCATTCCACGGGTCTCAACTCTCCAGGTTTAAGGTATTTTTCCTTCAGCTAAAACATGCATGTGGAACCCAGAGTATGATCAACCATGTGAACGGGAGACGTGTTCAAATATGTCTCAGTTTTCCTCCCCTGGTACTCGGGTGCAACATTCCAGACGCTTTACTAACACTCCCCCACTTGGAGAGTCAGCGCCTTTAACCTCCTGTTTGGCCCAGTTTGCAATTTCTGCGGAAGATGAACAGGAATAGGGAGAACCAATGAGAGACTAGCTGGAGGTGTCTGGACGGGCAAATTTAACTCTCATTTCCCATCTGGAAGAGGAAATAACCAAAGGCTCAGCGTGCCGTGCCGGAACCAGATTAGGGCCTGAAGCCATCCTGCGGTGTTGCGGCCAGGTCACAAGAAAGCGAGTTGAAGAAAGGAGCTCAGGGGCACTGTAATTCACAAACCTGCAGAGTTATAAATGACAGCTATCGTCCAAAAATATACTGAAGTAAGGCTGCCAAGAGGACTTGAAAGCGGGGCAGAATTGCAGGAAACCGATTTCAGGAGGTAGACTGGAATTGCATTGAAAGCATAGGAAAAGAGGCAGAACGTCCACAATGATGCACTTGGCCAAAAAGGGCGTATGCGTTTTTTCCTGAATATATTCAGGAAAAAACGCATACGCCCTTTTTGGCCAACCAAGCAAGCTTGCAAAGGAAATCTGCACTACAATGAAGTCTCACTTCCCCCCGGTCAAAAGGGCCATCTGAAAAAAGTGTAAAATCCAGAAAGGCAGCACAGGCCATGGAGAACTGGGAGCCTTGTTATGCTGATGGGCGGGATGTAAATTGCCAACAGACACTCGGGAGAAGTGTATGGTGTTTCCTGAAACATCTAAAAAACAAAGCAACAGAGCCTAGGGCACTTCCACTTATGGTCCTATAGCTTAGGGAAATTAAAATCAAAAAGACACAGCCACCCCAAAGTTTGGGACGCCTCTGTTTACAAGAACCTTGTTTACCGTACAAGTTCAACATCGCAGAAAGTGAGAAATAGATAAAGAACTTGTGGTACTTACGTACAATGCAGTATCACTTAGCAATGAAATCTATGTCATCAGGCCCGTAGCAGCATAATGAGTGGATTCAGGTACGATGATTCTAACTGAAATAAGTCACACAGAAAAAGAAACATCATAAGATATCACTAATACACGGAATGTAAACTTGGCTACACAGGAACTGAATTCCAAAACAGAACAGGGTCTCAAATTTAGAAAACCAACTTATTCTTGCTTAAGAGGAAAGGTGAGTTGGGGTGCTGCATAAAACCAGAGATTGAAATGAGCACAGATAAAGTTCCTTAAGCCAAATATGGAATAGACAAGAGCTACTCCTTGCTCAACGAAATGGACTCAACACCCCATATTAAACGCCTAAGAATGTACCTGACTAGTAAGTATCTTAAAACCTATGGATTGCTATGTCTCCGAAAGAGAATCAAGCATGTGTACAGGGACATAAATGCAGCAGTGATAGGATTGGAGAGGTTCGGTGAGCAAATGAAGACCCTTTGAAGTCATATTGCATGGTACCCATTCCACGGGTCTCAACTCTCCAGGTTTAAGGTATTCTTCCTTCAGCTAAAACATGCATGTGGAACCCAGAGTATGATCAACCATGTGATAGGGAGACGTGTTCAAATATGTCTCAGTTTTCCTCCCCTGGTACTCGGGTGCAACATTCCAGACACTTTACTAACACTCTCCCGACTTGGAGAGTCAGCGCCTTTAACCTCCTGTTTGGCCCAGTTTGCAATTTCTGCGGAAGATGAACAGGAATAGGGAGAACCAATGAGAGACTAGCTGGAGGTGTCTGGACGGGCAAATTTAACTCTCATTTCCCACCAGGAAGAGGAAATAACCAAAGGCTCAGCGTGCCGTGCCGGAACCAGATTAGGGCCTGAAGCCATCCTGAGGTTTTGCGGCCAGCTCAAAAGAAAGTGAGTTGAAGAAAGGAGCTCAGGGGCACTGTAATTCACAAACCTGCAGAGTTATAAATGACAGCTATCGTCCAAAAATATACTGAAGTAAGGCTGCCAAGAGGACTTGAAAGCGGGGCAGAATTGCAGGAAACCGATTTCAGGAGGTAGACTGGAATTGCATTGAAAGCATAGGAAAAGAGGCAGAACGTCCACAATGATGCACTTGGCCAAAAAGGGCGTATGCGTTTTTCCCTGAATATATTCAGGAAAAAACGCATACGCCCTTTTTGGCCAAACAAGCAAGCTTGCAAAGGAAATCTGCACTGCAATGAAGTCTCACTTCCCCCCGGTCAAAAGGGCCATCTGAAAAAAGTGTAAAATCCAGAAAGGCAGGACAGGCCATGGAGAACTGGGAGCCTTGTTATGCTGATGGGCGGGATGTAAATTGCCAACAGACACTCGGGAGAAGTGTATGGTGTTTCCTGAAACATCTAAAAAACAAAGCAACAGAGCCTAGGGCACTTCCACTTATGGTCCTATAGCTTAGGGAAATTAAAATAAAAAAGACACAGCCACCCCAAAGTTTGGGACACCTCTGTTTACAAGAACCTCATTTACCGTACAAGTTCAATATCACAGAAAGTGAAAAATCGATAAAGAACTTGTGGTATTTACTTACAAAGCAATATCACTCAGCAATGAAATCTATGTCATCAGGCCCGTAGCAGCACAATGAGTGGTTTCAGGTATGATGATTCTAACTGAAATAAGTCACACAGAAAAAGAAACATCATAAGATATCACTAATACACGGAATGTAAACTTGGCTACACAGGAACTGAATTACAGAAAAGAACAGGGTCGCAAATTTAGAAAACCAACTTATGCTTGCTTAAGGGGAAAGGTGAGTTGGGGTGCTGCATAAAAGCAGAGATTGAAATGAGCACAGATAAAGTTCCTTAAGCCAAATATGGAATAAACAAGAGCTACTCCTTGCTCAACGAAATGGACTCAACACCGCATATTAAATGCCTAAGAATGTACCTGACTAGTAAGTATCTTAAAACCTATGGATTGCTATGTCTCCAAAAGAGAATCAAGCGTGTGTACAGGGGCATAAACGCAGCAGTGATAGGATTGGAGAGGTTCGGTGAGCAAATGAAGACCCTTTGAAGTCAATTTGCATGGTACCCATTACACGGGTCTCAACTCTCCAGGTTTAAGGTATTCTTCCTTCAGCTAAAACATGCATGTGGAACCCAGAGTATGATCAACCGTGTGAACGGGAGATGTGTTCAAATATGTCTCAGTTTTCCTCCCCTGGTACTCGGGTGCAACATTCCAGACGCTTTACTAACACTCTCCCCACTTGGAGAGTCAGCGCCTTTAACCTCCTGTTTGGCCAAGTTTGCAATTTCTGCGGAAGATGAACAGGAATAGGGAGAACCAATGAGAGACTAGCTGGAGGTGTCTGGACGGGCAAATTTAACTCTCATTTCCCACCAGGAAGAGGAAATAACCAAAGGCTCAGCGTGCCGTGCCGGAACCAGATTAGGGCCTGAAGCCATCCTGCGGTGTTGCGGCCAGCTCAAAAGAAAGTGAGTTGAAGAAAGGAGCTCAGGGGCACTGTAATTCACAAACCTGCAGAGTTATAAATGACAGCTATCGTCCAAAAATATACTGAAGTAAGGCTGCCAAGAGGACTTGAAAGCGGGGCAGAATTGCAGGAAACCGATTTCAGGAGGTAGACTGGAATTGCATTGAAAGCATAGGAAAAGAGGCAGAACGTCCACAATGATGCACTTGGCCAAAAAGGGCGTATGCGTTTTTTCCTGAATATATTCAGGAAAAAACGCATACGCCCTTTTTGGCCAACCAAGCAAGCTTGCAAAGGAAATCTGCACTACAATGAAGTCTCACTTCCCCCCGGTCAAAAGGGCCATCTGAAAAAAGTGTAAAATCCAGAAAGGCAGCACAGGCCATGGAGAACTGGGAGCCTTGTTATGCTGATGGGCGGGATGTAAATTGCCAACAGACACTCGGGAGAAGTGTATGGTGTTTCCTGAAACATCTAAAAAACAAAGCAACAGAGCCTAGGGCACTTCCACTTATGGTCCTATAGCTTAGGGAAATTAAAATAAAAAAGACACAGCCACCCCAAAGTTTGGGACGCCTCTGTTTACAAGAACCTCGTTTACAGTACAAGTTCAACATCGCAGAAAGTGAAAAATGGATAAAGAACTTGTGGTACTTACGTACATTGCAGTATCACTTAGCAATGAAATCTATGTCATCAGGCCCGTAGCAGCATAATGAGTGGATTCAGGTACGATGATTCTAACTGAAATAAGTCACACAGAAAAAGAAACATCATAAGATATCACTTATACACGGAATGTAAACTTGGCTACACAGGAACTGAATTACAGAACAGAACAGGGTCTCAAATTTAGAAAACCAACTTATACTTGCTTAAGAGGAAAGGTGAGTTGGGGTGCTGCATAAAACCAGAGATTGAAATGAGCACAGATAAAGTTCCTTAAGCCAAATATGGAATAGACAAGAGCTACACCTTGCTCAACGAAATGGACTCAACACCCCATATTAAACGCCTAAGAATGTACCTGACTAGTAAGTATCTTAAAACCTATGGATTGCTATGTCTCCGAAAGAGAATCAAGCATGTGTACAGGGACATAAATGCAGCAGTGATAGGATTGGAGAGGTTCGGTGAGCAAATGAAGACCCTTTGAAGTCATATTGCATGGTACCCATTCCACGGGTCTCAACTCTCCAGGTTTAAGGTATTTTTCCTTCAGCTAAAACATGCATGTGGAACCCAGAGTATGATCAACCATGTGAACGGGAGACGTGTTCAAATATGTCTCAGTTTTCCTCCCCTGGTACTCGGGTGCAACATTCCAGACGCTTTACTAACACTCTCCCGACTTGGAGAATCAGTCCCTTTAACCTCCTGTTTGGCCCAGTTTGCAATTTCTGTGGAAGATGAAAAGGAATAGCGAGAACCAATGAGAGACTAGCTGGAGGTGGCTGGACGGGCAAATTTAACTCTCATTTCCCACCAGGAAGAGGAAATAACCAAAGGCTCAGCGTGCCGTGCCGGAACCAGATTAGGGCCTGAAGCCATCCTGCGGTGTTGCGGCCAGGTCACAAGAAAGCGAGTTGAAGAAAGGAGCTCAGGGGCACTGTAATTCACAAACCTGCAGAGTTATAAATGACAGCTATCGTCCAAAAATAGACTGAAGTAAGGCTGCCAAGAGGACTTGAAAGCGGGGCAGAATTGCAGGAAACCGATTTCCGGAGGAAGACTGGAATTGCATTGAAAGCATAGGAAAAGAGGCAGAACGTCCACAATGATGCACTTGGCCAAAAAGGGCGTATGCGTTTTTTCCTGAATATATTCAGGAAAAAACGCATACGCCCTTTTGGGCCAACCAAGCAAGCTTGCAAAGGAAATCTGCACTACAATGAAGTCTCACTTCCCCCCGGTCAAAAGGGCCATCTGAAAAAAGTGTAAAATCCAGAAAGGCAGGACAGGCCATGGAGAACTGGGAGCCTTGTTATGCTGATGGGCGGGATGTAAATTGCCAACAGACACTCGGGAGAAGTGTATGGTGTTTCCTGAAACATCTAAAAAACAAAGCAACAGAGCCTAGGGCACTTCCACTTATGGTCCTATAGCTTAGGGAAATTAAAATCAAAAAGACACAGCCACCCCAAAGTTTGGGACGCCTCTGTTTACAAGAACCTCGTTTACCGTACAAGTTCAATATCACAGAAAGTGAAAAATGGATAAAGAACTTGTGGTACTTACGTACAATACAGTATCACTCAGCAATGAAATCTATGTCATCAGGCCCGTAGCAGCATAATGAGTGGATTCAGGTACGATGATTCTAACTGAAATAAGTCACACAGAAAAAGAAACATCATAAGATATCACTAATACACGGAATGTAAACTTGGCTACACAGGAACTGAATTCCAAAACAGAACAGGGTCTCAAATTTAGAAAACCAACTTATGCTTGCTTAAGGGGAAAGGTGAGTTGGGGTGCTGCATAAAACCAGAGATTGAAATGAGCACAGATAAAGTTCCTTAAGCCAAATATGGAATAGACAAGAGCTACTCCTTGCTCAACGAAATGGACTCAACACCCCATATTAAACGCCTAAGAATGTACCTGACTAGTAAGTATCTTAAAACCTATGGATTGCTATGTCTCAAAAAGAGAATCAAGCATGTGTACAGGGGCATAAATGCAGCAGTGATAGGATTGGAGAGGTTCGGTGAGCAAATGAAGACCCTTTGAAGTCATATTGCATGGTACCCATTCCACGGGTCTCAACTCTCCAGGTTTAAGGTATTCTTCCTTCAGCTAAAACATGCATGTGGAACCCAGAGTATGATCAACCATGTGAACGGGAGACGTGTTCAAATATGTCTCAGTTTTCCTCCCCTGGTACTCGGGTGCAACATTCCAGACGCTTTACTAACACTCTCCCCACTTGGAGAGTCAGCGCCTTTAACCTCCTGTTTGGCCCAGTTTGCAATTTCTGCGGAAGATGAACAGGAATAGCGAGAACCAATGAGAGACTAGCTGGAGGTGTCTGGATGGGCAAATTTAACTCTCATTTCCCATCTGGAAGAGGAAATAACCAAAGGCTCAGCGTGCCGTGCCGGAACCAGATTAGGGCCTGAAGCCATCCTGCGGTGTTGCGGCCAGCTCAAAAGAAAGTGAGTTGAAGAAAGGAGCTCAGGGGCACTGTAATTCACAAACCTGCAGAGTTATAAATGACAGCTATCCTCCAAAAATAGACTGAAGTAAGGCTGCCAAGAGGACTTGAAAGCGGGGCAGAATTGCAGGAAACCGATTTCAGGAGGTAGACTGGAATTGCATTGAAAGCATAGGAAAAGAGGCAGAACATCCACAATGATGCACTTGGCCAAAAAGGGCGTATGCGTTTTTTCCTGAATATATTCAGGAAAAAACGCATACGCCCTTTTTGGCCAACCAAGCAAGCTTGCAAAGGAAATCTGCACTACAATGAAGTCTCACTTCCCCCCGGTCAAAAGGGCCATCTGAAAAAAGTGTAAAATCCAGAAAGGCAGCACAGGCCATGGAGAACTGGGAGCCTTGTTATGCTGATGGGCGGGATGTAAATTGCCAACAGACACTCGGGAGAAGTGTATGGTGTTTCCTGAAACATCTAAAAAACAAAGCAACAGAGCCTAGGGCACTTCCACTTATGGTCCTATAGCTTAGGGAAATTAAAATCAAAAAGACACAGCCACCCCAAAGTTTGGGACGCCTCTGTTTACAAGAACCTCGTTTACCGTACAAGTTCAATATCACAGAAAGTGAAAAATGGATAAAGAACTTGTGGTACTTACGTACAATGCAGTATCACTCAGCAATGAAATCTATGTCATCAGGCCCGTAGCAGCATAATGAGTGGATTCAGGTATGATGATTCTAACTGAAATAAGTCACACAGAAAAAGAAACATCATAAGATATCACTAATACACGGAATGTAAACTTGGCTACACAGGAACTGAATTCCAAAACAGAACAGGGTCTCAAATTTAGAAAACCAACTTATGCTTGCTTAAGGGGAAAGGTGAGTTGGGGTGCTGCATAAAACCAGAGATTGAAATGAGCACAGATAAAGTTCCTTAAGCCAAATATGGAATAGACAAGAGCTACTCCTTGTTCAACGAAATGGACTCAACACCCCATATTAAACGCCTAAGAATGTACCTGACTAGTAAGTATCTTAAAACCTATGGATTGCTATGTCTCCAAAAGAGAATCAAGCATGTGTACAGGGGCATAAATGCAGCAGTGATAGGATTGGAGAGGTTCGGTGAGCAAATGAAGACCCTTTGAAGTCATATTGCATGGTACCCATTCCACGGGTCTCAACTCTCCAGGTTTAAGGTATTCTTCCTTCAGCTAAAACATGCATGTGGAACCCAGAGTATGATCAACCGTGTGAACGGGAGATGTGTTCAAATATGTCTCAGTTTTCCTCCCCTGGTACTCGGGTGCAACATTCCAGACGCTTTACTAACACTCTCCCCACTTGGAGAGTCAGCGCCTTTAACCTCCTGTTTGGCCCAGTTTGCAATTTCTGCGGAAGATGAACAGGAATAGGGAGAACCAATGAGAGACTAGCTGGAGGTGTCTGGACGGGCAAATTTAACTCTCATTTCCCATCTGGAAGAGGAAATAACCAAAGGCTCAGCGTGCCGTGCCGGAACCAGATTAGGGCCTGAAGCCATCCTGCGGTGTTGCGGCCAGGTCACAAGAAAGCGAGTTGAAGAAAGGAGCTCAGGGGCACTGTAATTCACAAACCTGCAGAGTTATAAATGACAGCTATCGTCCAAAAATATACTGAAGTAAGGCTGCCAAGAGGACTTGAAAGCGGGGCAGAATTGCAGGAAACCGATTTCAGGAGGTAGACTGGAATTGCATTGAAAGCATAGGAAAAGAGGCAGAACGTCCACAATGATGCACTTGGCCAAAAAGGGCGTATGCGTTTTTTCCTGAATATATTCAGGAAAAAACGCATACGCCCTTTTTGGCCAACCAAGCAAGCTTGCAAAGGAAATCTGCACTACAATGAAGTCTCACTTCCCCCCGGTCAAAAGGGCCATCTGAAAAAAGTGTAAAATCCAGAAAGGCAGCACAGGCCATGGAGAACTGGGAGCCTTGTTATGCTGATGGGCGGGATGTAAATTGCCAACAGACACTCGGGAGAAGTGTATGGTGTTTCCTGAAACATCTAAAAAACAAAGCAACAGAGCCTAGGGCACTTCCACTTATGGTCCTATAGCTTACGGAAATTAAAATCAAAAAGACACAGCCACCCCAAAGTTTGGGACGCCTCTGTTTACAAGAACCTCGTTTACAGTACAAGTTCAACATCGCAGAAAGTGAAAAATGGATAAAGAAGATGTGGTATTTACTTACAAAGCAATATCACTCAGCAATGAAATCTATGTCATCAGGCTCTTAGCAGCACAATGAGTGGATTCAGGTATGATGATTCTAACTGAAATAAGTCACACAGCAAAAGAAACATCATAAGATATCACTAATACACGGAATGTAAACTTGGCTACACAGGAACTGAATTACAGAACAGAACAGGGTCTCAAATTTAGAAAACCAACTTATGCTTGCTTTAG
Organism: Grampus griseus; assembly: GCF_964374135.1. NCBI lineage: Eukaryota > Metazoa > Chordata > Mammalia > Artiodactyla > Delphinidae > Grampus > Grampus griseus. Next base: position 826,735 of record NW_028133352.1, on the reverse strand, counting down.
AGGAAAGGTGAGTTGGGGTGCTGCATAAAACCAGAGATTGAAATGAGCACAGATAAAGTTCCTTAAGCCAAATATGGAATAGACAAGAGCTACTCCTTGCTCAACGAAATGGACTCAACACCGCATATTAAACGCCTAAGAATGTACCTGACTAGTAAGTATCTTAAAACCTATGGATTGCTATGTCTCCAAAAGAGAATCAAGCATGTGTACAGGGGAATAAATGCAGCAGTGATAGGATTGGAGAGGTTCGGTGAGCAAATGAAGACCCTTTGAAGTCATATTGCATGGTACCCATTCCACGGGTCTCAACTCTCCAGGTTTAAGGTATTTTTCCTTCAGCTAAAACATGCATGTGGAACCCAGAGTATGATCAACCATGTGAACGGGAGACGTGTTCAAATATGTCTCAGTTTTCCTCCCCTGGTACTCGGGTGCAACATTCCAGACGCTTTACTAACACTCTCCCCACTTGGAGAGTCAGCGCCTTTAACCTCCTGTTTGGCCCAGTTTGCAATTTCTGCGGAAGATGAACAGGAATAGGGAGAACCAATGAGAGACTAGCTGGAGGTGTCTGGACGGGCAAATTTAACTCTCATTTCCCATCTGGAAGAGGAAATAACCAAAGGCTCAGCGTGCCGTGCCGGAACCAGATTAGGGCCTGAAGCCATCATGCGGTGTTGCGGCCAGGTCACAAGAAAGCGAGTTGAAGAAAGGAGCTCAGGGGCACTGTAATTCACAAACCTGCAGAGTTATAAATGACAGCTATCGTCCAAAAATATACTGAAGTAAGGCTGCCAAGAGGACTTGAAAGCGGGGCAGAATTGCAGGAAACCGATTTCAGCAGGAAGACTGGAATTGCATTGAAAGCATAGGAAAAGAGGCAGAACGTCCACAGTGATGCACTTGGCCAAAAAGGGCGTATGCGTTTTTTCCTGAATATATTCAGGAAAAAACGCATACGCCCTTTTTGGCCAACCAAGCAAGCTTGCAAAGGAAATCTGCACTACAATGAAGTCTCACTTCCCCCCGGTCAAAAGGGCCATCTGAAAAAAGTGTAAAATCCAGAAAGGCAGCACAGGCCATGGAGAACTGGGAGCCTTGTTATGCTGATGGGCGGGATGTAAATTGCCAACAGACACTCGGGAGAAGTGTATGGTGTTTCCTGAAACATCTAAAAAACAAAGCAACAGAGCCTAGGGCACTTCCACTTATGGTCCTATAGCTTAGGGAAATTAAAATAAAAAAGACACAGCCACCCCAAAGTTTGGGACGCCTCTGTTTACAAGAACCTCGTTTACAGTACAAGTTCAACATCGCAGAAAGTGAAAAATGGATAAAGAAGCTGTGGTATTTACTTACAAAGCAATATCACTCAACAATGAAATCTATGTCATCAGGCCCTTAGCAGCACAATGAGTGGATTCAGGTACGATGATTCTAACTGAAATAATTCACACAGAAAAAGAAACATCATAAGATATCAGTAATACACGGAATGTAAACTTGGCTACACAGGAACTGAATTCCAAAACAGAACAGGGTCTCAAATTTAGAAAACCAACTTATGCTTGCTTAAGGGGAAAGGTGAGTTGGGGTGCTGCATAAAACCAGAGATTGAAATGAGCACAGATGAAGTTCCTTAAGACAAATATGGAATAGACAAGAGCTACTCCTTGCTCAACGAAATGGACTCAACACCCCATATTAAACGCCTAAGAATGTACCTGACTAGTAAGTATCTTAAAACCTATGGATTGCTATGTCTCCAAAAGAGAATCAAGCATGTGTACAGGGGAATAAATGCAGCAGTGATAGGATTGGAGAGGTTCGGTGAGCAAATGAAGACCCTTTGAAGTCATATTGCATGGTACCCATTCCACGGGTCTCAACTCTCCAGGTTTAAGGTATTTTTCCTTCAGCTAAAACATGCATGTGGAACCCAGAGTATGATCAACCATGTGAACGGGAGACGTGTTCAAATATGTCTCAGTTTTCCTCCCCTGGTACTCGGGTGCAACATTCCAGACGCTTTACTAACACTCTCCCGACTTGGAGAATCAGTCCCTTTAACCTCCTGTTTGGCCCAGTTTGCAATTTCTGTGGAAGATGAAAAGGAATAGCGAGAACCAATGAGAGACTAGCTGGAGGTGGCTGGACGGGCAAATTTAACTCTCATTTCCCACCAGGAAGAGGAAATAACCAAAGGCTCAGCGTGCCGTGCCGGAACCAGATTAGGGCCTGAAGCCATCCTGCGGTGTTGCGGCCAGGTCACAAGAAAGCGAGTTGAAGAAAGGAGCTCAGGGGCACTGTAATTCACAAACCTGCAGAGTTATAAATGACAGCTATCGTCCAAAAATAGACTGAAGTAAGGCTGCCAAGAGGACTTGAAAGCGGGGCAGAATTGCAGGAAACCGATTTCAGGAGGTAGACTGGAATTGCATTGAAAGCATAGGAAAAGAGGCAGAACGTCCACAATGATGCACTTGGCCAAAAAGGGCGTATGCGTTTTTTCCTGAATATATTCAGGAAAAAACGCATACGCCCTTTTTGGCCAACCAAGCAAGCTTGCAAAGGAAATCTGCACTACAATGAAGTCTCACTTCCCCCCAGTCAAAAGGGCCATCTGAAAAAAGTGTAAAATCCAGAAAGGCAGGACAGGCCATGGAGAACTGGGAGCCTTGTTATGCTGATGGGCGGGATGTAAATTGCCAACAGACACTCGGGAGAAGTGTATGGTGTTTCCTGAAACATCTAAAAAACAAAGCAACAGAGCCTAGGGCACTTCCACTTATGGTCCTATAGCTTAGGGAAATTAAAATCAAAAAGACACAGCCACCCCAAAGTTTGGGACGCCTCTGTTTACAAGAACCTCGTTTACCGTACAAGTTCAATATCACAGAAAGTGAAAAATGGATAAAGAACTTGTGGTACTTACGTACAATGCAGTATCACTCAGCAATGAAATCTATGTCATCAGGCCCGTAGCAGCATAATGAGTGGATTCAGGTACGATGATTCTAACTGAAATAAGTCACACAGAAAAAGAAACATCATAAGATATCACTAATACACGGAATGTAAACTTGGCTACACAGGAACTGAATTCCAAAACAGAACAGGGTCTCAAATTTAGAAAACCAACTTATGCTTGCTTAAGGGGAAAGGTGAGTTGGGGTGCTGCATAAAACCAGAGATTGAAATGAGCACAGATAAAGTTCCTTAAGCCAAATATGGAATAGACAAGAGCTACTCCTTGCTCAACGAAATGGACTCAACACCCCATATTAAACGCCTAAGAATGTACCTGACTAGTAAGTATCTTAAAACCTATGGATTGCTATGTCTCAAAAAGAGAATCAAGCATGTGTACAGGGGCATAAATGCAGCAGTGATAGGATTGGAGAGGTTCGGTGAGCAAATGAAGACCCTTTGAAGTCATATTGCATGGTACCCATTCCACGGGTCTCAACTCTCCAGGTTTAAGGTATTCTTCCTTCAGCTAAAACATGCATGTGGAACCCAGAGTATGATCAACCGTGTGAACGGGAGATGTGTTCAAATATGTCTCAGTTTTCCTCCCCTGGTACTCGGGTGCAACATTCCAGACGCTTTACTAACACTCTCCCCACTTGGAGAGTCAGCGCCTTTAACCTCCTGATTGGCCAAGTTTGCAATTTCTGCGGAAGATGAACAGGAATAGGGAGAACCAATGAGAGACTAGCTGGAGGTGTCTGGACGGGCAAATTTAACTCTCATTTCCCACCAGGAAGAGGAAATAACCAAAGGCTCAGCGTGCCGTGCCGGAACCAGATTAGGGCCTGAAGCCATCCTGCGGTGTTGCGGCCAGCTCAAAAGAAAGTGAGTTGAAGAAAGGAGCTCAGGGGCACTGTAATTCACAAACCTGCAGAGTTATAAATGACAGCTATCGTCCAAAAATATACTGAAGTAAGGCTGCCAAGAGGACTTGAAAGCGGGGCAGAATTGCAGGAAACCGATTTCAGGAGGTAGACTGGAATTGCATTGAAAGCATAGGAAAAGAGGCAGAACGTCCACAATGATGCACTTGGCCAAAAAGGTCGTATGCGTTTTTTCCTGAATATATTCAGGAAAAAACGCATACGCCCTTTTTGGCCAACCAAGCAAGCTTGCAAAGGAAATCTGCACTACAATGAAGTCTCACTTCCCCCCGGTCAAAAGGGCCATCTGAAAAAAGTGTAAAATCCAGAAAGGCAGCACAGGCCATGGAGAACTGGGAGCCTTGTTATGCTGATGGGCGGGATGTAAATTGCCAACAGACACTCGGGAGAAGTGTATGGTGTTTCCTGAAACATCTAAAAAACAAAGCAACAGAGCCTAGGGCACTTCCACTTATGGTCCTATAGCTTAGGGAAATTAAAATAAAAAAGACACAGCCACCCCAAAGTTTGGGACGCCTCTGTTTACAAGAACCTCGTTTACAGTACAAGTTCAACATCGCAGAAAGTGAAAAATGGATAAAGAAGCTGTGGTATTTACTTACAAAGCAATATCACTCAACAATGAAATCTATGTCATCAGGCCCTTAGCAGCACAATGAGTGGATTCAGGTACGATGATTCTAACTGAAATAATTCACACAGAAAAAGAAACATCATAAGATATCAGTAATACACGGAATGTAAACTTGGCTACACAGGAACTGAATTCCAAAACAGAACAGGGTCTCAAATTTAGAAAACCAACTTATGCTTGCTTAAGGGGAAAGGTGAGTTGGGGTGCTGCATAAAACCAGAGATTGAAATGAGCACAGATGAAGTTCCTTAAGACAAATATGGAATAGACAAGAGCTACTCCTTGCTCAACGAAATGGACTCAACACCCCATATTAAACGCCTAAGAATGTACCTGACTAGTAAGTATCTTAAAACCTATGGATTGCTATGTCTCCAAAAGAGAATCAAGCATGTGTACAGGGGAATAAATGCAGCAGTGATAGGATTGGAGAGGTTCGGTGAGCAAATGAAGACCCTTTGAAGTCATATTGCATGGTACCCATTCAACGGGTCTCAACTCTCCAGGTTTAAGGTATTTTTCCTTCAGCTAAAACATGCATGTGGAACCCAGAGTATGATCAACCATGTGAACGGGAGACGTGTTCAAATATGTCTCAGTTTTCCTCCCCTGGTACTCGGGTGCAACATTCCAGACGCTTTACTAACACTCTCCCGACTTGGAGAATCAGTCCCTTTAACCTCCTGTTTGGCCCAGTTTGCAATTTCTGTGGAAGATGAAAAGGAATAGCGAGAACCAATGAGAGACTAGCTGGAGGTGGCTGGACGGGCAAATTTAACTCTCATTTCCCACCAGGAAGAGGAAATAACCAAAGGCTCAGCGTGCCGTGCCGGAACCAGATTAGGGCCTGAAGCCATCCTGCGGTGTTGCGGCCAGGTCACAAGAAAGCGAGTTGAAGAAAGGAGCTCAGGGGCACTGTAATTCACAAACCTGCAGAGTTATAAATGACAGCTATCGTCCAAAAATAGACTGAAGTAAGGCTGCCAAGAGGACTTGAAAGCGGGGCAGAATTGCAGGAAACCGATTTCCGGAGGTAGACTGGAATTGCATTGAAAGCATAGGAAAAGAGGCAGAACGTCCACAATGATGCACTTGGCCAAAAAGGGCGTATGCGTTTTTTCCTGAATATATTCAGGAAAAAACGCATACGCCCTTTTTGGCCAACCAAGCAAGCTTGCAAAGGAAATCTGCACTACAATGAAGTCTCACTTCCCCCCAGTCAAAAGGGCCATCTGAAAAAAGTGTAAAATCCAGAAAGGCAGGACAGGCCATGGAGAACTGGGAGCCTTGTTATGCTGATGGGCGGGATGTAAATTGCCAACAGACACTCGGGAGAAGTGTATGGTGTTTCCTGAAACATCTAAAAAACAAAGCAACAGAGCCTAGGGCACTTCCACTTATGGTCCTATAGCTTAGGGAAATTAAAATCAAAAAGACACAGCCACCCCAAAGTTTGGGACGCCTCTGTTTACAAGAACCTCGTTTACCGTACAAGTTCAATATCACAGAAAGTGAAAAATGGATAAAGAACTTGTGGTACTTACGTACAATGCAGTATCACTCAGCAATGAAATCTATGTCATCAGGCCCGTAGCAGCATAATGAGTGGATTCAGGTACGATGATTCTAACTGAAATAAGTCACACAGAAAAAGAAACATCATAAGATATCACTAATACACGGAATGTAAACTTGGCTACACAGGAACTGAATTCCAAAACAGAACAGGGTCTCAAATTTAGAAAACCAACTTATGCTTGCTTAAGGGGAAAGGTGAGTTGGGGTGCTGCATAAAACCAGAGATTGAAATGAGCACAGATAAAGTTCCTTAAGCCAAATATGGAATAGACAAGAGCTACTCCTTGCTCAACGAAATGGACTCAACACCCCATATTAAACGCCTAAGAATGTACCTGACTAGTAAGTATCTTAAAACCTATGGATTGCTATGTCTCCAAAAGAGAATCAAGCATGTGTACAGGGGCATAAATGCAGCAGTGATAGGATTGGAGAGGTTCGGTGAGCAAATGAAGACCCTTTGAAGTCATATTGCATGGTACCCATTCCACGGGTCTCAACTCTCCAGGTTTAAGGTATTCTTCCTTCAGCTAAAACATGCATGTGGAACCCAGAGTATGATCAACCGTGTGAACGGGAGATGTGTTCAAATATGTCTCAGTTTTCCTCCCCTGGTACTCGGGTGCAACATTCCAGACGCTTTACTAACACTCTCCCCACTTGGAGAGTCAGCGCCTTTAACCTCCTGTTTGGCCAAGTTTGCAATTTCTGCGGAAGATGAACAGGAATAGGGAGAACCAATGAGAGACTAGCTGGAGGTGTCTGGACGGGCAAATTTAACTCTCATTTCCCACCAGGAAGAGGAAATAACCAAAGGCTCAGCGTGCCGTGCCGGAACCAGATTAGGGCCTGAAGCCATCCTGCGGTGTTGCGGCCAGCTCAAAAGAAAGTGAGTTGAAGAAAGGAGCTCAGGGGCACTGTAATTCACAAACCTGCAGAGTTATAAATGACAGCTATCGTCCAAAAATATACTGAAGTAAGGCTGCCAAGAGGACTTGAAAGCGGGGCAGAATTGCAGGAAACCGATTTCAGGAGGTAGACTGGAATTGCATTGAAAGCATAGGAAAAGAGGCAGAACGTCCACAATGATGCACTTGGCCAAAAAGGTCGTATGCGTTTTTTCCTGAATATATTCAGGAAAAAACGCATACGCCCTTTTTGGCCAACCAAGCAAGCTTGCAAAGGAAATCTGCACTACAATGAAGTCTCACTTCCCCCCGGTCAAAAGGGCCATCTGAAAAAAGTGTAAAATCCAGAAAGGCAGCACAGGCCATGGAGAACTGGGAGCCTTGTTATGCTGATGGGCGGGATGTAAATTGCCAACAGACACTCGGGAGAAGTGTATGGTGTTTCCTGAAACATCTAAAAAACAAAGCAACAGAGCCTAGGGCACTTCCACTTATGGTCCTATAGCTTAGGGAAATTAAAATAAAAAAGACACAGCCACCCCAAAGTTTGGGACGCCTCTGTTTACAAGAACCTCGTTTACAGTACAAGTTCAACATCGCAGAAAGTGAAAAATGGATAAAGAACTTGTGGTACTTACGTACATTGCAGTATCACTTAGCAATGAAATCTATGTCATCAGGCCCGTAGCAGCATAATGAGTGGATTCAGGTACGATGATTCTAACTGAAATAAGTCACACAGAAAAAGAAACATCATAAGATATCACTAATACACGGAATGTAAACTTGGCTACACAGGAACTGAATTACAGAACAGAACAGGGTCTCAAATTTAGAAAACCAACTTATACTTGCTTAAGAGGAAAGGTGAGTTGGGGTGCTGCATAAAACCAGAGATTGAAATGAGCACAGATAAAGTTCCTTAAGCCAAATATGGAATAGACAAGAGCTACACCTTGCTCAACGAAATGGACTCAACACCCCATATTAAACGCCTAAGAATGTACCTGACTAGTAAGTATCTTAAAACCTATGGATTGCTATGTCTCCAAAAGAGAATCAAGCATGTGTACAGGGACATAAATGCAGCAGTGATAGGATTGGAGAGGTTCGGTGAGCAAATGAAGACCCTTTGAAGTCATATTGCATGGTACCCATTCCACGGGTCTCAACTCTCCAGGTTTAAGGTATTTTTCCTTCAGCTAAAACATGCATGTGGAACCCAGAGTATGATCAACCATGTGAACGGGAGACGTGTTCAAATATGTCTCAGTTTTCCTCCCCTGGTACTCGGGTGCAACATTCCAGACACTTTACTAACACTCTCCCGACTTGGAGAATCAGTCCCTTTAACCTCCTGTTTGGCCCAGTTTGCAATTTCTGTGGAAGATGAAAAGGAATAGCGAGAACCAATGAGAGACTAGCTGGAGGTGGCTGGACGGGCAAATTTAACTCTCATTTCCCACCAGGAAGAGGAAATAACCAAAGGCTCAGCGTGCCGTGCCGGAACCAGATTAGGGCCTGAAGCCATCCTGCGGTGTTGCGGCCAGGTCACAAGAAAGCGAGTTGAAGAAAGGAGCTCAGGGGCACTGTAATTCACAAACCTGCAGAGTTATAAATGACAGCTATCGTCCAAAAATAGACTGAAGTAAGGCTGCCAAGAGGACTTGAAAGCGGGGCAGAATTGCAGGAAACCGATTTCCGGAGGTAGACTGGAATTGCATTGAAAGCATAGGAAAAGAGGCAGAACGTCCACAATGATGCACTTGGCCAAAAAGGGCGTATGCGTTTTTTCCTGAATATATTCAGGAAAAAACGCATACGCCCTTTTTGGCCAACCAAGCAAGCTTGCAAAGGAAATCTGCACTACAATGAAGTCTCACTTCCCCCCGGTCAAAAGGGCCATCTGAAAAAAGTGTAAAATCCAGAAAGGCAGGACAGGCCATGGAGAACTGGGAGCCTTGTTATGCTGATGGGCGGGATGTAAATTGCCAACAGACACTCGGGAGAAGTGTATGGTGTTTCCTGAAACATCTAAAAAACAAAGCAACAGAGCCTAGGGCACTTCCACTTATGGTCCTATAGCTTAGGGAAATTAAAATCAAAAAGACACAGCCACCCCAAAGTTTGGGACGCCTCTGTTTACAAGAACCTCGTTTACCGTACAAGTTCAATATCACAGAAAGTGAAAAATGGATAAAGAACTTGTGGTACTTACGTACAATACAGTATCACTCAGCAATGAAATCTATGTCATCAGGCCCGTAGCAGCATAATGAGTGGATTCAGGTACGATGATTCTAACTGAAATAAGTCACACAGAAAAAGAAACATCATAAGATATCACTAATACACGGAATGTAAACTTGGCTACACAGGAACTGAATTCCAAAACAGAACAGGGTCTCAAATTTAGAAAACCAACTTATGCTTGCTTAAGGGGAAAGGTGAGTTGGGGTGCTGCATAAAACCAGAGATTGAAATGAGCACAGATAAAGTTCCTTAAGCCAAATATGGAATAGACAAGAGCTACTCCTTGCTCAACGAAATGGACTCAACACCCCATATTAAACGCCTAAGAATGTACCTGACTAGTAAGTATCTTAAAACCTATGGATTGCTATGTCTCCAAAAGAGAATCAAGCATGTGTACAGGGGCATAAATGCAGCAGTGATAGGATTGGAGAGGTTCGGTGAGCAAATGAAGACCCTTTGAAGTCATATTGCATGGTACCCATTCCACGGGTCTCAACTCTCCAGGTTTAAGGTATTCTTCCTTCAGCTAAAACATGCATGTGGAACCCAGAGTATGATCAACCATGTGAACGGGAGACGTGTTCAAATATGTCTCAGTTTTCCTCCCCTGGTTCTCGGGTGCAACATTCCAAACGCTTTACTAACACTCTCCCCACTTGGAGAGTCAGCGCCTTTAACCTCCTGTTTGGCCCAGTTTGCAATTTCTGCGGAAGATGAACAGGAATAGCGAGAACCAATGAGAGACTAGCTGGAGGTGTCTGGATGGACAAATTTAACTCTCATTTCCCATCTGGAAGAGGAAATAACCAAAGGCTCAGCGTGCCGTGCCGGAACCAGATTAGGGCCTGAAGCCATCCTGCGGTGTTGCGGCCAGCTCAAAAGAAAGTGAGTTGAAGAAAGGAGCTCAGGGGCACTGTAATTCACAAACCTGCAGAGTTATAAATGACAGCTATCCTCCAAAAATAGACTGAAGTAAGGCTGCCAAGAGGACTTGAAAGCGGGGCAGAATTGCAGGAAACCGATTTCAGGAGGTAGACTGGAATTGCATTGAAAGCATAGGAAAAGAGGCAGAACGTCCACAATGATGCACTTGGCCAAAAAGGGCGTATGCGTTTTTTCCTGAATATATTCAGGAAAAAACGCATACGCCCTTTTTGGCCAACCAAGCAAGCTTGCAAAGGAAATCTGCACTACAATGAAGTCTCACTTCCCCCCGGTCAAAAGGGCCATCTGAAAAAAGTGTAAAATCCAGAAAGGCAGCACAGGCCATGGAGAACTGGGAGCCTTGTTATGCTGATGGGCGGGATGTAAATTGCCAACAGACACTCGGGATAAGTGTATGGTGTTTCCTGAAACATCTAAAAAACAAAGCAACAGAGCCTAGGGCACTTCCACTTATGGTCCTATAGCTTAGGGAAATTAAAATCAAAAAGACACAGCCACTCCAAAGTTTGGGACGCCTCTGTTTACAAGAACCTCGTTTACCGTACAAGTTCAATATCACAGAAAGTGAAAAATGGATAAAGAACTTGTGGTACTTACGTACAATGCAGTATCACTCAGCAATGAAATCTATGTCATCAGGCCCGTAGCAGCATAATGAGTGGATTCAGGTATGATGATTCTAACTGAAATAAGTCACACAGAAAAAGAAACATCATAAGATATCACTAATACACGGAATGTAAACTTGGCTACACAGGAACTGAATTCCAAAACAGAACAGGGTCTCAAATTTAGAAAACCAACTTATGCTTGCTTAAGGGGAAAGGTGAGTTGGGGTGCTGCATAAAACCAGAGATTGAAATGAGCACAGATAAAGTTCCTTAAGCCAAATATGGAATAGACAAGAGCTACTCCTTGTTCAACGAAATGGACTCAACACCCCATATTAAACGCCTAAGAATGTACCTGACTAGTAAGTATCTTAAAACCTATGGATTGCTATGTCTCCAAAAGAGAATCAAGCATGTGTACAGGGGCATAAATGCAGCAGTGATAGGATTGGAGAGGTTCGGTGAGCAAATGAAGACTCTTTGAAGTCATATTGCATGGTACCCATTCCACGGGTCTCAACTCTCCAGGTTTAAGGTATTCTTCCTTCAGCTAAAACATGCATGTGGAACCCAGAGTATGATCAACCGTGTGAACGGGAGATGTGTTCAAATATGTCTCAGTTTTCCTCCCCTGGTACTCGGGTGCAACATTCCAGACGCTTTACTAACACTCTCCCCACTTGGAGAGTCAGCGCCTTTAACCTCCTGTTTGGCCCAGTTTGCAATTTCTGCGGAAGATGAACAGGAATAGGGAGAACCAATGAGAGACTAGCTGGAGGTGTCTGGACGGGCAAATTTAACTCTCATTTCCCATCTGGAAGAGGAAATAACCAAAGGCTCAGCGTGCCGTGCCGGAACCAGATTAGGGCCTGAAGCCATCCTGCGGTGTTGCGGCCAGGTCACAAGAAAGCGAGTTGAAGAAAGGAGCTCAGGGGCACTGTAATTCACAAACCTGCAGAGTTATAAATGACAGCTATCGTCCAAAAATATACTGAAGTAAGGCTGCCAAGAGGACTTGAAAGCGGGGCAGAATTGCAGGAAACCGATTTCAGGAGGTAGACTGGAATTGCATTGAAAGCATAGGAAAAGAGGCAGAACGTCCACAATGATGCACTTGGCCAAAAAGGGCGTATGCGTTTTTTCCTGAATATATTCAGGAAAAAACGCATACGCCCTTTTTGGCCAACCAAGCAAGCTTGCAAAGGAAATCTGCACTACAATGAAGTCTCACTTCCCCCCGGTCAAAAGGGCCATCTGAAAAAAGTGTAAAATCCAGAAAGGCAGCACAGGCCATGGAGAACTGGGAGCCTTGTTATGCTGATGGGCGGGATGTAAATTGCCAACAGACACTCGGGAGAAGTGTATGGTGTTTCCTGAAACATCTAAAAAACAAAGCAACAGAGCCTAGGGCACTTCCACTTATGGTCCTATAGATTAGGGAAATTAAAATAAAAAAGACACAGCCACCCCAAAGTTTGGGACGCCTCTGTTTACAAGAACCTCGTTTACAGTACAAGTTCAACATCGCAGAAAGTGAAAAATGGATAAAGAAGATGTGGTATTTACTTACAAAGCAATATCACTCAGCAATGAAATCTATGTCATCAGGCTCTTAGCAGCACAATGAGTGGATTCAGGTATGATGATTCTAACTGAAATAAGTCACACAGCAAAAGAAACATCATAAGATATCACTAATACACGGAATGTAAACTTGGCTACACAGGAACTGAATTACAGAACAGAACAGGGTCTCAAATTTAGAAAACCAACTTATGCTTGCTTTAGAGGAAAGGTGAGTTGGGGTGCTGCATAAAACCAGAGATTGAAATGAGCACAGATAAAGTTCCTTAAGCCAAATATGGAATAGACAAGAGCTACTCCTTGCTCAACGAAATGGACTCAACACCGCATATTAAACGCCTAAGAATGTACCTGACTAGTAAGTATCTTAAAACCTATGGATTGCTATGTCTCCAAAAGAGAATCAAGCATGTGTACAGGGGAATAAATGCAGCAGTGATAGGATTGGAGAGGTTCGGTGAGCAAATGAAGACCCTTTGAAGTCATATTGCATGGTACCCATTCCACGGGTCTCAACTCTCTAGGTTTAAGGTATTTTTCCTTCAGCTAAAACATGCATGTGGAACCCAGAGTATGATCAACCATGTGAACGGGAGACGTGTTCAAATATGTCTCAGTTTTCCTCCCCTGGTACTCGGGTGCAACATTCCAGACGCTTTACTAACACTCTCCCCACTTGGAGAGTCAGCGCCTTTAACCTCCTGTTTGGCCCAGTTTGCAATTTCTGCGGAAGATGAACAGGAATAGGGAGAACCAATGAGAGACTAGCTGGAGGTGTCTGGACGGGCAAATTAAACTCTCATTTCCCATCTGGAAGAGGAAATAACCAAAGGCTCAGCGTGCCGTGCCGGAACCAGATTAGGGCCTGAAGCCATCCTGCGGTGTTGCGGCCAGGTCACAAGAAAGCGAGTTGAAGAAAGGAGCTCAGGGGCACTGTAATTCACAAACCTGCAGAGTTATAAATGACAGCTATCGTCCAAAAATATACTGAAGTAAGGCTGCCAAGAGGACTTGAAAGCGGGGCAGAATTGCAGGAAACCAATTTCAGCAGGAAGACTGGAATTGCATTGAAAGCATAGGAAAAGAGGCAGAACGTCCACAATGATGCACTTGGCCAAAAAGGGCGTATGCGTTTTTTCCTGAATATATTCAGGAAAAAACGCATACGCCCTTTTTGGCCAACCAAGCAAGCTTGCAAAGGAAATCTGCACTACAATGAAGTCTCACTTCCCCCCGGTCAAAAGGGCCATCTGAAAAAAGTGTAAAATCCAGAAAGGCAGCACAGGCCATGGAGAACTGGGAGCCTTGTTATGCTGATGGGCGGGATGTAAATTGCCAACAGACAATAGGGAGAAGTGTATGGTGTTTCCTGAAACATCTAAAAAACAAAGCAACAGAGCCTAGGGCACTTCCACTTATGGTCCTATAGCTTAGGGAAATTAAAATAAAAAAGACACAGCCACCCCAAAGTTTGGGACGCCTCTGTTTACAAGAACCTCGTTTACAGTACAAGTTCAACATCGCAGAAAGTGAAAAATGGATAAAGAAGCTGTGGTATTTACTTACAAAGCAATATCACTCAACAATGAAATCTATGTCATCAGGCCCTTAGCAGCACAATGAGTGAATTCAGGTACGATGATTATAACTGAAATAATTCACACAGAAAAAGAAACATCATAAGATATCAGTAATACACGGAATGTAAACTTGGCTACACAGGAACTGAATTCCAAAACAGAACAGGGTCTCAAATTTAGAAAACCAACTTATGCTTGCTTAAGGGGAAAGGTGAGTTGGGGTGCTGCATAAAACCAGAGATTGAAATGAGCACAGATGAAGTTCCTTAAGACAAATATGGAATAGACAAGAGCTACTCCTTGCTCAACGAAATGGACTCAACACCCCATATTAAACGCCTAAGAATGTACCTGACTAGTAAGTATCTTAAAACCTATGGATTGCTATGTCTCCAAAAGAGAATCAAGCATGTGTACAGGGGAATAAATGCAGCAGTGATAGGATTGGAGAGGTTCGGTGAGCAAATGAAGACCCTTTGAAGTCATATTGCATGGTACCCATTCCACGGGTCTCAACTCTCCAGGTTTAAGGTATTCTTCCTTCAGCTAAAACATGCATGTGGAACCCAGAGTATGATCAACCATGTGATAGGGAGACGTGTTCAAATATGTCTCAGTTTTCCTCCCCTGGTACTCGGGTGCAACATTCCAGACACTTTACTAACACTCTCCCGACTTGGAGAGTCAGCGCCTTTAACCTCCTGTTTGGCCCAGTTTGCAATTTCTGCGGAAGATGAACAGGAATAGGGAGAACCAATGAGAGACTAGCTGGAGGTGTCTGGACGGGCAAATTTAACTCTCATTTCCCACCAGGAAGAGGAAATAACCAAAGGCTCAGCGTGCCGTGCCGGAACCAGATTAGGGCCTGAAGCCATCCTGAGGTTTTGCGGCCAGCTCAAAAGAAAGTGAGTTGAAGAAAGGAGCTCAGGGGCACTGTAATTCACAAACCTGCAGAGTTATAAATGACAGCTATCGTCCAAAAATATACTGAAGTAAGGCTGCCAAGAGGACTTGAAAGCGGGGCAGAATTGCAGGAAACCGATTTCAGGAGGTAGACTGGAATTGCATTGAAAGCATAGGAAAAGAGGCAGAACGTCCACAATGATGCACTTGGCCAAAAAGGGCGTATGCGTTTTTCCCTGAATATATTCAGGAAAAAACGCATACGCCCTTTTTGGCCAAACAAGCAAGCTTGCAAAGGAAATCTGCACTGCAATGAAGTCTCACTTCCCCCCGGTCAAAAGGGCCATCTGAAAAAAGTGTAAAATCCAGAAAGGCAGGACAGGCCATAGAGAACTGGGAGCCTTGTTATGCTGATGGGCGGGATGTAAATTGCCAACAGACACTCGGGAGAAGTGTATGGTGTTTCCTGAAACATCTAAAAAACAAAGCAACAGAGCCTAGGGCACTTCCACTTATGGTCCTATAGCTTAGGGAAATTAAAATCAAAAAGACACAGCCACCCCAAAGTTTGGGACACCTCTGTTTACAAGAACCTCATTTACCGTACAAGTTCAATATCACAGAAAGTGAAAAATCGATAAAGAACTTGTGGTATTTACTTACAAAGCAATATCACTCAGCAATGAAATCTATGTCATCAGGCCCGTAGCAGCACAATGAGTGGTTTCAGGTATGATGATTCTAACTGAAATAAGTCACACAGAAAAAGAAACATCATAAGATATCACTAATACACGGAATGTAAACTTGGCTACACAGGAACTGAATTACAGAAAAGAACAGGGTCGCAAATTTAGAAAACCAACTTATGCTTGCTTAAGGGGAAAGGTGAGTTGGGGTGCTGCATAAAAGCAGAGATTGAAATGAGCACAGATAAAGTTCCTTAAGCCAAATATGGAATAAACAAGAGCTACTCCTTGCTCAACGAAATGGACTCAACACCGCATATTAAACGCCTAAGAATGTACCTGACTAGTAAGTATCTTAAAACCTATGGATTGCTATGTCTCCAAAAGAGAATCAAGCGTGTGTACAGGGGCATAAACGCAGCAGTGATAGGATTGGAGAGGTTCGGTGAGCAAATGAAGACCCTTTGAAGTCAATTTGCATGGTACCCATTACACGGGTCTCAACTCTCCAGGTTTAAGGTATTCTTCCTTCAGCTAAAACATGCATGTGGAACCCAGAGTATGATCAACCGTGTGAACGGGAGACGTGTTCAAATATGTCTCAGTTTTCGTACCCTGGTACTCGGGTGCAACATTCCAGATGCTTTACTAACACTCTCCCGACTTGGAGAGTCAGTCTCTTTAACCTCCTGTTTGGCCCAGTTTGCAATTTCTGCGGAAGATGAACAAGAATAGCGAGAACCAATGAGAGACTAGCTGGAGGTGTCTGGACGGGCAAATTTAACTCTCATTTCCCACCAGGAAGAGGAATTAACCAAAGGCTCAGCATGCCGTGCCGGAACCGGATTAGGGCCTGAAGCCATCCTGCGGTGTTGCGGCCAGCTCACAAGAAAGCGAGTTGAAGAAAGGAGCTCAGGGGCACTGTAATTCACAAACCTGCAGAGTTATAAATGACAGCTATTGTCCAAAAATATATCGAAGTAAGGCTGCCAAGAGGACTTGAAAGCGGGGCAGAATTGCAGGAAACCGATTTCAGCAGGTAGACTGGAATTGCATTGAAAGCATAGGAAAAGAGGCAGAACGTCCACAATGATGCACTTGGCCAAAAAGGGCGTATGCGTTTTTTCCTGAATATATTCAGGAAAAAACGCATACGCCCTTTTTGGCCAACCAAGCAAGCTTGCAAAGGAAATCTGCACTACAATGAAGTCTCACTTCCCCCCGGTCAAAAGGGCCATCTGAAAAAAGTGTAAAATCCAGAAAGGCAGGACAGGCCATGGAGAACTGGGAGCCTTGTTATGGTGATGGGCGGGATGTAAATTGCCAACAGACACTCAGGAGAAGTGTATGGTGTTTCCTGAAACATCTAAGGAACAAAGCAACAGAGCCTAGGTCACTTCCACTTATGGTCCTATAGCTTAGGGAAATTAAAATCAAAAAGACACAGCCACCCCAAAGTTTGGGACGCCTCTGTTTACAAGAACCTCGTTTACCGTACAAGTTCAATATCGCAGAAAGTGGAAAATGGATAAAGAACTTGTGGTACTTACGTACAATGCACTATCACTCAGCAATGAAATCTATGTCATCAGGCCCGTAGCAGCATAATGAGTGGATTCAGGTACGATGATTCTAACTGAAATAAGTCACACAGAAAAAGAAACATCATAAGATATCACTAATACACGGAATGTAAACTTGGCTACACAGGAACTGAATTCCAAAACAGAACAGGGTCTCAAATTTAGAAAACCAACTTATGCTTGCTTAAGGGGAAAGGTGAGTTGGGGTGCTGCATAAAACCAGAGATTGAAATGAGCACAGATAATATTCTATAAGGCAAATATGGAATAGACCAGAGCTACTCCTTGCTCAACGAAATGGACTCAACACCCCATATTCAACGCCTAGGAATATACCTGCCTAGTAAGAATCATAAAAGCAATGGATTTATATATCTCTGTAAGAGAATGAAGAGTGTGTACAGCGGCATTAAAGCAGTGAAAATCAGCTAAATCCCATATTAAAAATAAATTTCTTAAGCAAAACACAATGACCGTGAAATAGAGAGCAATACTTAAGTAATTCATTCAAGTCTTCTGATGCAACCTGCATTTACCATATCTACACCCAGAGCTGGGTGACACATAAGGCTGGACACTTGGGGCTCATAAGATTGGTGAGGTTCGGTGAGCAAATGCAGACCCTTTGAAGTCATATTGCATGGTACCCATTCCATGGATCTCAACTCTCCAGGTTTAAGGGATTCTTCCTTCAGCTAAAACATGCATGTGGAACCCAGAGTATTATCCACCGTGTGATCGAGAAACGTGTTCAAATATGTCTCACTTTTCGTTCCCTGGTACTCGGGTGCAACATTCCAGACGCTTTACTAACACTCTCCCGACTTGGAGAGTCAGTCCCTTTAACCTCCTGTTTGGCCCAGTTTGCAATTTCTGCGGAAGATGAACAGGAATAGCGAGAACCAATGAGAGACTAGCTGGAGGTGTCTGGACGGGCAAATTTAACTCTCATTTCCCACAGGGAAGAGCAATAAACCAAAGGCTCAGCATGCCGTGCCGGAACCAGATTAGGGCCTGAAGCAATCCTGCGGTGTTGTGGCCAGCTCACAAGAAAGCGAGTTGAAGAAAGGAGCTCAGGGGCACTGTAATTCACAAACCTGCAGAGTTATAAATGACAGCTATTGTCCGAAAATATACTGAAGTAGGGCTGCCAAGAGGACTTGAATGCGGGGCAGAATTGCAGGAAACCGATTTCAGGAGGAATCGGAATTGGATTGCATTTAAAACACAGGAAAAGAGGCAGAACGTCGACAATGATGCACTTGGCCAAAAAGGGCGTATGTGTTTTTTCCTGAATATATTCAGGAAAAAACTCATACGCCCTTTTTGGCCAACCAAGCAAGCTTGCAAAGGAAATCTGCACTACAATGAAGTCTCACTTCCCCCCGGTCAAAAGGGCCATCTGAAAAAAGTGTAAAATCCAGAAAGGCAGAACAGGCCATGGAGAACTGGGAGCCTTGTTATGCTGATGGGTGGAATGTAAATTACCAACAGCCGTTCTGTAGAAGTGTATGGTGTTTCCTGAAACATCTAAAAAACAAAGCAACAGAGCCTAGGGCACTTCCACTTATGGTCCTATAGCTTAGGGAAATTAAAATCAAAAACACACAGCCACCCCAAAGTTTGGGACGCCTCTGTTTACAAGAACCTCGTTTACCGTACAAGTTCAACATCGCAGAAAGTGAAAAATGGATAAAGAACTTGTGGTACTTACGTACAATGCAGTATCACTTAGCAATGAAATCTATGTCATCAGGCCCATAGCAGCATAATGAGTGGATTCAGGTACGATGATTCTAACTGAAATAAGTCACACAGAAAAAGAAACATCATAAGATATCACTAATACACGGAATGTAAACTTGGCTACACAGGAACTGAATTCCAAAACAGAACAGGGTCTCAAATTTAGAAAACCAACTTATGCTTGCTTAAGGGGAAAGGTGAGTTGGGGTGCTGCATAAAACCAGAGATTGAAATGAGCACAGATAATATTCTATAAGGCAAATATGGAATAGACCAGAGCTACTCCTTGCTCAACGAAATGGACTCAACACCCCATATTCAACGCCTAGGAATATACCTGCCTAGTAAGAATCATAAAAGCAATGGATTTATATATCTCTGTAAGAGAATGAAGAGTGTGTACAGCGGCATTAAAGCAGTGAAAATCAGCTAAATCCCATATTAAAAATAAATTTCTTAAGCAAAACACAATGACCGTGAAATAGAGAGCAATACTTAAGTAATTCATTCAAGTCTTCTGATGCAACCTGCATTTACCATATCTACACCCAGAGCTGGGTGACACATAAGGCTGGACACTTGGGGCTCATAAGATTGGTGAGGTTCGGTGAGCAAATGCAGACCCTTTGAAGTCATATTGCATGGTACCCATTCCATGGATCTCAACTCTCCAGGTTTAAGGGATTCTTCCTTCAGCTAAAACATGCATGTGGAACCCAGAGTATTATCCACCGTGTGATCGAGAAACGTGTTCAAATATGTCTCACTTTTCGTTCCCTGGTACTCGGGTGCAACATTCCAGACGCTTTACTAACACTCTCCCGACTTGGAGAGTCAGTCCCTTTAACCTCCTGTTTGGCCCAGTTTGCAATTTCTGCGGAAGATGAACAGGAATAGCGAGAACCAATGAGAGACTAGCTGGAGGTGTCTGGACGGGCAAATTTAACTCTCATTTCCCACAGGGAAGAGCAATAAACCAAAGGCTCAGCATGCCGTGCCGGAACCAGATTAGGGCCTGAAGCAATCCTGCGGTGTTGTGGCCAGCTCACAAGAAAGCGAGTTGAAGAAAGGAGCTCAGGGGCACTGTAATTCACAAACCTGCAGAGTTATAAATGACAGCTATTGTCCGAAAATATACTGAAGTAGGGCTGCCAAGAGGACTTGAATGCGGGGCAGAATTGCAGGAAACCGATTTCAGGAGGAATCGGAATTGGATTGCATTTAAAACACAGGAAAAGAGGCAGAACGTCGACAATGATGCACTTGGCCAAAAAGGGCGTATGTGTTTTTTCCTGAATATATTCAGGAAAAAACTCATACGCCCTTTTTGGCCAACCAAGCAAGCTTGCAAAGGAAATCTGCACTACAATGAAGTCTCACTTCCCCCCGGTCAAAAGGGCCATCTGAAAAAAGTGTAAAATCCAGAAAGGCAGAACAGGCCATGGAGAACTGGGAGCCTTGTTATGCTGATGGGTGGAATGTAAATTACCAACAGCCGTTCTGTAGAAGTGTATGGTGTTTCCTGAAACATCTAAAAAACAAAGCAACAGAGCCTAGGGCACTTCCACTTATGGTCCTATAGCTTAGGGAAATTAAAATCAAAAACACACAGCCACCCCAAAGTTTGGGACGCCTCTGTTTACAAGAACCTCGTTTACCGTACAAGTTCAACATCGCAGAAAGTGAAAAATGGATAAAGAACTTGTGGTACTTACGTACAATGCAGTATCACTTAGCAATGAAATCTATGTCATCAGGCCCATAGCAGCATAATGAGTGGATTCAGGTACGATGATTCTAACTGAAATAAGTCACACAGAAAAAGAAACATCATAAGATATCACTAATACACGGAATGTAAACTTGGCTACACAGGAACTGAATTACAGAACAGAACAGGGTCTCAAATTTAGAAAACCAACTTATGCTTGCTTAAGAGGAAAGGTGAGTTGGGGTGCTGCATAAAACCAGAGATTGAAATGAGCACAGATAAAGTTCCTTAAGCCAAATATGGAATAGACAAGAGCTACTCCTTGCTCAACGAAATGGACTCAACACCGCATATTAAACGCCTAAGAATGTACCTGACTAGTAAGTATCTTAAAACCTATGGATTGCTATGTCTCCAAAAGAGAATCAAGCGTGTGTACAGGGGCATAAACGCAGCAGTGATAGGATTGGAGAGGTTCGGTGAGCAAATGAAGACCCTTTGAAGTCATATTGCATGGTACCCATTCCACGGGTCGCAACTCTCCAGGTTTAAGGTATTCTTCCTTCACCTAAAACATGCATGTGGAACCCAGAGTATGATCAACCATGTGATCGGGAGATGTGTTCAAATATGTCTCAGTTTTCCTCCCCTGGTACTCGGGTGCAACATTCCAGATGCTTTACTAACACTCTCCCCACTTGGAGAGTCAGCGCCTTTAACCTCCTGTTTGGCCCAGTTTGCAATTTCTGCGGAAGATGAACAGGAATAGGGAGAACCAATGAGAGACTAGCTGGAGGTGTCTGGACGGGCAAATTTAACTCTCATTTCCCACCAGGAAGAGGAAATAACCAAAGGCTCAGCGTGCCGTGCCGGAACCAGATTAGGGCCTGAAGCCATCCTGCGGTGTTGCGGCCAGCTCAAAAGAAAGCGAGTTGAAGAAAGGAGCTTAGGGGCACTGTAATTCACAAACCTGCAGAGTTATAAATGACAGCTATTGTCCAAAAATATACTGAAGTAAGGCTGCCAAGAGGACTTGAAACCGGGGCAGAATTGCAGGAAACCGATTTCAGGAGGTAGACTGGAATTGCATTGAAAGCATAGGAAAAGAGGCAGAACGTCCACAATGATGCACTTGGCCAAAAAGGGCGTTTGCGTTTTTTCCTGAATACATTCAGGAAAAAATGCATACACCCTTTTTGGCCAACCAAGCAAGCTTGCAAAGGAAATCTGCACTACAATGAAGTCTCACTTCCCCCCGGTCAAAAGGGCCATCTGAAAAAAGTGTAAAATCCAGAAAGGCAGGACAGGCCATGGAGAACTGGGAGCCTTGTTATGCTGATGGGCGGGATGTAAATTGCCAACAGACACTCGGGAGAAGTGTATGGAGTTTCCTGAAACATCTAAAAAACAAAGCAACAGAGCCTAGGGCACTTCCACTTATGGTCCTATAGCTTAGGGAAATTAAAATCAAAAAGATACATCCACCCCAAAGTTTGGGACGCCTCTGTTTACAAGAACCTCGTTTACCGTACAAGTTCAATATCGCAGAAAGTGAAAAATGGATAAAGAACTTGTGGTACTTACGTACAATACACTATCACTCAGCAATGAAATCTATGTCATCAGGCCCGTAGCAGCATAATGAGTGGATTCAGGTACGATGATTCTAACTGAAATAAGTCACACAGAAAAAGAAACATCATAAGATATCACTAATACACGGAATGTAAACTTGGCTACACAGGAACTGAATTCCAAAACAGAACAGGGTCTCAAATTTAGAAAACCAACTTATGCTTGCTTAAGGGGAAAGGTGAGTTGGGGTGCTGCATAAAACCAGAGATTGAAATGAGCACAGATAAAGTTCCTTAAGCCAAATATGGAATAGACAAGAGCTACTCCTTGCTCAACGAAATGGACTCAACACCCCATATTAAACGCCTAAGAATGTACCTGACTAGTAAGTATCTTAAAACCTATGGATTGCTATGTCTCCAAAAGAGAATCAAGCGTGTGTACAGGGGCATAAACGCAGCAGTGATAAGATTGGAGAGTTTCGGTGAGCAAATGAAGACCCTTTGAAGTCATATTGCATGGTACCCATTCCACAGGTTTCAACTACCCACGTTTAAGGTATTCTTCCTTCAGCTAAAACATGCATGTGGAACCCAGAGTATGATCAACCGTGTGAACGGGAGACGTGTTCAAATATGTCTCAGTTTTCCTCCCCTGGTACTCGGGTGCAACATTCCAGATGCTTTACTAACACTCTCCCCACTTGGAGAGTCAGCGCCTTTAACCTCCTGTTTGGCCCAGTTTGCAATTTCTGCGGAAGATGAACAGGAATAGGGAGAACCAATGAGAGACTAGCTGGAGGTGTCTGGACGGGCAAATTTAACTCTCATTTCCCACCAGGAAGAGGAAATAACCAAAGGCTCAGCGTGCCGTGCCGGAACCAGATTAGGGCCTGAAGCCATCCTGCGGTTTTGCGGCCAGGTCACAAGAAAGCGAATTGAAGAAAGGAGCTCAGGGGCACTGTAATTCACAAACCTGCAGAGTTATAAATGACAGCTATCATCCAAAAATATACTGAAGTAAGGCTGCCAAGAGGACTTGAAAGCGGGGCAGAATTGCAGGAAACCGATTTCAGGAGGTTGACTGGAATTGCATTGAAAGCATAGGAAAAGAGGCAGAACGTCCACAATGATGCACTTGGTCAAAAAGGGCGTATGAGTTTTTTCCTGAATATATTCAGGAAAAAACGCATACGCCCTTTATGGCCAACCAAGCAAGCTTGCAAAGGAAATCTGCACTACAATGAAGTCTCACTTCCCCCCGGTCAAAAGGGCCATCTGAAAAAAGTGTAAAATCCAGCAAGGCAGGACAGGCCATGGAGAACTGGGAGCCTTGTTATGCTGCTGGGCGGGATGTAAATTGCCAACAGACACTCGGGAGAAGTGTATGGTGTTTCCTGAAACATCTAAAAAACAAAGCAACAGAGCCTAGGGCACTTCCACTTATGGTCCTATAGCTTAGGGAAATTAAAATCAAAAAGACACAGCCACCCCAAAGTTTGGGACGCCTCTGTTTACAAGAACCTCGTTTACCGTACAAGTTCAATATCACAGAAAGTGAAAAATGGATAAAGAACTTGTGGTACTTACGTACAATGCAGTATCACTCAGCAATGAAATCTATGTCATCAGGCACGTAGCAGCATAAAGAGTGGATTCAGGTACGATGATTCTAACTGAAATAAGTCACACAGAAAAAGAAACATCATAAGATGTCACTAATACATGGAATGTAAACTTGGCTACACAGGAACTGAATTCCAAAACAGAACGGGGTCTCAAATTTAGAAAACCAACTTATGCTTGCTTAAGGGGAAAGGTGAGTTGGGGTGCTGCAAAAAACCAGAGATTGAAATGAGCATAGATAAAGTTCCTTAAGCCAAATATGGAATAGACAAGAGCTACTCCTTGCTCAACGAAATGGACTCAACACCCCATATTAAACGCCTAAGAATGTACCTGACTAGTAAGTATCTTAAAACCTATGGATTGCTATGTCTCCAAAAGAGAATCAAGCGTGTGTACAGGGGCATAAACGCAGCAGTGATAGGATTGGAGAGGTTCGGTGAGCAAATGAAGACCCTTTGAAGTCATATTGCATGGTACCCATTCCACAGGTTTCAACTACCCACGTTTAAGGTATTCTTGCTTCAGCTAAAACATGCATGTGGAACCCAGAGTATGATCAACCGTGTGAACGGGAGACGTGTTCAAATATGTGTCAGTTTTCCTCCCCTGGTACTCGGGTGCAACATTCCAGATGCTTTACTAACACTCTCCCCACTTGGAGAGTCAGCGCCTTTAACCTCCTGTTTGGCCCAGTTTGCAATTTCTGCGGAAGATGAACAGGAATAGGGAGAACCAATGAGAGACTAGCTGGAGGTGTCTGGACGGGCAAATTTAACTCTCATTTCCCACCAGGAAGAGGAAATAACCAAAGGCTCAGCGTGCCGTGCCGGAACCAGATTAGGGCCTGAAGCCATCCTGCGGTGTTGCGGCCAGGTCACAAGAAAGCGAGTTGAAGAAAGGAGCTCAGGGGCACTGTAATTCACAAACCTGCAGAGTTATAAATGACAGCTATCGTCCAAAAATATACTGAAGTAAGGCTGCCAAGAGGACTTGAAAGCGGGGCAGAATTGCAGGAAACCGATTTCAGGAGGTAGACTGGAATTGCATTGAAAGCATAGGAAAAGAGGCAGAACGTCCACAATGATGCACTTGGTCAAAAAGGGCGTATGCATTTTTTCCTGAATATATTCAGGAAAAAACGCATACGCCCTTTTTGGCCAACCAAGCAAGCTTGCAAAGGAAATCTGCACTACAATGAAGTCTCACTTCCCCCCGGTCAAAAGGGCCATCTGAAAAAAGTGTAAAATCCAGCAAGGCAGGACAGGCCATGGAGAACTGGGAGCCTTGTTATGCTGCTGGGCGGGATGTAAATTGCCAACAGACACTCGGGAGAAGTGTATGGTGTTTCCTGAAACATCTAAAAAACAAAGCAACAGAGCCTAGGGCACTTCCACTTATGGTCCTATAGCTTAGGGAAATTAAAATCAAAAAGACACAGCCACCCCAAAGTTTGGGACGCCTCTGTTTACAAGAACTTCGTTTACCGTACAAGTTCAATATCACAGAAAGTGAAAAATGGATAAAGAACTTGTGGTACTTACGTACAATGCAGTATCACTCAGCAATGAAATCTATGTCATCAGGCCCGTAGCAGCATAAAGGGTGGATTCAGGTACGATGATTCTAACTGAAATAAGTCACACAGAAAAAGAAACATCATAAGATATCACTAATACATGGAATGTAAACTTGGCTACACAGGAACTGAATTCCAAAACAGAACGGGGTCTCAAATTTAGAAAACCAACTTATGCTTGCTTAAGGGGAAAGGTGAGTTGGGGTGCTGCATAAAACCAGAGATTGAAATGAGCATAGATAAAGTTCCTTAAGCCAAATATGGAATAGACAAGAGCTACTCCTTGCTCAACGAAATGGACTCAACACCGCATATTAAACGCCTAAGAATGTACCTGACTAGTAAGTATCTTAAAACCTATGGATTGCTATGTCTCCAAAAGAGAATCATGCGTGTGTACAGGGGCATAAACGCAGCAGTGATAGGATTGGAGAGGTTCGGTGAGCAAATGAAGACCCTTTGAAGTCAATTTGCATGGTACCCATTCCACAGGTTTCAACTACCCACGTTTAAGGTATTCTTGCTTCAGCTAAAACATGCATATGGAACCCAGAGTATGATCAACCGTGTGAACGGGAGACGTGTTCAAATATGTGTCAGTTTTCCTCCCCTGGTACTCGGGTGCAACATTCCAGATGCTTTACTAACACTCTCCCCACTTGGAGAGTCAGCGCCTTTAACCTCCTGTTTGGCCCAGTTTGCAATTTCTGCGGAAGATGAACAGGAATAGGGAGAACCAATGAGAGACTAGCTGGAGGTGTCTGGACGGGCAAATTTAACTCTCATTTCCCACCAGGAAGAGGAAATAACCAAAGGCTCAGCGTGCCGTGCCGGAACCAGTTTAGGGCCTGAAGCCATCCTGCGGTTTTGCGGCCAGGTCACAAGAAAGCGAGTTGAAGAAAGGAGCTCAGGGGCACTGTAATTCACAAACCTGCAGAGTTATAAATGACAGCTATCGTCCAAAAATATACTGAAGTAAGGCTGCCAAGAGGACTTGAAAGCGGGGCAGAATTGCAGGAAACCGATTTCAGGAGGTAGACTGGAATTGCATTGAAAGCATAGGAAAAGAGGCAGAACGTCCACAATGATGCACTTGGCCAAAAAGGGCGTATGCGTTTTTTCCTGAATATATTCAGGAAAAAACGCATACGCACTTTTTGGCCAACCAAGCAAGCTTGCAAAGGAAATCTGCACTACAATGAAGTCTCACTTCCCCCCGGTCAAAAGGGCCATCTGAAAAAAGTGTAAAATCCAGAAAGGCAGGACAGGCCATGGAGAACTGGGAGCCTTGTTATGCTGATGGGCGGGATGTAAATTGCCAACAGACACTCGGGAGAAGTGTATGGTGTTTCCTGAAACATCTAAAAAACAAAGCAACAGAGCCTAGGGCACTTCCACTTATGGTCCTATAGCTTAGGGAAATTAAAATCAAAAAGACACAGCCACCCCAAAGTTTGGGACGCCTCTGCTTACAAGAACCTCGTTTACCGTACAAGTTCAATATCACAGAAAGTGAAAAATGGATAAAGAACTTGTGGTACTTATGTACAAAGCAGTATCACTCAGCAATGAAATCTATGACATCAGGCCCGTATCAGCATAATGAGTGGATTCAGGTACGATGATTCTAACTGAAATAAGTCACACAGAAAAAGAAACATCATAAGATATCAGTAATACACGGAATGTAAACTTGGCTACACAGGAACTGAATTACAGAACAGAACAGGGTCTCAAATTTAGAAAACCAACTTATGCTTCCTTAAGGGGAAAGGTGAGTTGGGGTGCTGCATAAAACCAGAGATTGAAATGAGCACAGATAAAGTTCCTTAAGCCAAATATGGAATAGACAAGAGCTACTCCTTGCTCAACGAAATGGACTCAACACCCCATATTAAACGCCTAAGAATGTACCTGACTAGTAAGTATCTTAAAACCTATGGATTGCTATGTCTCCAAAAGAGAATCAAGCGTGTGTACAGGGGCATAAACGCAGCAGTGATAGGATTGGAGAGCTTCGGTGAGCAAATGAAGACCCTTTGAAGTCATATTGCATGGTACCCATTACACGGGTCTCAACTCTCCAGGTTTAAGGTATTCTTCCTTCAGCTAAAACATGCATGTGGAACCCAGAGTATGATCAACCGTGTGAACGGGAGACGTGTTCAAATATGTCTCAGTTTTCCTCCCCTGGTACTCGGGTTCAACATTCCAGATGCTTTACTAACACTCTCCCCACTTGGAGAGTCAGCGCCTTTAACCTCCTGTTTGGCCCAGTTTGCAATTTCTGCGGAAGATGAACAGGAATAGGGAGAACCAATGAGAGACTAGCTGGAGGTGTCTGGACGGGCAAATTTAACTCTCATTTCCCACCAGGAAGAGGAAATAACCAAAGGCTCAGCGTGCCGTGCCGGAACCAGATTAGGGCCTGAAGCCATCCTGCGGTTTTGCGGCCAGGTCACAAGAAAGCGAGTTGAAGAAAGGAGCTCAGGGGCACTGTAATTCACAAACCTGCAGAGTTATAAATGACAGCTATCGTCCAAAAATATACTGAAGTAAGGCTGCCAAGAGGACTTGAAAGCGGGGCAGAATTGCAGGAAACCGATTTCAGGAGGTAGACTGGAATTGCATTGAAAGCATAGGAAAAGAGGCAGAACGTCCACAATGAATATATTCAGGAAAAAACGCATACGCCCTTTTTGGCCAACCAAGCAAGCTTGCAAAGGAAATCTGCACTACAATGAAGTCTCACTTCCCCCCGGTCAAAAGGGCCATCTGAAAAAAGTGTAAAATCCAGAAAGGCAGGACAGGCCATGCAGAACTGGGAGCCTTGTTATGCTGATGGGCGGGATGTAAATTGCCAACAGACACTCGGGAGAAGTGTATGGTGTTTCCTGAAACATCTAAAAAACAAAGCAACAGAGCCTAGGGCACTTCCACTTATGGTCCTATAGCTTAGGGAAATTAAAATCAAAAAGACACAGCCACCCCATAATTTGGGACGGCTCTTTTTACAGGAATCTGTTCTGCGGCACAAGTTAAATATCTCAGAGAGCAAATAATGGATAAAGAAGTTGCGGTACTTATGTACAACAGAATACCACTCAGCAATGAAATCTATGTCACCAGGCCCGTACCAGCATAATGAGTGGATTGAGGCACGATGATTCTAAGTGAAATAAGTCACACAGAAAAAGAAACATCATAAGGTATCACTAATACACGGAATGTGAACTTGGCTACACATGAACTGAATTACAAAACAGAACAGGGTCTCAAATTTAGAAAACCAACTTATGCTTGCTTAAGGGGAAGGTGAGTCGGGGTGCTGCATAAAAGCAGAGTTTGAAATTAGCACAGATACCGTTCCATAAGCCAAATATTTAATAGACAAGACCTACCCCTTGCTCAACGAAATGGATTCAACAATGAGGTATCACCTCACACCTTGTAGAATAGGCATCATTGAAAATCTACAAACAAAAAATGCTGGAAAGGGTGTGGAGAAAAGGAACCCTCTTCCACTATTGTTGGGAATATAAATTGATACAGTCATTATGGAGAACAATATGGAATTTCTTAAGAAACTAACAATAGAATTACCATATGATACAGCAATCCCAGTACTGGACATATACCCAGACAAAACCATAAATCAAAAAGAGTCATTCACCGCAATGTTCATTGCATCACTATTTACAATATCGAGGTAATGGAAGCAACCTAAATGCCCACAGACAGACGAATGCATAAAGCTGTGGTACATATATAAAATGGAATATTACTAAGCCATGAAAAGGAATGAAATTGGGTCATTTGTAGAGACGTCGATGGATCTAGAGACTGTCATACAGAGTGAAGTAAGTCAGAAAGAGAAAAACAAATCTTGTATATTCATGCATATATGTGGAACCTAGAAAAACTGTACAGATTAACCATTTTGCAAGGCATAAATAGAGCAACAGATGTAGACAACAAACGTATGGACAACAAGGGGGGAAAGCTGTTGGGGGGGTGGTGGTGGGAGGAGTTGAGAGACTGGGATTGGCATGTATACATTTATATGTATAAAATAGATAACCAATAAGAACCTGCTGTATAAAAATATAAAATAAAATTCAAAATTAAAAAGAAATAAAATTTAAAAAATAAAACAGAAAAAACAATTATTCCCTGCACATACATGTATTTATATGAATAAATTATTTCCATGCTTATATCTGTAAATACAAAAAAGAGGAATAAAATCTACCTTGAACCAAAAACGAAAAAGAGAAAAAAACACAGAACCCACCAGTTACACAGAGGAAAACCGTATCAGGGCACTTGCTCCAGTTGTAAACAATTCTGAAGTTGGTCAGTGGTGGGGAATCGTCTCCCATTCAGCCAGCAGCCCCCACGCAACAAGCGTCCTCATTGCAAAGCTGGGGCACCGTGCCGAGGCATCTGTGAGTAAACGTGATCTGAGCCCCAGGCCAGTTGTTGCTGAACTATTCCCACCCGTCCCAGGTAAAACACCTGAATATATACAAGGACTTGAAAGCCTAGAGGAAGGGCCATAGAGCCACACGAGTGACAGCATGCCAGCCGACTTGGTGCCTGCAGGCCAGCCAGGATGGTCCTGGCCCTGGGTGCTCTTCTGGAAGATTTCCATTTCCCTGCCTGAGATACCCGTCCTGTCCCTGCCCCCACTGCTTTTTTCCTTCCTCACCTCTGCCCAGGGAGAAATTCCAGCAGCAGGTATGGGTGACACATCCTCTTCTTTAGCAGGTGGCAGCCTGGCAACTGCTGCAGAAAGTCCAGCAGAGCCCCACTCACACTGGGCCACCCACAAAGCCGTGGCCTCTCACTCCCTCCCACCAGCCCAGCCCCGAGACTGCTGACAGGGCAAAGAAAATGGTGTCAGGCACGGCTGCAGGGGCTCTTGCTGCCTGGAGTGGTATTTATATTGATCTCAACCCAGGCACACCTGGGGAGGGCTGGCCGGCACGGTAAGGCTGCCCAGGTCAGCCAATCATCACCCCTCAGGGACTCACAGTTGCAGAAAATGGAACTTGCTGAACCGGCCAGGTCCAAGGAACAGGTGTGGGCTCCTGAGAGTCAGGATAGACAAGGGGCTGCAGCTTTGGCTTGTTTTCTAATCATTTTATCTGGCCCATGAGTGGGAGACAACTTCAAGAAAACCCTCTCCTAATGAGAGGAACCCAGGAGTCAGGGAGAGGAGGGGTGGATGGTGGTTGGAGACAGAGGCCTGGTGCCCCGGGTGCAGTGGAAGTCTCTGGAAGACCAGGTGGAGGGAGGCCTCACGGAGTGATGCCCAGGGTCACAGACCTGTCGCAGCTGCTGTTTGTTAGTTCAAGTCCTGCTCTGAAGTGCTCTGTGTCAGCTCTGAGTGACAGGTGAGCTGGGGGTGCTCTGCAATGAGGGCTATGTGCACGGTTCCTGTGTGCCCAGCCCTGCCACAGTACCTGCAAGGGTAGATCTGTATCCTGGGAGGGGCCTGATCACAAGAGCCCCGTGGGCTGGGGTGGGGGTGGGGTACCTGCCCAGGTGAGCTCCATATTCTGGGATTGGTCTGACCACGAGAGCCCCATGGGCTGCTGGGGACCTGGTAAAGGATGTCAGGACAGTCAGTGAAGCCACTGAGGATATACCTCCAGTTGCTCCTAATTCCTACACCCTGCTGGTCATTCTACCAACCACCAGGACATGGTATTCTGTATTAGTCTTCAATGATGCCTTCTTTTGTATTCCATTAGTCCCAGAGTCACAAGAAATTTTGGCTTGTGAGTGGCAGGACTCAACATACAACTAAAACAATACTTCCGGGCCGTCTGGCCCCAAGGGTGCAAAAATTCCCACACCGTCTTTGGGGAAAGCTTAGCTAAAGACCTAAAAGTTCTACCTCTGGAAAAGGAAACCCTCCTTCAATATGCAGACGACATTCTGATCGCCAGCCCTACTAAGGAGGCCTCTGAACTACCAAGCCAATAAAGGATAGAAGTTGTCCAAGAAAAAGCTCAAATATCACAGACTGCGGTGACCTGCCTGGGCTTCATTCTCACACAAGGTCAGAGAAGCCCATCCCAGGAAAGGGAAGAAACCATTTTCAGCCTTACCCCTTTCTAAAACTAGAAGACAGCTTAGGGGTTCCTGGGGAGGCCAGGGTTTGCTGCTTCTGGATCCCTAACTACAGTCTACTAGCTGGGCCTCTATATGAAACACTGAAAGGAAAAGATGATGATCCTTTTGAATAGAATCCAGAAGTGGCCTTTCAAGAATGGAAAGAGCAGTCAATTCAGACCCTTGCCCTGGAACTCCCTAATTTAGCTAAACCCTTTGACCTTTACATTCCTGGTGAAAGGTGAATCGCCATTGGAGAATTAGTGCAAAAACTGGGACCACTTGAAATGGAACAATGCAAGAATGCCATCCAGGTAGGATAAACTACGGTCACTAAGGAGCTTGGCCCACTGCCACATCTGGCCAAGATACTGGCGGTATCTAAAAACCTGGAAATCAGCAGCCCGAAAGGCCACCTCCCTCCTAAGGGAAAAGGACCCCACGTGGTGATCCTAACCACCAACCATGCCCTGAAGTTGCAGGTTTCGCTCCGTGGGCACACCGACCTCGAGTGAGGAGGCCCTCCAACTCCAACATCCAGAGAGATAACCGGGGGCAACAGGGCACCATGACGACTCGTGTGAACATCACTTGACCTGGAGTTTCTCTCATAAAACAACAAGAGTGTGTCCCAAAAGAGTAGACTACTGCTTGCAGGACTTACTGCACCCAGAGGGGAGCTAATAATCTTGGTGGGGGAACAGTATACCACACTGTCACCATAGAAAAGCCTACAGACACCGTGATGATGGTGGCCAATAAGACCGGCTGGACTCCTGTTTACTTCAAAAGGCTGTTGACTCAGTAGCCATCATGGTCCTTATCACCACTGACCCTGGACTGTCTGGGAGTTGAGCGGGCAGGGCTCTGACACCTGGTGCTGTTTGTACGTTAATTCAGGGGCCTAATTGAAGAAAGCGCAGACTACTGGTCAGAGCATCTAGGCTGGCAGAAACGGTCAGCCTAAGGTGGCCGAACAAATGTGGGGCGGGGTGAAACCGGCCCCCACAGCGTCTCTGCACATCTCTTTCCTGGACCCTTAAAGGTCATTAGAATCTATAACACTTCCAATGCTGGTGCTCAGGTGGACGAGCAGGGAGGCAGGGGGCCTGGGGACAATCAACGTCACCGGGAGGCTGCTGGGGAGAAGCTCTGACCCTCGCCCCAGGGTATGAGGGCTCCCAACTCAGCACTCAGCAGTTACAGAAGAAGGGTCTGCACCCTCAGCACTCCAAGAATGAGGAACGGGACAAAAGGCAGAGGAGGGGTTTGTCCCCAGCAAAGCCCATTAAAAATCCCTGGGAGATAAAAATAGAATCTGGGCAATAAAGTCAAGTCTAACCTTTTCTATCCTTTGTGCTTTGTCTAATTTCACGTGCTCCTAGGGTCCCGCATGCAGAGGTTCCACACCCGGCACTTCAGACCAGATTTCCTAGTGCAGAATGGCTGGGTCGACACCTCAGCTCCTGGGGCCCAGTGCAGACTCCACGATATAGAGCCTGAGCTACAGCCAACCCGGCCCTCGAGAGCTCCGCCGCCTCCTTCCCTCCCACTGACTCTGACAGGATCTCTACACAGCAGCCCAGCCCAGCCCACAGCCCACGGGGTAGTGCATGCTCTCACCTCTCCATTCTCTGATCAAAATATAAAGTTTCCTTTGCTTGTGAACCAAACTCAGTCTCGATCTGTTGGCCCCAATGACACTGGGCAGGGGGACACTTGTTGGGGTCCACTCTGGAGGATCAGTAACAGAAATTGAGACTATTGTAACCTCAATGAACAGATGTGTGAGCCAAACTGTAGTTAACATAGAACAGTGTATAAGGCTCGGGTAAAATAAGATGTTTCTAACACTTCCATTTGATATTTCCATCACTTTTTATAAGCAAGTTCAGTGAAAAGGTTTGTCTTATTTGTCAGGTCAATATTAGAGAAACGAAGTGATTTCTTTCCAAGGATGTACATCTAATAATCTTGGTTAAACCTTCAATCTTGTTTTAAATGCTTTTCCATTGAAAATGATACCTCTCTTTCAGCTCCCCCATTTCTGAGAAGTATAAAATCTTATAATTTATTATTACCAAAGGGGAAAGGTGGGAGGAGGGATAAATTAACACTTTGGAATTAACACATACACACTGCTATGTATAAAATAGATCATCAACAAGGAACTACTGTATAGCACAGGGAACTACACTCAACATTTTGCAATAACCTATAAGGGGAAATAATCTGAAAAAGAATAGATATTTTTATTGACATCATCTATCAATGATAGTTAAAGTGTAGCCTAAGGGAAGCTGGTGGTGAGTGCTTCTGACCCTGAAGACTTCAATCATCTAAAGTTTGGACTCTGCCTACTTCCCAAGGCCCTTAATGAACATATGTGTAGCCGTAGCTTAAAAACTTCCCCAGTTTGGGTTTCGGGGAGACACTGATTTTGAAAAAGCCCTGGTGTTCTCCTTACATGAATGGGACTCTTCCTACTGCTAAAACATGTCTGTCACACCCAGAGGATGGTATACCGTCTGATCGGGAAGAGTTTGGAAAAGGCATCTCATCTCCTCATCTCCTGGTGCTCGGGTTCACCCCTCCAGCGTCTTTACTAACAGTCTCCTCACTTGGAGATGTCAGCACTGTCAACATCCTGTTGCGTACAGTTTGGAATTTGTCCAGAGGATGAAGCGGAAGGATGAGGAACAATGAGAGACAAGTCCTAGGTGTTCAGACAGGCACATGTCACTCTAATTTCCAATCAGGAAGACGAATTGACCAAAGGCTAGGGTTGCCCATGGAAACAGTATAGGGCTTGAGGAAATCCCGCTGCTTTGTGGCCAGTTCCCATAAACACAAGTTGAACAATGGAACTCAGGGGCAGTAAAATTCACAAAACTGCAGAGCTGAAAATATCCATCACTGAAAAATGTCTTGAGGAAAGTCAGAGAAAAGGACTTGTAAGCAAGGGAGAATGGCAGGAAAGGGATTTGAGGAGGTAGAAAGGACTCGCCATTAAGCACAAGAAAAGGAGCTGAACATTGCCAACATTGCAGTTGGCCAAAAAGGGTGTATGCGTTTTTTTCTGTATATATTCAAGAAAAGGGCATACACTTTTTTAGCCAACCAAACAGGTGGGCACTGGAAGTCAATACTACAAAAGATATCACTTCGCATCAGTCAGAAGAGCCATCCTCATAAAGCGTAAAAAACAGAAATGCAGGACAGGGCAAGGAGAAGAGGGAGCCCTGTGAGACTTATAGTGGAAATGTATATTGCCAACGGCCATTCTGGAGAAGTGTATTGTGTTTACTAAAGCATCTATAAAATGAGCTACAGAGCATAGGGCACTTGCACTCATGGGCGTATATCTTGGGAAAAACAAAAATCGAGAGGACACAGGCACCCCAATGTTTACCCCCTCTCTGTTTAAAAGATCCTCGACTAGGATATAACTTAAATGTCTCTGGAGGGAAAAAATGGATAGAGATGTGGTACTTAGGTAGAGTGGAATATTATTCAGCCTGGAAATCAATGAAATATGGCCAGTTGTAACAACTCCGGAGGAGTTACGTATGATCATTCTAAGTGACAGAATTCAAAAAGAAAAAGACACATATCATAAGATATCACTTAAAGGTGGAATCCAAAATGGCTACACATGAAATAAATTACAAAACAAAAACATAGTCAAATATGTGGAAAACACGCATAAGGCTGCTAAACGGGAAAGGTGGGGAGGGGTGAGGCATCATCCAGGAGGTTGAAATTAGCAAAGATACCATTCCAAATACCAAACTGATAATCAACAAGGCCTACACGGTAGCTAAAAGAACTGCACTCAGCACACTCAAGTCACCGGAAAAGAATATATACGACTGGTAAGAATCTGAAAAAGAATTTATTGATGACTCTCTGTACGTGAATCAAGTGGATGTACAGCAGCAAGAA
This sequence comes from Grampus griseus, assembly GCF_964374135.1. Taxonomy (NCBI): domain Eukaryota; kingdom Metazoa; phylum Chordata; class Mammalia; order Artiodactyla; family Delphinidae; genus Grampus; species Grampus griseus. The sequence continues at coordinate 791,240 of NW_028133352.1, read as the reverse complement.
ACAGAGCTTTGAAAATCAGCTGTAACCAATATAGTAATAAATTGAAAAAAATAAATGACAGAGAGACAGAGAAAACCTCTTACAACTTTTCCTCAGGGACGGTGATGCAACATGGATTGAACACATCTAGACCCACAGCAGGATGAGACATAAGGCTGGAAACTGTTTGCGCTAAGAGAAATGTGAGGTTGGGTGAGGAAATGCACACCCTTTAAAGTAATACTACCTGGTACCCATTCAATGGGTCCCAAATCTGCAGGTTCAAGGGATCTTCCTACAGCTAAAACATGCATGGAAAACCCAGAGGACTGTACACCATGTGATCGGGAGATGTGTCTAAAATGCACCTCATTTATCCTCTCCTGGTGCTCCTGTTCACCATTCCAGCCATGTTACTTAGAATCTCCCCACTTGGAGAATCAGCACATTTAAACTTCTGTTTCACACATTTTGCAAATTGTGAGGAGGATGAATGGGAAGAGGGGGAACCAATGAGAGAATAGTTGTAGGGGTTTGGACGGGCACATATCACTCTAATTTCCCATTAAGAATAAGAATTAAAGAAAGGCTCAGCCTGCCTCGCCGGAGCCAAAATAGGGCCTGAAGCAATCCTGTGGGTTTGTGGCCAGCTCACAAAAGAGCAACTTAAAAAATGGAGCTCAGGGTCACTGCAATTCACAAACCTGCAGAGTTATAAATGAAAACTAATGTCCAAAAATATGTTGAGGTAAGGCAAAGAAGAGGATCTGAATGCAAGACAGAATTGCAAGAAACAGATTTCAAGAGATAGATTGGACTCGTCTTTAATGCACATGAAAAGCGGCAGAATTTCGACAATGATGCAGTTGGCCCAAAAGGGCGTATGCGTTTTTTCCTGATTATATCCAGGAAAAAACGCATACGCACTTTATGGGCAACGAAGCAAGCAAGCAATGCAAATGTGCACAACAAAGAAGTCTCACTTCCCACCGGTCAAAAGGGCCATCCTAAAAATTTGTAAAAACCAGAAATGCAGGACAGGCCATGGAGAACAGGGAGCCTTTATACGCTGATGGGCAGTGTGTGAACTGCCGAGAGCCACTCTGGAGAAGTGTATGGTGGTTCCTAAATCATCTAAAAAACAGAGCTACAGAGCATAGGACACTTCCAATCATGGGAGTATATCTAGGGAAGTCTAAAAATCAACAAGACACAAGCACACCACAGTTTAGGGCTACTCTGTTTACAAGAACCTCAACTTCAGTACACCTTAAATATCCCAGGAAAGAGAACAATGGATAAAGAAGATGTGGTACTTATGTACAATGGAATATCTCTTCACCATGAAATCAATGTAATAAGGCTAGTAGAAGGATAAAGAGTGGATTTAGGTCCGATAATACTACTTGAAATAAGTCAAACAGAAAAAGAAACATATCATAAGATATCACTTATAGAGGGAGGGTAAATATGGCTGCACAAGAAATGAATTACAGAACAGAACAGTGTCTCACATTTAGAAAACACACTTATGTCAGCTTAAGGGGAAAGGAGAGGTGGGGTGATGCATAAAACCAGAGTTTGAAATTAGCACAGATACCGTTCAATAAACCAAATAGGTATTAGACAAGATCTACACCTTGCTCAATGAACTGGCCTCAACACACCCTATACACCGCAGAGAAATATATCTGAGTAATAAGAATCTTAAAACCCATGTATTGATATATCTCCATAAGGGAATCAAGTGTGTACAGAGCGGCACAAACACAGCAGTGAAAATGAGCTAAACCCCATTATAGAAATAAATTTTAAAAACAAAACACTGAAACAATGAAAGAGAGAAAAATTCTTACAAAATTCGCTCAGGGGCTGTGATGCAACCTGGATTGACCACATATAAACCCACAGCTGGATAAGACATAAGGCTGGACACTTGGGGCTGAGAGGATTGGTGAGCTTTGGTGAGCAACTGCCGAAAGTTTAATGCAATACTTCATGTTACTCAGTCCAAGGGTCCCAACACTCCAGGTTGAAGGGAATCTTCCTACAGCTAAACCATGCTTGGGAAACCCAGCGACTGGTATACCATATGATCGGGAAAGGTTTCTAAAACACACCTCATTTTTCCTCTCCTGGGGCTCCGGATCGACATTCCAGCCGCTTTACTAACAACATCCCCACATGTAGTCAATGCCTTTAAGTTCTGGTATCGCACAGTCTGCAGTTAGTGTAGAGGATGAATGGGAATAGGGGGAACCAGTGAGAAACAAGCTGTAGCGGTTTCAATGGGCACATGTCACTCTAATGTCACATCAGTAAGAAGAATTAACCAAAGGCACAGCAAGGTGCCCCAGAAGAAAAATAGGGCTTCAAGGAATCCTGTGGTTATGGGGCAAGACCACAAAAATAAGAGCTGAAAAGTGGGGCTAAGGGCCACTGCAATTCAAAAACCTGCAGAGTTATAAAGGCCAACTATTTTCAAAAAATATATTGAGGTAAGGCTATGAAGAAACATTGAAAGCAAGGCAGAATTGCAGGAAACCGATTTCAGGAGGTAGACTGGAATTGCATTGAAAACATATGAAGAGAGTCAGAACCTCGACAATGACGCACTTGGCCAAAAAGGGCGTATGTGTTGTTTCCTGAATATATTCAGGAAAAAACGCATGCACACTTTTTGGCCAACCAAGGAAGCTTGCAAAGGAAATCTGCACTACAATGAAGTCTCACTTCCACCTGGTAAAAAGGGCCATCTGAAAAAAGTGTAAAATCCATAAAGGCACGACAGGGCATGGAGAACTGGGAGCCTTCTTATGCTGATGGGCGGGATGTAAATTGTCAACAGCCACTCTGGAGAAGTGTATGGTGTTTCCTGAAACATCTAAAAAACAAAGCAACAGAGCCTAGGGCACTTCTATTTATGGTCCTATAGATTAGGGAAATTAAAATTAAAAAGACACAGCCACTCCAAAGTTTGGGACGGCTCTGTTTACAAGAACCGCGTTTACCGTACAAGTTCAATATCACAGAAAGTGAAAAATGGATAAATAAGTTGTGGAACTCTCGTACAATGCAGTATCACTCAGCAATGAAATCTATGTCATCAGGCCTGTAGCAGCATAATGAGTACAGTTACAAATGATGATTCTAACTGAAATAAGTCACACAGAAAAAGAAACATCATAAGATATCACTAACACACGGAATGTAAACTTGGCTACACAAGAACTGACTTGCAGAACAGAACAGGGTCTCAAATTGAGAAAACCAACTTATGCTTGCTTAAGGGGAAAGTTGAGTTGGGGTGCTGCATAAAACCAGAGATTGAAATGAGCACAGATAAAGTTCCTTAAGCCAAATATGGAATAGACAAGAGCTACTCCTTGCTCAACGAAATGGACTCAACACCCCATATTAAACGCCTAAGAATGTACCTGACTAGTAAGTATCTTAAAACATATGGGTTGCTATGTCTACAAAAGAGAATCAAGCGTGTGTACAGGGGCATAAACGCAGCAGTGATAGGATTGCAGAGGTTCGGTGAGCAAATGAAGACCCTTTGAAGACATATTGCATGGTACCCATTCCACGGGTCTCAACTCTCTATATTTAAGGTATTCTTCCTTCAGCTAAAACATGCATGTGGAACCCAGAGTATGATCAACCGTGTGAACGGGAGACGTGTTCAAATATGTCTCAGTTTTCCTCCCCTGGTACTCGGGTGCAACATTCCAGACGCTTTACTAACACTCTCCCCACTTGGAGAGTCAGCGCCTTTAACCTCCTGTTTGGCCCAGTTTGCAATTTCTGCGGAAGATGAACAGGAATAGGGAGAACCAATGAGAGACTAGCTGGAGGTGTCTGGACGGGCAAATTTAACTCTCATTTCCCACCAGGAAGAGGAAATAACCAAAGGCTCAGGGTGCCGTGCCGGAACCAGATTAGGGCCTGAAGCCATCCTGTGGTGTTGCGGCCAGCTCAAAAGAAAGTGAGTTGAAGAAAGGAGCTCAGGGGCACTGTAATTCACAAACCTGCACAGTTATAAATGACAGCTATCGTCCAAAAATAGACTGAAGTAAGGCTGCCAAGAGGACTTGAAAGCGGGGCAGAATTGCAGGAAACCGATTTCAGGAGGTAGACTGGAATTGCATTGAAAGCATAGGAAAAGAGGCAGAACGTCCACAATGATGCACTTGGCCAAAAAGGGCGTATGCGTTTTTTCCTGAATATATTCAGGAAAAAACGCATACGCCCTTTTTGGCCAACCAAGCAAGCTTGCAAAGGAAATCTGCACTACAATGAAGTCTCACTTCCCCCAGGTCAAAAGGGCCATCTGAAAAAAGTGTAAAATCCAAAAAGGCAGGACAGGCCATGGAGAAATGGGAGCCTTGTTATGCTGATGGGCGGGATGTAAATTGCCAACAGACACTCTGGAGAAGTGTATGCTGTTTCCTGAAACATCTAAAAAACAAAGCAACAGAGCCTAGGGCACTTCCACTTATGGTCCTATAGCTTAGGGAAATTAAAATCAAAAAGACACAGCCACCCCAAAGTTTGGGACGCCTCTGTTTACAAGAACCTCGTTTACAGTACAAGTTCAACATCGCAGAAAGTGAAAAATGGATAAAGAAGATGTGGTATTTACTTACAAAGCAATATCACTCAGCAATGAAATCTATGTCATCAGGCCCGTAGCAGCATAATGAGTGGATTCAGGTATGATAATTCTAACTGAAATAACTCACACAGAAAAAGAAATATCATAAGATATCAGTAATACACGGAATGTAAACTTGGCTACACAGGAACTGAATTACAGAACAGAACAGGGTCTCAAATTTAGAAAACCAACTTATGCTTGCTTAAGGGTAAAGGTGAGCTGGGGTGCTGCATAAAACCAGAGATTGAAATGAGCACAGATAAAGTTCCTTAAGCCAAATATGGAATAGACAAGAGCTACTCCTTGCTCAACGAAATGGACTCAACACCCCATATTAAACGCCTAAGAATGTACCTGACTAGTAAGTATCTTAAAACGTATGGGTTGCTATGTCTACAAAAGAGAATCAAGCGTGTGTACAGGGGCATAAACGCAGCAGTGATAGGATTGGAGAGGTTCGGTGAGCAAATGAAGACCCTTTGAAGACATATTGCATGGTACCCATTCCACGGGTCTCAACTCTCTATGTTTAAGGTATTCTTCCTTCAGCTAAAACATGCATGTGGAACCCAGAGTATGATCAACCGTGTGAACGGGAGACGTGTTCAAATATGTCTCAGTTTTCCTCCCCTGGTACTCGGGTGCAACATTCCAGACGCTTTACTAACACTCTCCCCACTTGGAGAGTCAGCGCCTTTAACCTCCTGTTTGGCCCAGTTTGCAATTTCTGCGGAAGATGAACAGGAATAGGGAGAACCAATGAGAGACTAGCTGGAGGTGTCTGGACGGGCAAATTTAACTCTCATTTCCCACCAGGAAGAGGAAATAACCAAAGGCTCAGCGTGCCGTGCCGGAACCAGATTAGGGCCTGAAGCCATCCTGTGGTGTTGCGGCCAGCTCAAAAGAAAGCGAGTTGAAGAAAGGAGCTCAGGGGCACTGTAATTCACAAACCTGCAGAGTTATAAATGACAGCTATCATCCAAAAATATACTGAAGTAAGGCTGCCAAGAGGACTTGAAAGCGGGGCAAAATTGCAGGAAACCGATTTCAGGAGGTAGACTGGAATTGCATTGAAAGCATAGGAAAAGAGGCAGAACGTCCACAATGATGCACTTGGCCAAAAAGGGCGTATGCATTTTTTCCTGAATATATTCAGGAAAAAACGCATACGCCCTTTTTGGCCAACCAAGCAAACTTGCAAAGGAAATCTGCACTACAATGAAGTCTCACTTCCCCCCGGTCAAAAGGGCCAACTGAAAAAAGTGTAAAATCCAGAAAGGCAGGACAGGCCATGGAGAACTGGGAGCCTTGTTATGCTGATGGGCGGGATGTAAATTGCCAACAGACACTCGGGAGAAGTGTATGGTGTTTCCTGAAACATCTAAAAAACAAAGCAGCAGAGCCTAGGGCACTTCCACTTATGGTCCTATAGCTTACGGAAATTAAAATCAAAAAGACACAGCCACCCAAAAGTTTGGAACGCCTCTGTTTACAAGAACCTCGTTTACAGTACAAGTTCAATATCACAGAAAGTGAAAAATGGATAAAGAACTTGTGGTACTTACGTACAATGCAGTATCACTCAGCAATGAAATCTATGTCATCAGGCCCGTAGCAGCATAATGAGTGGATTCAGGTACGATGATTCTAACTGAAATAAGTCACACAGAAAAAGAAACATCATAAGATATCACTAATACACGGAATGTAAACTTGGCTACACAGGAACTGAATTCCAAAACAGAACAGGGTCTCAAATTTAGAAAACCAACTTATGCTTGCTTAAGGGGAAAGGTGAGTTGGGGTGCTGCATAAAACCAGAGATTGAAATGAGCACAGATAAAGTTCCTTAAGCCAAATATGGAATAGACAAGAGCTACTCCTTGCTCAACGAAATGGACTCAACACCCCATATTAAACGCCTAAGAATGTACCTGACTAGTAAGTATCTTAAAACCTATGGATTGCTATGTCTCCAAAAGAGAATCAAGCATGTGTACAGGGGCATAAATGCAGCAGTGATAGGATTGGAGAGGTTCGGTGAGCAAATGAAGACCCTTTGAAGTCATATTGCATGGTACCCATTCCACGGGTCTCAACTCTCCAGGTTTAAGGTATTCTTCCTTCAGCTAAAACATGCATGTGGAACCCAGAGTATGATCAACCGTGTGAACGGGAGATGTGTTCAAATATGTCTCAGTTTTCCTCCCCTGGTACTCGGGTGCAACATTCCAGACGCTTTACTAACACTCTCCCCACTTGGAGAGTCAGCGCCTTTAACCTCCTGTTTGGCCAAGTTTGCAATTTCTGCGGAAGTTGAACAGGAATAGGGAGAACCAATGAGAGACTAGCTGGAGGTGTCTGGACGGGCAAATTTAACTCTCATTTCCCACCAGGAAGAGGAAATAACCAAAGGCTCAGCGTGCCGTGCCGGAACCAGATTAGGGCCTGAAGCCATCCTGCGGTGTTGCGGCCAGCTCAAAAGAAAGTGAGTTGAAGAAAGGAGCTCAGGGGCACTGTAATTCACAAACCTGCAGAGTTATAAATGACAGCTATCGTCCAAAAATATACTGAAGTAAGGCTGCCAAGAGGACTTGAAAGCGGGGCAGAATTGCAGGAAACCGATTTCCGGAGGTAGACTGGAATTGCATTGAAAGCATAGGAAAAGAGGCAGAACGTCCACAATGATGCACTTGGCCAAAAAGGGCGTATGCGTTTTTTCCTGAATATATTCAGGAAAAAACGCATACGCCCTTTTTGGCCAACCAAGCAAGCTTGCAAAGGAAATCTGCACTACAATGAAGTCTCACTTCCCCCCGGTCAAAAGGGCCATCTGAAAAAAGTGTAAAATCCAGAAAGGCAGGACAGGCCATGGAGAACTGGGAGCCTTGTTATGCTGATGGGCGGGATGTAAATTGCCAACAGACAATAGGGAGAAGTGTATGGTGTTTCCTGAAACATCTAAAAAACAAAGCAACAGAGCCTAGGGCACTTCCACTTATGGTCCTATAGCTTAGGGAAATTAAAATCAAAAAGACACAGCCACCCCAAAGTTTGGGACGCCTCTGTTTACAAGAACCTCGTTTACCGTACAAGTTCAATATCACAGAAAGTGAAAAATGGATAAAGAACTTGTGGTACTTACGTACAATACAGTATCACTCAGCAATGAAATCTATGTCATCAGGCCCGTAGCAGCATAATGAGTGGATTCAGGTACGATGATTCTAACTGAAATAAGTCACACAGAAAAAGAAACATCATAAGATATCACTAATACACGGAATGTAAACTTGGCTACACAGGAACTGAATTCCAAAACAGAACAGGGTCTCAAATTTAGAAAACCAACTTATGCTTGCTTAAGGGGAAAGGTGAGTTGGGGTGCTGCATAAAACCAGAGATTGAAATGAGCACAGATAAAGTTCCTTAAGCCAAATATGGAATAGACAAGAGCTACTCCTTGCTCAACGAAATGGACTCAACACCCCATATTAAACGCCTAAGAATGTACCTGACTAGTAAGTATCTTAAAACCTATGGATTGCTATGTCTCAAAAAGAGAATCAAGCATGTGTACAGGGGCATAAATGCAGCAGTGATAGGATTGGAGAGGTTCGGTGAGCAAATGAAGACCCTTTGAAGTCATATTGCATGGTACCCATTCCACGGGTCTCAACTCTCCAGGTTTAAGGTATTCTTCCTTCAGCTAAAACATGCATGTGGAACCCAGAGTATGATCAACCATGTGAACGGGAGACGTGTTCAAATATGTCTCAGTTTTCCTCCCCTCGTACTCGGGTGCAACATTCCAGACGCTTTACTAACACTCTCCCCACTTGGAGAGTCAGCGCCTTTAACCTCCTGTTTGGCCCAGTTTGCAATTTCTGCGGAAGATGAACAGGAATAGCGAGAACCAATGAGAGACTAGCTGGAGGTGTCTGGATGGGCAAATTTAACTCTCATTTCCCATCTGGAAGAGGAAATAACCAAAGGCTCAGCGTGCCGTGCCGGAACCAGATTAGGGCCTGAAGCCATCCTGCGGTGTTGCGGCCAGCTCAAAAGAAAGTGAGTTGAAGAAAGGAGCTCAGGGGCACTGTAATTCACAAACCTGCAGAGTTATAAATGACAGCTATCCTCCAAAAATAGACTGAAGTAAGGCTGCCAAGAGGACTTGAAAGCGGGGCAGAATTGCAGGAAACCGATTTCAGGAGGTAGACTGGAATTGCATTGAAAGCATAGGAAAAGAGGCAGAACGTCCACAATGATGCACTTGGCCAAAAAGGGCGTATGCGTTTTTTCCTGAATATATTCAGGAAAAAACGCATACGCCCTTTTTGGCCAACCAAGCAAGCTTGCAAAGGAAATCTGCACTACAATGAAGTCTCACTTCCCCCCGGTCAAAAGGGCCATCTGAAAAAAGTGTAAAATCCAGAAAGGCAGCACAGGCCATGGAGAACTGGGAGCCTTGTTATGCTGATGGGCGGGATGTAAATTGCCAACAGACACTCGGGATAAGTGTATGGTGTTTCCTGAAACATCTAAAAAACAAAGCAACAGAGCCTAGGGCACTTCCACTTATGGTCCTATAGCTTAGGGAAATTAAAATCAAAAAGACACAGCCACCCCAAAGTTTGGGACGCCTCTGTTTACAAGAACCTCGTTTACCGTACAAGTTCAATATCACAGAAAGTGAAAAATGGATAAAGAACTTGTGGTACTTACGTACAATGCAGTATCACTCAGCAATGAAATCTATGTCATCAGGCCCGTAGCAGCATAATGAGTGGATTCAGGTATGATGATTCTAACTGAAATAAGTCACACAGAAAAAGAAACATCATAAGATATCACTAATACACGGAATGTAAACTTGGCTACACAGGAACTGAATTACAAAACAGAACAGGGTCTCAAATTTAGAAAACCAACTTATGCTTGCTTTAGAGGAAAGGTGAGTTGGGGTGCTGCATAAAACCAGAGATTGAAATGAGCACAGATAAAGTTCCTTAAGCCAAATATGGAATAGACAAGAGCTACTCCTTGCTCAACGAAATGGACTCAACACCGCATATTAAACGCCTAAGAATGTACCTGACTAGTAAGTATCTTAAAACCTATGGATTGCTATGTCTCCAAAAGAGAATCAAGCATGTGTACAGGGGAATAAATGCAGCAGTGATAGGATTGGAGAGGTTCGGTGAGCAAATGAAGACCCTTTGAAGTCATATTGCATGGTACCCATTCCACGGGTCTCAACTCTCTAGGTTTAAGGTATTTTTCCTTCAGCTAAAACATGCATGTGGAACCCAGAGTATGATCAACCATGTGAACGGGAGACGTGTTCAAATATGTCTCAGTTTTCCTCCCCTGGTACTCGGGTGCAACATTCCAGACGCTTTACTAACACTCTCCCCACTTGGAGAGTCAGCGCCTTTAACCTCCTGTTTGGCCCAGTTTGCAATTTCTGCGGAAGATGAACAGGAATAGGGAGAACCAATGAGAGACTAGCTGGAGGTGTCTGGACGGGCAAATTTAACTCTCATTTCCCATCTGGAAGAGGAAATAACCAAAGGCTCAGCGTGCCGTGCCGGAACCAGATTAGGGCCTGAAGCCATCCTGCGGTGTTGCGGCCAGGTCACAAGAAAGCGAGTTGAAGAAAGGAGCTCAGGGGCACTGTAATTCACAAACCTGCAGAGTTATAAATGACAGCTATCGTCCAAAAATATACTGAAGTAAGGCTGCCAAGAGGACTTGAAAGCGGGGCAGAATTGCAGGAAACCAATTTCAGCAGGAAGACTGGAATTGCATTGAAAGCATAGGAAAAGAGGCAGAACGTCCACAATGATGCACTTGGCCAAAAAGGGCGTATGCGTTTTTTCCTGAATATATTCAGGAAAAAACGCATACGCCCTTTTTGGCCAACCAAGCAAGCTTGCAAAGGAAATCTGCACTACAATGAAGTCTCACTTCCCCCCGGTCAAAAGGGCCATCTGAAAAAAGTGTAAAATCCAGAAAGGCAGCACAGGCCATGGAGAACTGGGAGCCTTGTTATGCTGATGGGCGGGATGTAAATTGCCAACAGACAATAGGGAGAAGTGTATGGTGTTTCCTGAAACATCTAAAAAACAAAGCAACAGAGCCTAGGGCACTTCCACTTATGGTCCTATAGCTTAGGGAAATTAAAATAAAAAAGACACAGCCACCCCAAAGTTTGGGACGCCTCTGTTTACAAGAACCTCGTTTACAGTACAAGTTCAACATCGCAGAAAGTGAAAAATGGATAAAGAAGCTGTGGTATTTACTTACAAAGCAATATCACTCAACAATGAAATCTATGTCATCAGGCCCTTAGCAGCACAATGAGTGGATTCAGGTACGATGATTCTAACTGAAATAATTCACACAGAAAAAGAAACATCATAAGATATCACTAATACACGGAATGTAAACTTGGCTACACAGGAACTGAATTCCAAAACAGAACAGGGTCTCAAATTTAGAAAACCAACTTATGCTTGCTTAAGGGGAAAGGTGAGTTGGGGTGCTGCATAAAACCAGAGATTGAAATGAGCACAGATAAAGTTCCTTAAGCCAAATATGGAATAGACAAGAGCTACTCCTTGCTCAACGAAATGGACTCAACACCCCATATTAAACGCCTAAGAATGTACCTGACTAGTAAGTATCTTAAAACCTATGGATTGCTATGTCTCCAAAAGAGAATCAAGCATGTGTACAGGGGCATAAATGCAGCAGTGATAGGATTGGAGAGTTTCGGTGAGCAAATGAAGACTCTTTGAAGTCATATTGCATGGTACCCATTCCACGGGTCTCAACTCTCCAGGTTTAAGGTATTCTTCCTTCAGCTAAAACATGCATGTGGAACCCAGAGTATGATCAACCGTGTGAACGGGAGATGTGTTCAAATATGTCTCAGTTTTCCTCCCCTGGTACTCGGGTGCAACATTCCAGACGCTTTACTAACACTCTCCCCACTTGGAGAGTCAGCGCCTTTAACCTCCTGTTTGGCCCAGTTTGCAATTTCTGCGGAAGATGAACAGGAATAGGGAGAACCAATGAGAGACTAGCTGGAGGTGTCTGGACGGGCAAATTTAACTCTCATTTCCCATCTGGAAGAGGAAATAACCAAAGGCTCAGCGTGCCGTGCCGGAACCAGATTAGGGCCTGAAGCCATCCTGCGGTGTTGCGGCCAGGTCACAAGAAAGCGAGTTGAAGAAAGGAGCTCAGGGGCACTGTAATTCACAAACCTGCAGAGTTATAAATGACAGCTATCGTCCAAAAATATACTGAAGTAAGGCTGCCAAGAGGACTTGAAAGCGGGGCAGAATTGCAGGAAACCGATTTCAGGAGGTAGACTGGAATTGCATTGAAAGCATAGGAAAAGAGGCAGAACGTCCACAATGATGCACTTGGCCAAAAAGGGCGTATGCGTTTTTTCCTGAATATATTCAGGAAAAAACGCATACGCCCTTTTTGGCCAACCAAGCAAGCTTGCAAAGGAAATCTGCACTACAATGAAGTCTCACTTCCCCCCGGTCAAAAGGGCCATCTGAAAAAAGTGTAAAATCCAGAAAGGCAGCACAGGCCATGGAGAACTGGGAGCCTTGTTATGCTGATGGGCGGGATGTAAATTGCCAACAGACACTCGGGAGAAGTGTATGGTGTTTCCTGAAACATCTAAAAAACAAAGCAACAGAGCCTAGGGCACTTCCACTTATGGTCCTATAGCTTAGGGAAATTAAAATAAAAAAGACACAGCCACCCCAAAGTTTGGGACGCCTCTGTTTACAAGAACCTCGTTTACAGTACAAGTTCAACATCGCAGAAAGTGAAAAATGGATAAAGAAGATGTGGTATTTACATACAAAGCAATATCACTCAGCAATGAAATCTATGTCATCAGGCTCTTAGCAGCACAATGAGTGGATTCAGGTATGATGATTCTAACTGAAATAAGTCACACAGCAAAAGAAACATCATAAGATATCACTAATACACGGAATGTAAACTTGGCTACACAGGAACTGAATTACAGAACAGAACAGGGTCTCAAATTTAGAAAACCAACTTATGCTTGCTTTAGAGGAAAGGTGAGTTGGGGTGCTGCATAAAACCAGAGATTGAAATGAGCACAGATAAAGTTCCTTAAGCCAAATATGGAATAGACAAGAGCTACTCCTTGCTCAACGAAATGGACTCAACACCGCATATTAAACGCCTAAGAATGTACCTGACTAGTAAGTATCTTAAAACCTATGGATTGCTATGTCTCCAAAAGAGAATCAAGCATGTGTACAGGGGAATAAATGCAGCAGTGATAGGATTGGAGAGGTTCGGTGAGCAAATGAAGACCCTTTGAAGTCATATTGCATGGTACCCATTCCACGGGTCTCAACTCTCTAGGTTTAAGGTATTTTTCCTTCAGCTAAAACATGCATGTGGAACCCAGAGTATGATCAACCATGTGAATGGGAGACGTGTTCAAATATGTCTCAGTTTTCCTCCCCTGGTACTCGGGTGCAACATTCCAGACGCTTTACTAACACTCTCCCCACTTGGAGAGTCAGCGCCTTTAACCTCCTGTTTGGCCCAGTTTGCAATTTCTGCGGAAGATGAACAGGAATAGGGAGAACCAATGAGAGACTAGCTGGAGGTGTCTGGACGGGCAAATTTAACTCTCATTTCCCATCTGGAAGAGGAAATAACCAAAGGCTCAGCGTGCCGTGCCGGAACCAGATTAGGGCCTGAAGCCATCCTGCGGTGTTGCGGCCAGGTCACAAGAAAGCGAGTTGAAGAAAGGAGCTCAGGGGCACTGTAATTCACAAACCTGCAGAGTTATAAATGACAGCTATCGTCCAAAAATATACTGAAGTAAGGCTGCCAAGAGGACTTGAAAGCGGGGCAGAATTGCAGGAAACCAATTTCAGCAGGAAGACTGGAATTGCATTGAAAGCATAGGAAAAGAGGCAGAACGTCCACAATGATGCACTTGGCCAAAAAGGGCGTATGCGTTTTTTCCTGAATATATTCAGGAAAAAACGCATACGCCCTTTTTGGCCAACCAAGCAAGCTTGCAAAGGAAATCTGCACTACAATGAAGTCTCACTTCCCCCCGGTCAAAAGGGCCATCTGAAAAAAGTGTAAAATCCAGAAAGGCAGCACAGGCCATGGAGAACTGGGAGCCTTGTTATGCTGATGGGCGGGATGTAAATTGCCAACAGACAATAGGGAGAAGTGTATGGTGTTTCCTGAAACATCTAAAAAACAAAGCAACAGAGCCTAGGGCACTTCCACTTATGGTCCTATAGCTTAGGGAAATTAAAATAAAAAAGACACAGCCACCCCAAAGTTTGGGACGCCTCTGTTTACAAGAACCTCGTTTACAGTACAAGTTCAACATCGCAGAAAGTGAAAAATGGATAAAGAAGCTGTGGTATTTACTTACAAAGCAATATCACTCAACAATGAAATCTATGTCATCAGGCCCTTAGCAGCACAATGAGTGGATTCAGGTACGATGATTCTAACTGAAATAATTCACACAGAAAAAGAAACATCATAAGATATCAGTAATACACGGAATGTAAACTTGGCTACACAGGAACTGAATTCCAAAACAGAACAGGGTCTCAAATTTAGAAAACCAACTTATGCTTGCTTAAGGGGAAAGGTGAGTTGGGGTGCTGCATAAAACCAGAGATTGAAATGAGCACAGATGAAGTTCCTTAAGACAAATATGGAATAGACAAGAGCTACTCCTTGCTCAACGAAATGGACTCAACACCCCATATTAAACGCCTAAGAATGTACCTGACTAGTAAGTATCTTAAAACCTATGGATTGCTATGTCTCCAAAAGAGAATCAAGCATGTGTACAGGGGAATAAATGCAGCAGTGATAGGATTGGAGAGGTTCGGTGAGCAAATGAAGACCCTTTGAAGTCATATTGCATGGTACCCATTCCACGGGTCTCAACTCTCCAGGTTTAAGGTATTTTTCCTTCAGCTAAAACATGCATGTGGAACCCAGAGTATGATCAACCATGTGAACGGGAGACGTGTTCAAATATGTCTCAGTTTTCCTCCCCTGGTACTCGGGTGCAACATTCCAGACGCTTTACTAACACTCTCCCGACTTGGAGAATCAGTCCCTTTAACCTCCTGTTTGGCCCAGTTTGCAATTTCTGTGGAAGATGAAAAGGAATAGCGAGAACCAATGAGAGACTAGCTGGAGGTGGCTGGACGGGCAAATTTAACTCTCATTTCCCACCAGGAAGAGGAAATAACCAAAGGCTCAGCGTGCCGTGCCGGAACCAGATTAGGGCCTGAAGCCATCCTGCGGTGTTGCGGCCAGGTCACAAGAAAGCGAGTTGAAGAAAGGAGCTCAGGGGCACTGTAATTCACAAACCTGCAGAGTTATAAATGACAGCTATCGTCCAAAAATAGACTGAAGTAAGGCTGCCAAGAGGACTTGAAAGCGGGGCAGAATTGCAGGAAACCGATTTCCGGAGGTAGACTGGAATTGCATTGAAAGCATAGGAAAAGAGGCAGAACGTCCACAATGATGCACTTGGCCAAAAAGGGCGTATGCGTTTTTTCCTGAATATATTCAGGAAAAAACGCATACGCCCTTTTTGGCCAACCAAGCAAGCTTGCAAAGGAAATCTGCACTACAATGAAGTCTCACTTCCCCCCAGTCAAAAGGGCCATCTGAAAAAAGTGTAAAATCCAGAAAGGCAGGACAGGCCATGGAGAACTGGGAGCCTTGTTATGCTGATGGGCGGGATGTAAATTGCCAACAGACACTCGGGAGAAGTGTATGGTGTTTCCTGAAACATCTAAAAAACAAAGCAACAGAGCCTAGGGCACTTCCACTTATGGTCCTATAGCTTAGGGAAATTAAAATCAAAAAGACACAGCCACCCCAAAGTTTGGGACGCCTCTGTTTACAAGAACCTCGTTTACCGTACAAGTTCAATATCACAGAAAGTGAAAAATGGATAAAGACCTTGTGGTACTTACGTACAATGCAGTATCACTCAGCAATGAAATCTATGTCATCAGGCCCGTAGCAGCATAATGAGTGGATTCAGGTACGATGATTCTAACTGAAATAAGTCACACAGAAAAAGAAACATCATAAGATATCACTAATACACGGAATGTAAACTTGGCTACACAGGAACTGAATTCCAAAACAGAACAGGGTCTCAAATTTAGAAAACCAACTTATGCTTGCTTAAGGGGAAAGGTGAGTTGGGGTGCTGCATAAAACCAGAGATTGAAATGAGCACAGATAAAGTTCCTTAAGCCAAATATGGAATAGACAAGAGCTACTCCTTGCTCAACGAAATGGACTCAACACCCCATATTAAACGCCTAAGAATGTACCTGACTAGTAAGTATCTTAAAACCTATGGATTGCTATGTCTCCAAAAGAGAATCAAGCATGTGTACAGGGGCATAAATGCAGCAGTGATAGGATTGGAGAGGTTCGGTGAGCAAATGAAGACCCTTTGAAGTCATATTGCATGGTACCCATTCCACGGGTCTCAACTCTCCAGGTTTAAGGTATTCTTCCTTCAGCTAAAACATGCATGTGGAACCCAGAGTATGATCAACCGTGTGAACGGGAGATGTGTTCAAATATGTCTCAGTTTTCCTCCCCTGGTACTCGGGTGCAACATTCCAGACGCTTTACTAACACTCTCCCCACTTGGAGAGTCAGCGCCTTTAACCTCCTGTTTGGCCCAGTTTGCAATTTCTGCGGAAGATGAACAGGAATAGGGAGAACCAATGAGAGACTAGCTGGAGGTGTCTGGACGGGCAAATTTAACTCTCATTTCCCATCTGGAAGAGGAAATAACCAAAGGCTCAGCGTGCCGTGACGGAACCAGATTAGGGCCTGAAGTCATCCTGCGGTGTTGCGGCCAGGTCACAAGAAAGCGAGTTGAAGAAAGGAGCTCAGGGGCACTGTAATTCACAAACCTGCAGAGTTATAAATGACAGCTATCGTCCAAAAATATACTGAAGTAAGGCTGCCAAGAGGACTTGAAAGCGGGGCAGAATTGCAGGAAACCGATTTCAGGAGGTAGACTGGAATTGCATTGAAAGCATAGGAAAAGAGGCAGAACGTCCACAATGATGCACTTGGCCAAAAAGGGCATATGCGTTTTTTCCTGAATATATTCAGGAAAAAACGCATACGCCCTTTTTGGCCAACCAAGCAAGCTTGCAAAGGAAATCTGCACTACAATGAAGTCTCACTTCCCCCCGGTCAAAAGGGCCATCTGAAAAAAGTGTAAAATCCAGAAAGGCAGCACAGGCCATGGAGAACTGGGAGCCTTGTTATGCTGATGGGCGGGATGTAAATTGCCAACAGACACTCCGGAGAAGTGTATGGTGTTTCCTGAAACATCTAAAAAACAAAGCAACAGAGCCTAGGGCACTTCCACTTATGGTCCTATAGCTTAGGGAAATTAAAATAAAAAAGACACAGCCACCCCAAAGTTTGGGACGCCTCTGTTTACAAGAACCTCGTTTACAGTACAAGTTCAACATCGCAGAAAGTGAAAAATGGATAAAGAACTTGTGGTACTTACGTACATTGCAGTATCACTTAGCAATGAAATCTATGTCATCAGGCCCGTAGCAGCATAATGAGTGGATTCAGGTACGATGATTCTAACTGAAATAAGTCACACAGAAAAAGAAACATCATAAGATATCACTAATACACGGAATGTAAACTTGGCTACACAGGAACTGAATTACAGAACAGAACAGGGTCTCAAATTTAGAAAACCAACTTATACTTGCTTAAGAGGAAAGGTGAGTTGGGGTGCTGCATAAAACCAGAGATTGAAATGAGCACAGATAAAGTTCCTTAAGCCAAATATGGAATAGACAAGAGCTACACCTTGCTCAACGAAATGGACTCAACACCCCATATTAAACGCCTAAGAATGTACCTGACTAGTAAGTATCTTAAAACCTATGGATTGCTATGTCTCCGAAAGAGAATCAAGCATGTGTACAGGGACATAAATGCAGCAGTGATAGGATTGGAGAGGTTCGGTGAGCAAATGAAGACCCTTTGAAGTCATATTGCATGGTACCCATTCCACGGGTCTCAACTCTCCAGGTTTAAGGTATTTTTCCTTCAGCTAAAACATGCATGTGGAACCCAGAGTATGATCAACCATGTGAACGGGAGACGTGTTCAAATATGTCTCAGTTTTCCTCCCCTGGTACTCGGGTGCAACATTCCAGACGCTTTACTAACACTCTCCCGACTTGGAGAATCAGTCCCTTTAACCTCCTGTTTGGCCCAGTTTGCAATTTCTGTGGAAGATGAAAAGGAATAGCGAGAACCAATGAGAGACTAGCTGGAGGTGGCTGGACGGGCAAATTTAACTCTCATTTCCCACCAGGAAGAGGAAATAACCAAAGGCTCAGCGTGCCGTGCCGGAACCAGATTAGGGCCTGAAGCCATCCTGCGGTGTTGCGGCCAGGTCACAAGAAAGCGAGTTGAAGAAAGGAGCTCAGGGGCACTGTAATTCACAAACCTGCAGAGTTATAAATGACAGCTATCGTCCAAAAATAGACTGAAGTAAGGCTGCCAAGAGGACTTGAAAGTGGGGCAGAATTGCAGGAAACCGATTTCCGGAGGTAGACTGGAATTGCATTGAAAGCATAGGAAAAGAGGCAGAACGTCCACAATGATGCACTTGGCCAAAAAGGGCGTATGCGTTTTTTCCTGAATATATTCAGGAAAAAACGCATACGCCCTTTTTGGCCAACCAAGCAAGCTTGCAAAGGAAATCTGCACTACAATGAAGTCTCACTTCCCCCCGGTCAAAAGGGCCATCTGAAAAAAGTGTAAAATCCAGAAAGGCAGGACAGGCCATGGAGAACTGGGAGCCTTGTTATGCTGATGGGCGGGATGTAAATTGCCAACAGACACTCGGGAGAAGTGTATGGTGTTTCCTGAAACATCTAAAAAACAAAGCAACAGAGCCTAGGGCACTTCCACTTATGGTCCTATAGCTTAGGGAAATTAAAATCAAAAAGACACAGCCACCCCAAAGTTTGGGACGCCTCTGTTTACAAGAACCTCGTTTACCGTACAAGTTCAATATCACAGAAAGTGAAAAATGGATAAAGAACTTGTGGTACTTACGTACAATACAGTATCACTCAGCAATGAAATCTATGTCATCAGGCCCGTAGCAGCATAATGAGTGGATTCAGGTACGATGATTCTAACTGAAATAAGTCACACAGAAAAAGAAACATCATAAGATATCACTAATACACGGAATGTAAACTTGGCTACACAGGAACTGAATTCCAAAACAGAACAGGGTCTCAAATTTAGAAAACCAACTTATGCTTGCTTAAGGGGAAAGGTGAGTTGGGGTGCTGCATAAAACCAGAGATTGAAATGAGCACAGATAAAGTTCCTTAAGCCAAATATGGAATAGACAAGAGCTACTCCTTGCTCAACGAAATGGACTCAACACCCCATATTAAACGCCTAAGAATGTACCTGACTAGTAAGTATCTTAAAACCTATGGATTGCTATGTCTCAAAAAGAGAATCAAGCATGTGTACAGGGGCATAAATGCAGCAGTGATAGGATTGGAGAGGTTCGGTGAGCAAATGAAGACCCTTTGAAGTCAATTTGCATGGTACCCATTCCACGGGTCTCAACTCTCCAGGTTTAAGGTATTCTTCCTTCAGCTAAAACATGCATGTGGAACCCAGAGTATGATCAACCATGTGAACGGGAGACGTGTTCAAATATGTCTCAGTTTTCCTCCCCTGGTACTCGGGTGCAACATTCCAGACGCTTTACTAACACTCTCCCCACTTGGAGAGTCAGCGCCTTTAACCTCCTGTTTGGCCCAGTTTGCAATTTCTGCGGAAGATGAACAGGAATAGCGAGAACCAATGAGAGACTAGCTGGAGGTGTCTGGATGGGCAAATTTAACTCTCATTTCCCATCTGGAAGAGGAAATAACCAAAGGCTCAGCGTGCCGTGCCGGAACCAGATTAGGGCCTGAAGCCATCCTGCGGTGTTGCGGCCAGCTCAAAAGAAAGTGAGTTGAAGAAAGGAGCTCAGGGGCACTGTAATTCACAAACCTGCAGAGTTATAAATGACAGCTATCCTCCAAAAATAGACTGAAGTAAGGCTGCCAAGAGGACTTGAAAGCGGGGCAGAATTGCAGGAAACCGATTTCAGGAGGTAGACTGGAATTGCATTGAAAGCATAGGAAAAGAGGCAGAACGTCCACAATGATGCACTTGGCCAAAAAGGGCGTATGCGTTTTTTCCTGAATATATTCAGGAAAAAACGCATACGCCCTTTTTGGCCAACCAAGCAAGCTTGCAAAGGAAATCTGCACTACAATGAAGTCTCACTTCCCCCCGGTCAAAAGGGCCATCTGAAAAAAGTGTAAAATCCAGAAAGGCAGCACAGGCCATGGAGAACTGGGAGCCTTGTTATGCTGATGGGCGGGATGTAAATTGCCAACAGACACTCGGGATAAGTGTATGGTGTTTCCTGAAACATCTAAAAAACAAAGCAACAGAGCCTAGGGCACTTCCACTTATGGTCCTATAGCTTAGGGAAATTAAAATCAAAAAGACACAGCCACCCCAAAGTTTGGGACGCCTCTGTTTACAAGAACCTCGTTTACCGTACAAGTTCAATATCACAGAAAGTGAAAAATGGATAAAGAACTTGTGGTACTTACGTACAATGCAGTATCACTCAGCAATGAAATCTATGTCATCAGGCCCGTAGCAGCATAATGAGTGGATTCAGGTATGATGATTCTAACTGAAATAAGTCACACAGAAAAAGAAACATCATAAGATATCACTAATACACGGAATGTAAACTTGGCTACACAGGAACTGAATTCCAAAACAGAACAGGGTCTCAAATTTAGAAAACCAACTTATGCTTGCTTAAGGGGAAAGGTGAGTTGGGGTGCTGCATAAAACCAGAGATTGAAATGAGCACAGATAAAGTTCCTTAAGCCAAATATGGAATAGACAAGAGCTACTCCTTGTTCAACGAAATGGACTCAACACCCCATATTAAACGCCTAAGAATGTACCTGACTAGTAAGTATCTTAAAACCTATGGATTGCTATGTCTCCAAAAGAGAATCAAGCATGTGTACAGGGGCATAAATGCAGCAGTGATAGGATTGGAGAGGTTCGGTGAGCAAATGAAGACCCTTTGAAGTCATATTGCATGGTACCCATTCCACGGGTCTCAACTCTCCAGGTTTAAGGTATTCTTCCTTCAGCTAAAACATGCATGTGGAACCCAGAGTATGATCAACCGTGTGAACGGGAGATGTGTTCAAATATGTCTCAGTTTTCCTCCCCTGGTACTCGGGTGCAACATTCCAGACGCTTTACTAACACTCTCCCCACTTGGAGAGTCAGCGCCTTTAACCTCCTGTTTGGCCCAGTTTGCAATTTCTGCGGAAGATGAACAGGAATAGGGAGAACCAATGAGAGACTAGCTGGAGGTGTCTGGACGGGCAAATTTAACTCTCATTTCCCATCTGGAAGAGGAAATAACCAAAGGCTCAGCGTGCCGTGCCGGAACCAGATTAGGGCCTGAAGCCATCCTGCGGTGTTGCGGCCAGGTCACAAGAAAGCGAGTTGAAGAAAGGAGCTCAGGGGCACTGTAATTCACAAACCTGCAGAGTTATAAATGACAGCTATCGTCCAAAAATATACTGAAGTAAGGCTGCCAAGAGGACTTGAAAGCGGGGCAGAATTGCAGGAAACCGATTTCAGGAGGTAGACTGGAATTGCATTGAAAGCATAGGAAAAGAGGCAGAACGTCCACAATGATGCACTTGGCCAAAAAGGGCGTATGCGTTTTTTCCTGAATATATTCAGGGAAAAACGCATACGCCCTTTTTGGCCAACCAAGCAAGCTTGCAAAGGAAATCTGCACTACAATGAAGTCTCACTTCCCCCCGGTCAAAAGGGCCATCTGAAAAAAGTGTAAAATCCAGAAAGGCAGCACAGGCCATGGAGAACTGGGAGCCTTGTTATGCTGATGGGCGGGATGTAAATTGCCAACAGACACTCGGGAGAAGTGTATGGTGTTTCCTGAAACATCTAAAAAACAAAGCAACAGAGCCTAGGGCACTTCCACTTATGGTCCTATAGCTTAGGGAAATTAAAATAAAAAAGACACAGCCACCCCAAAGTTTGGGACGCCTCTGTTTACAAGAACCTCGTTTACAGTACAAGTTCAACATCGCAGAAAGTGAAAAATGGATAAAGAAGATGTGGTATTTACTTACAAAGCAATATCACTCAGCAATGAAATCTATGTCATCAGGCTCTTAGCAGCACAATGAGTGGATTCAGGTATGATGATTCTAACTGAAATAAGTCACACAGCAAAAGAAACATCATAAGATATCACTAATACACGGAATGTAAACTTGGCTACACAGGAACTGAATTACAGAACAGAACAGGGTCTCAAATTTAGAAAACCAACTTATGCTTGCTTTAGAGGAAAGGTGAGTTGGGGTGCTGCATAAAACCAGAGATTGAAATGAGCACAGATAAAGTTCCTTAAGCCAAATATGGAATAGACAAGAGCTACTCCTTGCTCAACGAAATGGACTCAACACCGCATATTAAACGCCTAAGAATGTACCTGACTAGTAAGTATCTTAAAACCTATGGATTGCTATGTCTCCAAAAGAGAATCAAGCATGTGTACAGGGGAATAAATGCAGCAGTGATAGGATTGGAGAGGTTCGGTGAGCAAATGAAGACCCTTTGAAGTCATATTGCATGGTACCCATTCCACGGGTCTCAACTCTCTAGGTTTAAGGTATTTTTCCTTCAGCTAAAACATGCATGTGGAACCCAGAGTATGATCAACCATGTGAACGGGAGACGTGTTCAAATATGTCTCAGTTTTCCTCCCCTGGTACTCGGGTGCAACATTCCAGACGCTTTACTAACACTCTCCCCACTTGGAGAGTCAGCGCCTTTAACCTCCTGTTTGGCCCAGTTTGCAATTTCTGCGGAAGATGAACAGGAATAGGGAGAACCAATGAGAGACTAGCTGGAGGTGTCTGGACGGGCAAATTTAACTCTCATTTCCCATCTGGAAGAGGAAATAACCAAAGGCTCAGCGTGCCGTGCCGGAACCAGATTAGGGCCTGAAGCCATCCTGCGGTGTTGCGGCCAGGTCACAAGAAAGCGAGTTGAAGAAAGGAGCTCAGGGGCACTGTAATTCACAAACCTGCAGAGTTATAAATGACAGCTATCGTCCAAAAATATACTGAAGTAAGGCTGCCAAGAGGACTTGAAAGCGGGGCAGAATTGCAGGAAACCGATTTCAGCAGGTAGACTGGAATTGCATTGAAAGCATAGGAAAAGAGGCAGAACGTCCACAATGATGCACTTGGCCAAAAAGGGCGTATGCGTTTTTTCCTGAATATATTCAGGAAAAAACGCATACGCCCTTTTTGGCCAACCAAGCAAGCTTGCAAAGGAAATCTGCACTACAATGAAGTCTCACTTCCCCCCGGTCAAAAGGGCCATCTGAAAAAAGTGTAAAATCCAGAAAGGCAGGACAGGCCATGGAGAACTGGGAGCCTTGTTATGCTGATGGGCGGGATGTAAATTGCCAACAGACACTCGGGATAAGTGTATGGTGTTTCCTGAAACATCTAAAAAACAAAGCAACAGAGCCTAGGGCACTTCCACTTATGGTCCTATAGCTTAGGGAAATTAAAATCAAAAAGACACAGCCACCCCAAAGTTTGGGACGCCTCTGTTTACAAGAACCTCGTTTACCGTACAAGTTCAATATCACAGAAAGTGAAAAATGGATAAAGAACTTGTGGTACTTACGTACAATGCAGTATCACTCAGCAATGAAATCTATGTCATCAGGCCCGTAGCAGCATAATGAGTGGATTCAGGTACGATGATTCTAACTGAAATAAGTCACACAGAAAAAGAAACATCATAAGATATCACTAATACACGGAATGTAAACTTGGCTACACAGGAACTGAATTCCAAAACAGAACAGGGTCTCAAATTTAGAAAACCAACTTATGCTTGCTTAAGGGGAAAGGTGAGTTGGGGTGCTGCATAAAACCAGAGATTGAAATGAGCACAGATAAAGTTCCTTAAGCCAAATATGGAATAGACAAGAGCTACTCCTTGCTCAACGAAATGGACTCAACACCCCATATTAAACGCCTAAGAATGTACCTGACTAGTAAGTATCTGAAAACCTATGGATTGCTATGTCTCCAAAAGAGAATCAAGCGTGTGTACAGGGGCATAAACGCAGCAGTGATAGGATTGGAGAGGTTCGGTGAGCAAATGAAGACCCTTTGAAGTCAATTTGCATGGTACCCATTCCACGGGTCTCAACTCTCCAGGTTTAAGGTATTTTTCCTTCAGCTAAAACATGCATGTGGAACCCAGAGTATGATCAACCATGTGAACGGGAGACGTGTTCAAATATGTCTCAGTTTTCCTCCCCTGGTACTCGGGTGCAACATTCCAGACGCTTTACTAACACTCCCCCACTTGGAGAGTCAGCGCCTTTAACCTCCTGTTTGGCCCAGTTTGCAATTTCTGCGGAAGATGAACAGGAATAGGGAGAACCAATGAGAGACTAGCTGGAGGTGTCTGGACGGGCAAATTTAACTCTCATTTCCCATCTGGAAGAGGAAATAACCAAAGGCTCAGCGTGCCGTGCCGGAACCAGATTAGGGCCTGAAGCCATCCTGCGGTGTTGCGGCCAGGTCACAAGAAAGCGAGTTGAAGAAAGGAGCTCAGGGGCACTGTAATTCACAAACCTGCAGAGTTATAAATGACAGCTATCGTCCAAAAATATACTGAAGTAAGGCTGCCAAGAGGACTTGAAAGCGGGGCAGAATTGCAGGAAACCGATTTCAGGAGGTAGACTGGAATTGCATTGAAAGCATAGGAAAAGAGGCAGAACGTCCACAATGATGCACTTGGCCAAAAAGGGCGTATGCGTTTTTTCCTGAATATATTCAGGAAAAAACGCATACGCCCTTTTTGGCCAACCAAGCAAGCTTGCAAAGGAAATCTGCACTACAATGAAGTCTCACTTCCCCCCGGTCAAAAGGGCCATCTGAAAAAAGTGTAAAATCCAGAAAGGCAGCACAGGCCATGGAGAACTGGGAGCCTTGTTATGCTGCTGGGCGGGATGTAAATTGCCAACAGACACTCGGGAGAAGTGTATGGTGTTTCCTGAAACATCTAAAAAACAAAGCAACAGAGCCTAGGGCACTTCCACTTATGGTCCTATAGCTTAGGGAAATTAAAATCAAAAAGACACAGCCACCCCAAAGTTTGGGACGCCTCTGTTTACAAGAACCTTGTTTACCGTACAAGTTCAACATCGCAGAAAGTGAGAAATAGATAAAGAACTTGTGGTACTTACGTACAATGCAGTATCACTTAGCAATGAAATCTATGTCATCAGGCCCGTAGCAGCATAATGAGTGGATTCAGGTACGATGATTCTAACTGAAATAAGTCACACAGAAAAAGAAACATCCTAAGATATCACTAATACACGGAATGTAAACTTGGCTACACAGGAACTGAATTCCAAAACAGAACAGGGTCTCAAATTTAGAAAACCAACTTATGCTTGCTTAAGAGGAAAGGTGAGTTGGGGTGCTGCATAAAACCAGAGATTGAAATGAGCACAGATAAAGTTCCTTAAGCCAAATATGGAATAGACAAGAGCTACTCCTTGCTCAACGAAATGGACTCAACACCCCATATTAAACGCCTAAGAATGTACCTGACTAGTAAGTATCTTAAAACCTATGGATTGCTATGTCTCCGAAAGAGAATCAAGCATGTGTACAGGGACATAAATGCAGCAGTGATAGGATTGGAGAGGTTCGGTGAGCAAATGAAGACCCTTTGAAGTCATATTGCATGGTACCCATTCCACGGGTCTCAACTCTCCAGGTTTAAGGTATTCTTCCTTCAGCTAAAACATGCATGTGGAACCCAGAGTATGATCAACCATGTGATAGGGAGACGTGTTCAAATATGTCTCAGTTTTCCTCCCCTGGTATTCGGGTGCAACATTCCAGACACTTTACTAACACTCTCCCGACTTGGAGAGTCAGCGCCTTTAACCTCCTGTTTGGCCCAGTTTGCAATTTCTGCGGAAGATGAACAGGAATAGGGAGAACCAATGAGAGACTAGCTGGAGGTGTCTGGACGGGCAAATTTAACTCTCATTTCCCACCAGGAAGAGGAAATAACCAAAGGCTCAGCGTGCCGTGCCGGAACCAGATTAGGGCCTGAAGCCATCCTGCGGTGTTGCGGCCAGCTCAAAAGAAAGTGAGTTGAAGAAAGGAGCTCAGGGGCACTGTAATTCACAAACCTGCAGAGTTATAAATGACAGCTATCCTCCAAAAATAGACTGAAGTAAGGCTGCCAAGAGGACTTGAAAGCGGGGCAGAATTGCAGGAAACCGATTTCAGGAGGTAGACTGGAATTGCATTGAAAGCATAGGAAAAGAGGCAGAACGTCCACAATGATGCACTTGGCCAAAAAGGGCGTATGCGTTTTTTCCTGAATATATTCAGGAAAAAACGCATACGCCCTTTTTGGCCAACCAAGCAAGCTTGCAAAGGAAATCTGCACTACAATGAAGTCTCACTTCCCCCCGGTCAAAAGGGCCATCTGAAAAAAGTGTAAAATCCAGAAAGGCAGCACAGGCCATGGAGAACTGGGAGCCTTGTTATGCTGATGGGCGGGATGTAAATTGCCAACAGACACTCGGGATAAGTGTATGGTGTTTCCTGAAACATCTAAAAAACAAAGCAACAGAGCCTAGGGCACTTCCACTTATGGTCCTATAGCTTAGGGAAATTAAAATCAAAAAGACACAGCCACCCCAAAGTTTGGGACGCCTCTGTTTACAAGAACCTCGTTTACCGTACAAGTTCAATATCACAGAAAGTGAAAAATGGATAAAGAACTTGTGGTACTTACGTACAATGCAGTATCACTCAGCAATGAAATCTATGTCATCAGGCCCGTAGCAGCATAATGAGTGGATTCAGGTATGATGATTCTAACTGAAATAAGTCACACAGAAAAAGAAACATCATAAGATATCACTAATACACGGAATGTAAACTTGGCTACACAGGAACTGAATTCCAAAACAGAACAGGGTCTCAAATTTAGAAAACCAACTTATGCTTGCTTAAGGGGAAAGGTGAGTTGGGGTGCTGCATAAAACCAGAGATTGAAATGAGCACAGATAAAGTTCCTTAAGCCAAATATGGAATAGACAAGAGCTACTCCTTGTTCAACGAAATGGACTCAACACCCCATATTAAACGCCTAAGAATGTACCTGACTAGTAAGTATCTTAAAACCTATGGATTGCTATGTCTCCAAAAGAGAATCAAGCATGTGTACAGGGGCATAAATGCAGCAGTGATAGGATTGGAGAGGTTCGGTGAGCAAATGAAGACCCTTTGAAGTCATATTGCATGGTACCCATTCCACGGGTCTCAACTCTCCAGGTTTAAGGTATTCTTCCTTCAGCTAAAACATGCATGTGGAACCCAGAGTATGATCAACCGTGTGAACGGGAGATGTGTTCAAATATGTCTCAGTTTTCCTCCCCTGGTACTCGGGTGCAACATTCCAGACGCTTTACTAACACTCTCCCCACTTGGAGAGTCAGCGCCTTTAACCTCCTGTTTGGCCCAGTTTGCAATTTCTGCGGAAGATGAACAGGAATAGGGAGAACCAATGAGAGACTAGCTGGAGGTGTCTGGACGGGCAAATTTAACTCTCATTTCCCATCTGGAAGAGGAAATAACCAAAGGCTCAGCGTGCCGTGCCGGAACCAGATTAGGGCCTGAAGCCATCCTGCGGTGTTGCGGCCAGGTCACAAGAAAGCGAGTTGAAGAAAGGAGCTCAGGGGCACTGTAATTCACAAACCTGCAGAGTTATAAATGACAGCTATCGTCCAAAAATATACTGAAGTAAGGCTGCCAAGAGGACTTGAAAGCGGGGCAGAATTGCAGGAAACCGATTTCAGGAGGTAGACTGGAATTGCATTGAAAGCATAGGAAAAGAGGCAGAACGTCCACAATGATGCACTTGGCCAAAAAGGGCGTATGCGTTTTTTCCTGAATATATTCAGGGAAAAACGCATACGCCCTTTTTGGCCAACCAAGCAAGCTTGCAAAGGAAATCTGCACTACAATGAAGTCTCACTTCCCCCCGGTCAAAAGGGCCATCTGAAAAAAGTGTAAAATCCAGAAAGGCAGCACAGGCCATGGAGAACTGGGAGCCTTGTTATGCTGATGGGCGGGATGTAAATTGCCAACAGACACTCGGGAGAAGTGTATGGTGTTTCCTGAAACATCTAAAAAACAAAGCAACAGAGCCTAGGGCACTTCCACTTATGGTCCTATAGCTTAGGGAAATTAAAATAAAAAAGACACAGCCACCCCAAAGTTTGGGACGCCTCTGTTTACAAGAACCTCGTTTACAGTACAAGTTCAACATCGCAGAAAGTGAAAAATGGATAAAGAAGATGTGGTATTTACTTACAAAGCAATATCACTCAGCAATGAAATCTATGTCATCAGGCTCTTAGCAGCACAATGAGTGGATTCAGGTATGATGATTCTAACTGAAATAAGTCACACAGCAAAAGAAACATCATAAGATATCACTAATACACGGAATGTAAACTTGGCTACACAGGAACTGAATTACAGAACAGAACAGGGTCTCAAATTTAGAAAACCAACTTATGCTTGCTTTAGAGGAAAGGTGAGTTGGGGTGCTGCATAAAACCAGAGATTGAAATGAGCACAGATAAAGTTCCTTAAGCCAAATATGGAATAGACAAGAGCTACTCCTTGCTCAACGAAATGGACTCAACACCGCATATTAAACGCCTAAGAATGTACCTGACTAGTAAGTATCTTAAAACCTATGGATTGCTATGTCTCCAAAAGAGAATCAAGCATGTGTACAGGGGAATAAATGCAGCAGTGATAGGATTGGAGAGGTTCGGTGAGCAAATGAAGACCCTTTGAAGTCATATTGCATGGTACCCATTCCACGGGTCTCAACTCTCTAGGTTTAAGGTATTTTTCCTTCAGCTAAAACATGCATGTGGAACCCAGAGTATGATCAACCATGTGAACGGGAGACGTGTTCAAATATGTCTCAGTTTTCCTCCCCTGGTACTCGGGTGCAACATTCCAGACGCTTTACTAACACTCTCCCCACTTGGAGAGTCAGCGCCTTTAACCTCCTGTTTGGCCCAGTTTGCAATTTCTGCGGAAGATGAACAGGAATAGGGAGAACCAATGAGAGACTAGCTGGAGGTGTCTGGACGGGCAAATTTAACTCTCATTTCCCATCTGGAAGAGGAAATAACCAAAGGCTCAGCGTGCCGTGCCGGAACCAGATTAGGGCCTGAAGCCATCCTGCGGTGTTGCGGCCAGGTCACAAGAAAGCGAGTTGAAGAAAGGAGCTCAGGGGCACTGTAATTCACAAACCTGCAGAGTTATAAATGACAGCTATCGTCCAAAAATATACTGAAGTAAGGCTGCCAAGAGGACTTGAAAGCGGGGCAGAATTGCAGGAAACCGATTTCAGCAGGTAGACTGGAATTGCATTGAAAGCATAGGAAAAGAGGCAGAACGTCCACAATGATGCACTTGGCCAAAAAGGGCGTATGCGTTTTTTCCTGAATATATTCAGGAAAAAACGCATACGCCCTTTTTGGCCAACCAAGCAAGCTTGCAAAGGAAATCTGCACTACAATGAAGTCTCACTTCCCCCCGGTCAAAAGGGCCATCTGAAAAAAGTGTAAAATCCAGAAAGGCAGGACAGGCCATGGAGAACTGGGAGCCTTGTTATGCTGATGGGCGGGATGTAAATTGCCAACAGACACTCGGGATAAGTGTATGGTGTTTCCTGAAACATCTAAAAAACAAAGCAACAGAGCCTAGGGCACTTCCACTTATGGTCCTATAGCTTAGGGAAATTAAAATCAAAAAGACACAGCCACCCCAAAGTTTGGGACGCCTCTGTTTACAAGAACCTCGTTTACCGTACAAGTTCAATATCACAGAAAGTGAAAAATGGATAAAGAACTTGTGGTACTTACGTACAATGCAGTATCACTCAGCAATGAAATCTATGTCATCAGGCCCGTAGCAGCATAATGAGTGGATTCAGGTACGATGATTCTAACTGAAATAAGTCACACAGAAAAAGAAACATCATAAGATATCACTAATACACGGAATGTAAACTTGGCTACACAGGAACTGAATTCCAAAACAGAACAGGGTCTCAAATTTAGAAAACCAACTTATGCTTGCTTAAGGGGAAAGGTGAGTTGGGGTGCTGCATAAAACCAGAGATTGAAATGAGCACAGATAAAGTTCCTTAAGCCAAATATGGAATAGACAAGAGCTACTCCTTGCTCAACGAAATGGACTCAACACCCCATATTAAACGCCTAAGAATGTACCTGACTAGTAAGTATCTGAAAACCTATGGATTGCTATGTCTCCAAAAGAGAATCAAGCGTGTGTACAGGGGCATAAACGCAGCAGTGATAGGATTGGAGAGGTTCGGTGAGCAAATGAAGACCCTTTGAAGTCAATTTGCATGGTACCCATTCCACGGGTCTCAACTCTCCAGGTTTAAGGTATTTTTCCTTCAGCTAAAACATGCATGTGGAACCCAGAGTATGATCAACCATGTGAACGGGAGACGTGTTCAAATATGTCTCAGTTTTCCTCCCCTGGTACTCGGGTGCAACATTCCAGACGCTTTACTAACACTCCCCCACTTGGAGAGTCAGCGCCTTTAACCTCCTGTTTGGCCCAGTTTGCAATTTCTGCGGAAGATGAACAGGAATAGGGAGAACCAATGAGAGACTAGCTGGAGGTGTCTGGACGGGCAAATTTAACTCTCATTTCCCATCTGGAAGAGGAAATAACCAAAGGCTCAGCGTGCCGTGCCGGAACCAGATTAGGGCCTGAAGCCATCCTGCGGTGTTGCGGCCAGGTCACAAGAAAGCGAGTTGAAGAAAGGAGCTCAGGGGCACTGTAATTCACAAACCTGCAGAGTTATAAATGACAGCTATCGTCCAAAAATATACTGAAGTAAGGCTGCCAAGAGGACTTGAAAGCGGGGCAGAATTGCAGGAAACCGATTTCAGGAGGTAGACTGGAATTGCATTGAAAGCATAGGAAAAGAGGCAGAACGTCCACAATGATGCACTTGGCCAAAAAGGGCGTATGCGTTTTTTCCTGAATATATTCAGGAAAAAACGCATACGCCCTTTTTGGCCAACCAAGCAAGCTTGCAAAGGAAATCTGCACTACAATGAAGTCTCACTTCCCCCCGGTCAAAAGGGCCATCTGAAAAAAGTGTAAAATCCAGAAAGGCAGCACAGGCCATGGAGAACTGGGAGCCTTGTTATGCTGCTGGGCGGGATGTAAATTGCCAACAGACACTCGGGAGAAGTGTATGGTGTTTCCTGAAACATCTAAAAAACAAAGCAACAGAGCCTAGGGCACTTCCACTTATGGTCCTATAGCTTAGGGAAATTAAAATCAAAAAGACACAGCCACCCCAAAGTTTGGGACGCCTCTGTTTACAAGAACCTTGTTTACCGTACAAGTTCAACATCGCAGAAAGTGAGAAATAGATAAAGAACTTGTGGTACTTACGTACAATGCAGTATCACTTAGCAATGAAATCTATGTCATCAGGCCCGTAGCAGCATAATGAGTGGATTCAGGTACGATGATTCTAACTGAAATAAGTCACACAGAAAAAGAAACATCCTAAGATATCACTAATACACGGAATGTAAACTTGGCTACACAGGAACTGAATTCCAAAACAGAACAGGGTCTCAAATTTAGAAAACCAACTTATGCTTGCTTAAGAGGAAAGGTGAGTTGGGGTGCTGCATAAAACCAGAGATTGAAATGAGCACAGATAAAGTTCCTTAAGCCAAATATGGAATAGACAAGAGCTACTCCTTGCTCAACGAAATGGACTCAACACCCCATATTAAACGCCTAAGAATGTACCTGACTAGTAAGTATCTTAAAACCTATGGATTGCTATGTCTCCGAAAGAGAATCAAGCATGTGTACAGGGACATAAATGCAGCAGTGATAGGATTGGAGAGGTTCGGTGAGCAAATGAAGACCCTTTGAAGTCATATTGCATGGTACCCATTCCACGGGTCTCAACTCTCCAGGTTTAAGGTATTCTTCCTTCAGCTAAAACATGCATGTGGAACCCAGAGTATGATCAACCATGTGATAGGGAGACGTGTTCAAATATGTCTCAGTTTTCCTCCCCTGGTATTCGGGTGCAACATTCCAGACACTTTACTAACACTCTCCCGACTTGGAGAGTCAGCGCCTTTAACCTCCTGTTTGGCCCAGTTTGCAATTTCTGCGGAAGATGAACAGGAATAGGGAGAACCAATGAGAGACTAGCTGGAGGTGTCTGGACGGGCAAATTTAACTCTCATTTCCCACCAGGAAGAGGAAATAACCAAAGGCTCAGCGTGCCGTGCCGGAACCAGATTAGGGCCTGAAGCCATCCTGAGGTTTTGCGGCCAGCTCAAAAGAAAGTGAGTTGAAGAAAGGAGCTCAGGGGCACTGTAATTCACAAACCTGCAGAGTTATAAATGACAGCTATCGTCCAAAAATATACTGAAGTAAGGCTGCCAAGAGGACTTGAAAGCGGGGCAGAATTGCAGGAAACCGATTTCAGGAGGTAGACTGGAATTGCATTGAAAGCATAGGAAAAGAGGCAGAACGTCCACAATGATGCACTTGGCCAAAAAGGGCGTATGCGTTTTTCCCTGAATATATTCAGGAAAAAACGCATACGCCCTTTTTGGCCAACCAAGCAAGCTTGCAAAGGAAATCTGCACTGCAATGAAGTCTCACTTCCCCCCGGTCAAAAGGGCCATCTGAAAAAAGTGTAAAATCCAGAAAGGCAGGACAGGCCATGGAGAACTGGGAGCCTTGTTATGCTGATGGGCGGGATGTAAATTGCCAACAGACACTCGGGAGAAGTGTATGGTGTTTCCTGAAACATCTAAAAAACAAAGCAACAGAGCCTAGGGCACTTCCACTTATGGTCCTATAGCTTAGGGAAATTAAAATCAAAAAGACACAGCCACCCCAAAGTTTGGGACACCTCTGTTTACAAGAACCTCATTTACCGTACAAGTTCAATATCACAGAAAGTGAAAAATCGATAAAGAACTTGTGGTATTTACTTACAAAGCAATATCACTCAGCAATGAAATCTATGTCATCAGGCCCGTAGCAGCACAATGAGTGGTTTCAGGTATGATGATTCTAACTGAAATAAGTCACACAGAAAAAGAAACATCATAAGATATCACTAATACACGGAATGTAAACTTGGCTACACAGGAACTGAATTACAGAAAAGAACAGGGTCGCAAATTTAGAAAACCAACTTATGCTTGCTTAAGGGGAAAGGTGAGTTGGGGTGCTGCATAAAAGCAGAGATTGAAATGAGCACAGATAAAGTTCCTTAAGCCAAATATGGAATAAACAAGAGCTACTCCTTGCTCAACGAAATGGACTCAACACCGCATATTAAACGCCTAAGAATGTACCTGACTAGTAAGTATCTTAAAACCTATGGATTGCTATGTCTCCAAAAGAGAATCAAGCGTGTGTACAGGGGCATAAACGCAGCAGTGATAGGATTGGAGAGGTTCGGTGAGCAAATGAAGACCCTTTGAAGTCATATTGCATGGTACCCATTACACGGGTCTCAACTCTCCAGGTTTAAGGTATTCTTCCTTCAGCTAAAACATGCATGTGGAACCCAGAGTATGATCAACCGTGTGAACGGGAGACGTGTTCAAATATGTCTCAGTTTTCGTACCCTGGTACTCGGGTGCAACATTCCAGATGCTTTACTAACACTCTCCCGACTTGGAGAGTCAGTCTCTTTAACCTCCTGTTTGGCCCAGTTTGCAATTTCTGCGGAAGATGAACAAGAATAGCGAGAACCAATGAGAGACTAGCTGGAGGTGTCTGGACGGGCAAATTTAACTCTCATTTCCCACCAGGAAGAGGAATTAACCAAAGGCTCAGCATGCCGTGCCGGAACCGGATTAGGGCCTGAAGCCATCCTGCGGTGTTGCGGCCAGCTCACAAGAAAGCGAGTTGAAGAAAGGAGCTCAGGGGCACTGTAATTCACAAACCTGCAGAGTTATAAATGACAGCTATTGTCCAAAAATATATCGAAGTAAGGCTGCCAAGAGGACTTGAAAGCGGGGCAGAATTGCAGGAAACCGATTTCAGGAGGTAGACTGGAATTGCATTGAAAGCATAGGAAAAGAGGCAGAACGTCCACAATGATGCACTTGGCCAAAAAGGGCGTATGCGTTTTTTCCTGAATATATTCAGGAAAAAACGCATACGCCCTTTTTGGCCAACCAAGCAAGCTTGCAAAGGAAATCTGCACTACAATGAAGTCTCACTTCCCCCCGGTCAAAAGGGCCATCTGAAAAAAGTGTAAAATCCAGAAAGGCAGGACAGGCCATGGAGAACTGGGAGCCTTGTTATGGTGATGGGCGGGATGTAAATTGCCAACAGACACTCAGGAGAAGTGTATGGTGTTTCCTGAAACATCTAAGGAACAAAGCAACAGAGCCTAGGTCACTTCCACTTATGGTCCTATAGCTTAGGGAAATTAAAATCAAAAAGACACAGCCACCCCAAAGTTTGGGACGCCTCTGTTTACAAGAACCTCATTTACCGTACAAGTTCAATATCACAGAAAGTGAAAAATGGATAAAGAACTTGTGGTACTTACGTACAATGCAGTATCACTCAGCAATGAAATCTATGTCATCAGGCCCGTAGCAGCATAATGAGTGGATTCAGGTACGATGATTCTAACTGAAATAAGTCACACAGAAAAAGAAACATCATAAGATATCACTAATACACGGAATGTAAACTTGGCTACACAGGAACTGAATTCCAAAACAGAACAGGGTCTCAAATTTAGAAAACCAACTTATGCTTGCTTAAGGGGAAAGGTGAGTTGGGGTGCTGCATAAAACCAGAGATTGAAATGAGCACAGATAATATTCTATAAGGCAAATATGGAATAGACCAGAGCTACTCCTTGCTCAACGAAATGGACTCAACACCCCATATTCAACGCCTAATAATATACCTGACTAGTAAGAATCTTAAAACCTATGGATTTATATGTCTCTGAAAGAGAATCCAGCGTGTGTACAGCGACATAAAAGCAGCAGTGATAGGATTGGTGAGGTTCGGTGAGCAAATGCAGACCCTTTGAATTCATATTGCATGGTACCAATTCCATGTGTCTCAACTCTCCAGGTTTAAAGGATTCTTCCTTCAGCTTACCATATCTACACCCAGAGCTGGGTGACACATAAGGCTGGACACTTGGGGCTCATAAGATTGGTGAGGTTCGGTGAGCAAATGCAGACCCTTTGAAGTCATATTGCATGGTACCCATTCCATGGATCTCAACTCTCCAGGTTTAAGGGATTCTTCCTTCAGCTAAAACATGCATGTGGAACCCAGAGTATTATCCACCGTGTGATCGAGAAACGTGTTCAAATATGTCTCACTTTTCGTTCCCTGGTACTCGGGTGCAACATTCCAGACGCTTTACTAACACTCTCCCGACTTGGAGAGTCAGTCCCTTTAACCTCCTGTTTGGCCCAGTTTGCAATTTCTGCGGAAGATGAACAGGAATAGCGAGAACCAATGAGAGACTAGCTGGAGGTGTCTGGACGGGCAAATTTAACTCTCATTTCCCACAGGGAAGAGCAATAAACCAAAGGCTCAGCATGCCGTGCCGGAACCAGATTAGGGCCTGAAGCAATCCTGCGGTGTTGTGGCCAGCTCACAAGAAAGCGAGTTGAAGAAAGGAGCTCAGGGGCACTGTAATTCACAAACCTGCAGAGTTATAAATGACAGCTATTGTCCGAAAATATACTGAAGTAGGGCTGCCAAGAGGACTTGAATGCGGGGCAGAATTGCAGGAAACCGATTTCAGGAGGAATCGGAATTGGATTGCATTTAAAACACAGGAAAAGAGGCAGAAGGTCGACAATGATGCACTTGGCCAAAAAGGGCGTATGTGTTTTTTCCTGAATATATTCAGGAAAAAACTCATACGCCCTTTTTGGCCAACCAAGCAAGCTTGCAAAGGAAATCTGCACTACAATGAAGTCTCACTTCCCCCCGGTCAAAAGGGCCATCTGAAAAAAGTGTAAAATCCAGAAAGGCAGAACAGGCCATGGAGAACTGGGAGCCTTGTTATGCTGATGGGTGGAATGTAAATTACCAACAGCCGCTCTGTAGAAGTGTATGGTGTTTCCTGAAACATCTAAAAAACAAAGCAACAGAGCCTAGGGCACTTCCACTTATGGTCCTATAGCTTAGGGAAATTAAAATCAAAAAGACACAGCCACCCCAAAGTTTGGGACGCCTCTGTTTACAAGAACCTCGTTTACCGTACAAGTTCAACATCGCAGAAAGTGAAAAATGGATAAAGAACTTGTGGTACTTACGTACAATGCAGTATCACTTAGCAATGAAATCTATGTCATCAGGCCCATAGCAGCATAATGAGTGGATTCAGGTACGATGATTCTAACTGAAATAAGTCACACAGAAAAAGAAACATCATAAGATATCACTAATACACGGAATGTAAACTTGGCTACACAGGAACTGAATTACAGAACAGAACAGGGTCTCAAATTTAGAAAACCAACTTATGCTTGCTTAAGAGGAAAGGTGAGTTGGGATGCTGCATAAAACCAGAGATTGAAATGAGCACAGATAAAGTTCCTTAAGCCAAATATGGAATAGACAAGAGCTACTCCTTGCTCAACGAAATGGACTCAACACCGCATATTAAACGCCTAAGAATGTACCTGACTAGTAAGTATCTTAAAACCTATGGATTGCTATGTCTCCAAAAGAGAATCAAGCGTGTGTACAGGGGCATAAACGCAGCAGTGATAGGATTGGAGAGGTTCGGTGAGCAAATGAAGACCCTTTGAAGTCATATTGCATGGTACCCATTCCACGGGTCGCAACTCTCCAGGTTTAAGGTATTCTTCCTTCACCTAAAACATGCATGTGGAACCCAGAGTATGATCAACCATGTGATCGGGAGACGTGTTCAAATATGTCTCAGTTTTCCTCCCCTGGTACTCGGGTGCAACATTCCAGACGCTTTACTAACACTCTCCCGACTTGGAGAGTCAGCGCCTTTAACCTCCTGTTTGGCCCAGTTTGCAATTTCTGCGGAAGATGAACAGGAATAGGGAGAACCAATGAGAGACTAGCTGGAGGTGTCTGGACGGGCAAATTTAACTCTCATTTCCCACCAGGAAGAGGAAATAACCAAAGGCTCAGCGTGCCGTGCCGGAACCAGATTAGGGCCTGAAGCCATCCTGCGGTGTTGCGGCCAGCTCAAAAGAAAGCGAGTTGAAGAAAGGAGCTTAGGGGCACTGTAATTCACAAACCTGCAGAGTTATAAATGACAGCTATTGTCCAAAAATATACTGAAGTAAGGCTGCCAAGAGGACTTGAAACCGGGGCAGAATTGCAGGAAACCGATTTCAGGAGGTAGACTGGAATTGCATTGAAAGCATAGGAAAAGAGGCAGAACGTCCACAATGATGCACTTGGCCAAAAAGGGCGTTTGCGTTTTTTCCTGAATACATTCAGGAAAAAATGCATACACCCTTTTTGGCCAACCAAGCAAGCTTGCAAAGGAAATCTGCACTACAATGAAGTCTCACTTCCCCCCGGTCAAAAGGGCCATCTGAAAAAAGTGTAAAATCCAGAAAGGCAGGACAGGCCATGGAGAACTGGGAGCCTTGTTATGCTGATGGGCGGGATGTAAATTGCCAACAGACACTCGGGAGAAGTGTATGGAGTTTCCTGAAACATCTAAAAAACAAAGCAACAGAGCCTAGGGCACTTCCACTTATGGTCCTATAGCTTAGGGAAATTAAAATCAAAAAGATACATCCACCCCAAAGTTTGGGACGCCTCTGTTTACAAGAACCTCGTTTACCGTACAAGTTCAATATCGCAGAAAGTGGAAAATGGATAAAGAACTTGTGGTACTTACGTACAATGCACTATCACTCAGCAATGAAATCTATGTCATCAGGCCCGTAGCAGCATAATGAGTGGATTCAGGTACGATGATTCTAACTGAAATAAGTCACACAGAAAAAGAAACATCATAAGATATCACTAATACACGGAATGTAAACTTGGCTACACAGGAACTGAATTCCAAAACAGAACAGGGTCTCAAATTTAGAAAACCAACTTATGCTTGCTTAAGGGGAAAGGTGAGTTGGGGTGCTGCATAAAACCAGAGATTGAAATGAGCACAGATAAACTTCCTTAAGCCAAATATGGAATAGACAAGAGCTACTCCTTGCTCAACGAAATGGACTCAACACCCCATATTAAACGCCTAAGAATGTACCTGACTAGTAAGTATCTTAAAACCTATGGATTGCTATGTCTCCAAAAGAGAATCAAGCGTGTGTACAGGGGCATAAACACAGCAGTGATATGATTGGAGAGGTTCGGTGAGCAAATGAAGACCCTTTGAAGTCATATTGCATGGTACCCATTCCACGGGTCTCAACTCTCCAGGTTTAAGGTATTCTTCCTTCAGCTAAAACATGCATGTGGAACCCAGAGTATGATCAACCGTGTGAACGGCAGACGTGTTCAAATATGTCTCAGTTTTCCTCCCCTGGTACTCGGGTGCAACATTCCAGACGCTTTACTAACACTCTCCCCACTAGGAGAGTCAGCGCCTTTAACCTCCTGTTTGGCCCAGTTTGCAATTTCTGTGGAAGATCAACAGGAATAGGGAGAACCAATGAGAGACTAGCTGGAGGTGTCTGGACGGGCAAATTTAACTCTCATTTCCCACCAGGAAGAGGAAATAACCAAAGGCTCAGCGTGCCGTGCCGGAACCAAATTAGGGCCTGAAGCCATCCAGCGGTGTTGCGGCCAGCTCACAAGAAAGCGAGTTGAAGAAAGGAGCTCAGGGGCACTGTAATTCACAAACCTGCAGAGTTATAAATGACAGCTATCGTTCAAAAATATACTGAAGTAAGGCTGCCAAGAGGACTTGAAATCGGGGCAGAATTGTAGGAAACCGATTTCAGGAGGTAGACTGGAATTGCATTGAAAGCATAGGAAAAGAGGCAGAACGTCCACAATGATGCACTTGGCCAAAAAGGGCGTATGCGTTTTTTCCTGAATATATTCAGGAAAAAACGCATACGCCCTTTTTGGCCAACCAAGCAAACTTGCAAAGGAAATCTGCACTACAATGAAGTCTCACTTCCCCCCGGTCAAAAGGGCCAACTGAAAAAAGTGTAAAATCCAGAAAGGCAGGACAGGCCATGGAGAACTGGGAGCCTTGTTATGCTGATGGGCGGGATGTAAATTGCCAACAGACATTCAGGAGAAGTGTATGGTGTTTCCTGAAACATCTAAAAAACAAAGCAACAGAGCCTAGGGCACTTCCACTTATGGTCCTATAGCTTAGGGAAATTAAAATCAAAAAGACACAGCCACCCCAAAGTTTGGGACGCCTCTGTTTGCAAGAACCTCATTTACAGTACAAGTTCAACATCGCAGAAAGTGAAAAATGGATAAAGAAGCTGTGGTATTTACTTACAAAGCAATATCACTCAGCAATGAAATCTATGTCATCAGGCCCTTAGCAGCACAATGAGTGGATTCAGGTACGATGATTCTAACTGAAATAAGTCACACAGAAAAAGAAACATCATAAGATATCAGTAATACACGGAATGTAAACTTGGCTACACAGGAACTGAATTACAGAACAGAACAGGGTCTCAAATTTAGAAAACCAACTTATGCTTGCTTAAGGGGAAAGGTGAGTTGGGGTGCTGCATAAAACCAGAGATTGAAATGAGCACAGATAAAGTTCCTTAAGCCAAATATGGAATAGACAAGAGCTACTCCTTGCTCAACAAAATGGACTCAACACCCCATATTAAATGACTAAGTATGTAGCTGACTAGTAAGTATCTTAAAACCTATGGATTGCTATGTCTCCAAAAGAGAATCAAGCGTGTGTACAGGGGCATAAACGCAGCAGTGATAGGATTGGAGAGGTTCGGTGAGCAAATGAAGACCCTTTGAAGTCATATTGCATGGTACCCATTCCACAGGTTTCAACTACCCACGTTTAAGGTATTCTTCCTTCAGCTAAAACATGCATGTGGAACCCAGAGTATGATCAACCGTGTGAACGGGAGACGTGTTCAAATATGTCTCAGTTTTCCTCCCCTGGTACTCGGGTGCAACATTCCAGATGCTTTACTAACACTCTCCCCACTTGGAGAGTCAGCGCCTTTAACCTCCTGTTTGGCCCAGTTTGCAATTTCTGCGGAAGATGAACAGGAATAGGGAGAACCAATGAGAGACTAGCTGGAGGTGTCTGGACGGGCAAATTTAACTCTCATTTCCCACCAGGAAGAGGAAATAACCAAAGGCTCAGCGTGCCGTGCCGGAACCAGATTAGGGCCTGAAGCCATCCTGCGGTTTTGCGGCCAGGTCACAAGAAAGCGAGTTGAAGAAAGGAGCTCAGGGGCACTGTAATTCACAAACCTGCAGAGTTATAAATGACAGCTATCATCCAAAAATATACTGAAGTAAGGCTGCCAAGAGGACTTGAAAGCGGGGCAGAATTGCAGGAAACCGATTTCAGGAGGTTGACTGGAATTGCATTGAAAGCATAGGAAAAGAGGCAGAACGTCCACAATGATGCACTTGGTCAAAAAGGGCGTATGCGTTTTTTCCTGAATATATTCAGGAAAAAACGCATACGCCCTTTATGGCCAACCAAGCAAGCTTGCAAAGGAAATCTGCACTACAATGAAGTCTCACTTCCCCCCGGTCAAAAGGGCCATCTGAAAAAAGTGTAAAATCCAGAAAGGCAGGACAGGCCATGGAGAACTGGGAGCCTTGTTATGCTGATGGGTGGGATGTGAATTGCCAACAGACACTCGGGAGAAGTGTATGGTGTTTCCTGAAACATCTAAAAAACAAAGCAACAGAGCCTAGGGCACTTCCACTTATGGTCCTATAGCGTAGGGAAATTAAAATCAAAAAGA
Source organism: Grampus griseus (assembly GCF_964374135.1). Lineage (NCBI taxonomy): Eukaryota > Metazoa > Chordata > Mammalia > Artiodactyla > Delphinidae > Grampus > Grampus griseus. The sequence continues at coordinate 750,216 of NW_028133352.1, read as the reverse complement.
CACAGCCACCCCAAAGTTTGGGACGCCTCTGTTTACAAGAACCTCGTTTACCGTACAAGTTCAATATCACAGAAAGTGAAAAATGGATAAAGAACTTGTGGTACTTACGTACAATGCAGTATCACTCAGCAATGAAATCTATGTCATCAGGCACGTAGCAGCATAAAGAGTGGATTCAGGTACGATGATTCTAACTGAAATAAGTCACACAGAAAAAGAAACATCATAAGATGTCACTAATACATGGAATGTAAACTTGGCTACACAGGAACTGAATTCCAAAACAGAACGGGGTCTCAAATTTAGAAAACCAACTTATGCTTGCTTAAGGGGAAAGGTGAGTTGGGGTGCTGCAAAAAACCAGAGATTGAAATGAGCATAGATAAAGTTCCTTAAGCCAAATATGGAATAGACAAGAGCTACTCCTTGCTCAACGAAATGGACTCAACACCCCATATTAAACGCCTAAGAATGTACCTGACTAGTAAGTATCTTAAAACCTATGGATTGCTATGTCTCCAAAAGAGAATCAAGCGTGTGTACAGGGGCATAAACGCAGCAGTGATAGGATTGGAGAGGTTCGGTGAGCAAATGAAGACCCTTTGAAGTCATATTGCATGGTACCCATTCCACAGGTTTCAACTACCCACGTTTAAGGTATTCTTGCTTCAGCTAAAACATGCATGTGGAACCCAGAGTATGATCAACCGTGTGAACGGGAGACGTGTTCAAATATGTGTCAGTTTTCCTCCCCTGGTACTCGGGTGCAACATTCCAGATGCTTTACTAACACTCTCCCCACTTGGAGAGTCAGCGCCTTTAACCTCCTGTTTGGCCCAGTTTGCAATTTCTGCGGAAGATGAACAGGAATAGGGAGAACCAATGAGAGACTAGCTGGAGGTGTCTGGACGGGCAAATTTAACTCTCATTTCCCACCAGGAAGAGGAAATAACCAAAGGCTCAGCGTGCCGTGCCGGAACCAGATTAGGGCCTGAAGCCATCCTGCGGTGTTGCGGCCAGGTCACAAGAAAGCGAGTTGAAGAAAGGAGCTCAGGGGCACTGTAATTCACAAACCTGCAGAGTTATAAATGACAGCTATCGTCCAAAAATATACTGAAGTAAGGCTGCCAAGAGGACTTGAAAGCGGGGCAGAATTGCAGGAAACCGATTTCAGGAGGTAGACTGGAATTGCATTGAAAGCATAGGAAAAGAGGCAGAACGTCCACAATGATGCACTTGGTCAAAAAGGGCGTATGCATTTTTTCCTGAATATATTCAGGAAAAAACGCATACGCCCTTTTTGGCCAACCAAGCAAGCTTGCAAAGGAAATCTGCACTACAATGAAGTCTCACTTCCCCCCGGTCAAAAGGGCCATCTGAAAAAAGTGTAAAATCCAGCAAGGCAGGACAGGCCATGGAGAACTGGGAGCCTTGTTATGCTGCTGGGCGGGATGTAAATTGCCAACAGACACTCGGGAGAAGTGTATGGTGTTTCCTGAAACATCTAAAAAACAAAGCAACAGAGCCTAGGGCACTTCCACTTATGGTCCTATAGCTTAGGGAAATTAAAATCAAAAAGACACAGCCACCCCAAAGTTTGGGACGCCTCTGTTTACAAGAACCTCGTTTACCGTACAAGTTCAATATCACAGAAAGTGAAAAATGGATAAAGAACTTGTGGTACTTACGTACAATGCAGTATCACTCAGCAATGAAATCTATGTCATCAGGCCCGTAGCAGCATAAAGGGTGGATTCAGGTACGATGATTCTAACTGAAATAAGTCACACAGAAAAAGAAACATCATAAGATATCAGTAATACACGGAATGTAAACTTGGCTACACAGGAACTGAATTACAGAACAGAACAGGGTCTCAAATTTAGAAAACCAACTTATGCTTGCTTAAGGGGAAAGGTGAGTTGGGGTGCTGCATAAAACCAGAGATTGAAATGAGCACAGATAAAGTTCCTTAAGCCAAATATGGAATAGACAAGATCTACTCCTTGTTCAACGAAATGGACTCAAAACCGCATATTAAACGCCTAAGTATGTAGCTGACTAGTAAGTATCTTAAAACCTATGGATTGCTATGTCTCCAAAAGAGAATCAAGCGTGTGTACAGGGGCATAAACGCAGCAGTGATAGGATTGGAGAGTTTCGGTGAGCAAATGAAGACCCTTTGAAGTCATATTCCATGGTACCCATTCCACAGGTTTCAACTACCCACGTTTAAGGTATTCTTGCTTCAGCTAAAACATGCATGTGGAACCCAGAGTATGATCAACCGTGTGAACGGGAGACGTGTTCAAATATGTCTCAGTTTTCCTCCCCTGGTACTCGGGTGCAACATTCCAGATGCTTTACTAACACTCTCCCCACTTGGAGAGTCAGCGCCTTTAACCTCCTGTTTGGCCCAGTTTGCAATTTCTGCGGAAGATGAACAGGAATAGGGAGAACCAATGAGAGACTAGCTGAGGTGTCTGGACGGGCAAATTTAACTCTCATTTCCCACCAGGAAGAGGAAATAACCAAAGGCTCAGCGTGCCGTGCCGGAACCAGATTAGGGCCTGAAGCCATCCTGCGGTTTTGCGGCCAGGTCACAAGAAAGCGAGTTGAAGAAAGGAGCTCAGGGGCACTGTAATTCACAAACCTGCAGAGTTATAAATGACAGCTATCGTCCAAAAATATACTGAAGTAAGGCTGCCAAGAGGACTTGAAAGCGGGGCAGAATTGCAGGAAACCGATTTCAGGAGGTAGACTGGAATTGCATTGAAAGCATAGGAAAAGAGGCAGAACGTCCACAATGATGCACTTGGCCAAAAAGGGCGTATGCATTTTTTCCTGAATATATTCAGGAAAAAACGCATACGCACTTTTTGGCCAACCAAGCAAGCTTGCAAAGGAAATCTGCACTACAATGAAGTCTCACTTCCCCCCGGTCAAAAGGGCCATCTGAAAAAAGTGTAAAATCCAGCAAGGCAGGACAGGCCATGGAGAACTGGGAGCCTTGTTATGCTGCTGGGCGGGATGTAAATTGCCAACAGACACTCGGGAGAAGTGTATGGTGTTTCCTGAAACATCTAAAAAACAAAGCAACAGAGCCTAGGGCACTTCCACTTATGGTCCTATAGCTTAGGGAAATTAAAATCAAAAAGACACAGCCACCCCAAAGTTTGGGACGCCTCTGTTTACAAGAACCTCGTTTACCGTACAAGTTCAATATCACAGAAAGTGAAAAATGGATAAAGAACTTGTGGTACTTACGTACAATGCAGTATCACTCAGCAATGAAATCTATGTCATCAGGCCCGTAGCAGCATAAAGGGTGGATTCAGGTACGATGATTCTAACTGAAATAAGTCACACAGAAAAAGAAACATCATAAGATATCAGTAATACACGGAATGTAAACTTGGCTACACAGGAACTGAATTACAGAACAGAACAGGGTCTCAAATTTAGAAAACCAACTTATGCTTGCTTAAGGGGAAAGGTGAGTTGGGGTGCTGCATAAAACCAGAGATTGAAATGAGCACAGATAAAGTTCCTTAAGCCAAATATGGAATAGACAAGATCTACTCCTTGTTCAACGAAATGGACTCAAAACCGCATATTAAACGCCTAAGTATGTAGCTGACTAGTAAGTATCTTAAAACCTATGGATTGCTATGTCTCCAAAAGAGAATCAAGTGTGTGTACAGGGGCATAAACGCAGCAGTGATAGGATTGGAGAGTTTCGGTGAGCAAATGAAGACCCTTTGAAGTCATATTCCATGGTACCCATTCCACAGGTTTCAACTACCCACGTTTAAGGTATTCTACCTTCAGCTAAAACATGCATGTGGAACCCAGAGTATGATCAACCATGTGAACGGGAGACGTGTTCAAATATGTCTCAGTTTTCCTCCCCTGGTACTCGGGTGCAACATTCCAGATGCTTTACTAACACTCTCCCCACTTGGAGAGTCAGCGCCTTTAACCTCCTGTTTGGCCCAGTTTGCAATTTCTGCGGAAGATGAACAGGAATAGGGAGAACCAATGAGAGACTAGCTGAGGTGTCTGGACGGGCAAATTTAACTCTCATTTCCCACCAGGAAGAGGAAATAACCAAAGGCTCAGCGTGCCGTGCCCGAACCAGATTAGGGGCTGAAGCCATCCTGCGGTTTTGCGGCCAGGTCACAAGAAAGCGAGTTGAAGAAAGGAGCTCAGGGGCACTGTAATTCACAAACCTGCAGAGTTATAAATGACAGCTATCGTCCAAAAATATACTGAAGTAAGGCTGCCAAGAGGACTTGAAAGCGGGGCAGAATTGCAGGAAACCGATTTCAGGAGGTAGACTGGAATTGCATTGAAAGCATAGGAAAAGAGGCAGAACGTCCACAATGATGCACTTGGTCAAAAAGGGCGTATGCGTTTTTTCCTGAATATATTCAGGAAAAAACGCATACGCCCTTTTTGGCCAACCAAGCAAGCTTGCAAAGGAAATCTGCACTACAATGAAGTCTCACTTCCCCCCGGTCAAAAGGGCCATCTGAAAAAAGTGTAAAATCCAGCAAGGCAGGACAGGCCATGGAGAACTGGGAGCCTTGTTATGCTGCTGGGCGGGATGTAAATTGCCAACAGACACTCGGGAGAAGTGTATGGTGTTTCCTGAAACATCTAAAAAACAAAGCAACAGAGCCTAGGGCACTTCCACTTATGGTCCTATAGCTTAGGGAAATTAAAATCAAAAAGACACAGCCACCCCAAAGTTTGGGACGCCTCTGTTTACAAGAACCTCGTTTACCGTACAAGTTCAATATCACAGAAAGTGAAAAATGGATAAAGAACTTGTGGTACTTACGTACAATGCAGTATCACTCAGCAATGAAATCTATGTCATCAGGCCCGTAGCAGCATAAAGGGTGGATTCAGGTACGATGATTCTAACTGAAATAAGTCACACAGAAAAAGAAACATCATAAGATATCACTAATACATGGAATGTAAACTTGGCTACACAGGAACTGAATTCCAAAACAGAACGGGGTCTCAAATTTAGAAAACCAACTTATGCTTGCTTAAGGGGAAAGGTGAGTTGGGGTGCTGCATAAAACCAGAGATTGAAATGAGCATAGATAAAGTTCCTTAAGCCAAATATGGAATAGACAAGAGCTACTCCTTGCTCAAAGAAATGGACTCAACACCGCATATTAAACGCCTAAGAATGTACCTGACTAGTAAGTATCTTAAAACCTATGGATTGCTATGTCTCCAAAAGAGAATCATGCGTGTGTACAGGGGCATAAACGCAGCAGTGATAGGATTGGAGAGGTTCGGTGAGCAAATGAAGACCCTTTGAAGTCATATTGCATGGTACCCATTCCACAGGTTTCAACTACCCACGTTTAAGGTATTCTTGCTTCAGCTAAAACATGCATATGGAACCCAGAGTATGATCAACCGTGTGAACGGGAGACGTGTTCAAATATGTGTCAGTTTTCCTCCCCTGGTACTCGGGTGCAACATTCCAGACGCTTTACTAACACTCTCCCCACTTGGAGAGTCAGCGCCTTTAACCTCCTGTTTGGCCCAGTTTGCAATTTCTGCGGAAGATGAACAGGAATAGGGAGAACCAATGAGAGACTAGCTGGAGGTGTCTGGATGGGCAAATTTAACTCTCATTTCCCACCAGGAAGAGGAAATAACCAAAGGCTCAGCGTGCCGTGCCGGAACCAGTTTAGGGCCTGAAGCCATCCTGCGGTTTTGCGGCCAGGTCACAAGAAAGCGAGTTGAAGAAAGGAGCTCAGGGGCACTGTAATTCACAAACCTGCAGAGTTATAAATGACAGCTATCGTCCAAAAATATACTGAAGTAAGGCTGCCAAGAGGACTTGAAAGCGGGGCAGAATTGCAGGAAACCGATTTCAGGAGGTAGACTGGAATTGCATTGAAAGCATAGGAAAAGAGGCAGAACGTCCACAATGATGCACTTGGCCAAAAAGGGCGTATGCGTTTTTTCCTGAATATATTCAGGAAAAAACGCATACGCACTTTTTGGCCAACCAAGCAAGCTTGCAAAGGAAATCTGCACTACAATGAAGTCTCACTTCCCCCCGGTCAAAAGGGCCATCTGAAAAATGTGTAAAATCCAGAAAGGCAGGACAGGCCATGGAGAACTGGGAGCCTTGTTATGCTGATGGGCGGGATGTAAATTGCCAACAGACACTCGGGAGAAGTGTATGGTGTTTCCTGAAACATCTAAAAAACAAAGCAACAGAGCCTAGGGCACTTCCACTTATGGTCCTATAGCTTAGGGAAATTAAAATCAAAAAGACACAGCCACCCTAAAGTTTGGGACGCCTCTGCTTACAAGAACCTCGTTTACCGTACAAGTTCAATATCACAGAAAGTGAAAAATGGATAAAGAACTTGTGGTACTTATGTACAAAGCAGTATCACTCAGCAATGAAATCTATGACATCAGGCCCGTATCAGCATAATGAGTGGATTCAGGTACGATGATTCTAACTGAAATAAGTCACACAGAAAAAGAAACATCATAAGATATCAGTAATACACGGAATGTAAACTTGGCTACACAGGAACTGAATTACAGAACAGAACAGGGTCTCAAATTTAGAAAACCAACTTATGCTTCCTTAAGGGGAAAGGTGAGTTGGGGTGCTGCATAAAACCAGAGATTGAAATGAGCACAGATAAAGTTCCTTAAGCCAAATATGGAATAGACAAGAGCTACTCCTTGCTCAACGAAATGGACTCAACACCCCATATTAAACGCCTAAGAATGTACCTGACTAGTAAGTATCTTAAAACCTATGGATTGCTATGTCTCCAAAAGAGAATCAAGCGTGTGTACAGGGGCATAAACGCAGCAGTGATAGGATTGGAGAGCTTCGGTGAGCAAATGAAGACCCTTTGAAGTCATATTGCATGGTACCCATTACACGGGTCTCAACTCTCCAGGTTTAAGGTATTCTTCCTTCAGCTAAAACATGCATGTGGAACCCAGAGTATGATCAACCGTGTGAACGGGAGACGTGTTCAAATATGTCTCAGTTTTCCTCCCCTGGTACTCGGGTTCAACATTCCAGATGCTTTACTAACACTCTCCCCACTTGGAGAGTCAGCGCCTTTAACCTCCTGTTTGGCCCAGTTTGCAATTTCTGCGGAAGATGAACAGGAATAGGGAGAACCAATGAGAGACTAGCTGGAGGTGTCTGGACGGGCAAATTTAACTCTCATTTCCCACCAGGAAGAGGAAATAACCAAAGGCTCAGCGTGCCGTGCCGGAACCAGATTAGGGCCTGAAGCCATCCTGCGGTTTTGCGGCCAGGTCACAAGAAAGCGAGTTGAAGAAAGGAGCTCAGGGGCACTGTAATTCACAAACCTGCAGAGTTATAAATGACAGCTATCGTCCAAAAATATACTGAAGTAAGGCTGCCAAGAGGACTTGAAAGCGGGGCAGAATTGCAGGAAACCGATTTCAGGAGGTAGACTGGAATTGCATTGAAAGCATAGGAAAAGAGGCAGAACGTCCACAATGAATATATTCAGGAAAAAACGCATACGCCCTTTTTGGCCAACCAAGCAAGCTTGCAAAGGAAATCTGCACTACAATGAAGTCTCACTTCCCCCCGGTCAAAAGGGCCATCTGAAAAAAGTGTAAAATCCAGAAAGGCAGGACAGGCCATGCAGAACTGGGAGCCTTGTTATGCTGATGGGCGGGATGTAAATTGCCAACAGACACTCGGGAGAAGTGTATGGTGTTTCCTGAAACATCTAAAAAACAAAGCAACAGAGCCTAGGGCACTTCCACTTATGGTCCTATAGCTTAGGGAAATTAAAATCAAAAAGACACAGCCACCCCATAATTTGGGACGGCTCTTTTTACAGGAATCTGTTCTGCGGCACAAGTTAAATATCTCAGAGAGCAAATAATGGATAAAGAAGTTGCGGTACTTATGTACAACAGAATACCACTCAGCAATGAAATCTATGTCACCAGGCCCGTACCAGCATAATGAGTGGATTGAGGCACGATGATTCTAAGTGAAATAAGTCACACAGAAAAAGAAACATCATAAGGTATCACTAATACACGGAATGTGAACTTGGCTACACATGAACTGAATTACAAAACAGAACAGGGTCTCAAATTTAGAAAACCAACTTATGCTTGCTTAAGGGGAAGGTGAGTCGGGGTGCTGCATAAAAGCAGAGTTTGAAATTAGCACAGATACCGTTCCATAAGCCAAATATTTAATAGACAAGACCTACCCCTTGCTCAACGAAATGGATTCAACAATGAGGTATCACCTCACACCTTGTAGAATAGGCATCATTGAAAATCTACAAACAAAAAATGCTGGAAAGGGTGTGGAGAAAAGGAACCCTCTTCCACTATTGTTGGGAATATAAATTGATACAGTCATTATGGAGAACAATATGGAATTTCTTAAGAAACTAACAATAGAATTACCATATGATACAGCAATCCCAGTACTGGACATATACCCAGACAAAACCATAAATCAAAAAGAGTCATTCACCGCAATGTTCATTGCATCACTATTTACAATATCGAGGTAATGGAAGCAACCTAAATGCCCACAGACAGACGAATGCATAAAGCTGTGGTACATATATAAAATGGAATATTACTAAGCCATGAAAAGGAATGAAATTGGGTCATTTGTAGAGACGTCGATGGATCTAGAGACTGTCATACAGAGTGAAGTAAGTCAGAAAGAGAAAAACAAATCTTGTATATTCATGCATATATGTGGAACCTAGAAAAACTGTACAGATTAACCATTTTGCAAGGCATAAATAGAGCAACAGATGTAGACAACAAACGTATGGACAACAAGGGGGGAAAGCTGTTGGGGGGGTGGTGGTGGGAGGAGTTGAGAGACTGGGATTGGCATGTATACATTTATATGTATAAAATAGATAACCAATAAGAACCTGCTGTATAAAAATATAAAATAAAATTCAAAATTAAAAAGAAATAAAATTTAAAAAATAAAACAGAAAAAACAATTATTCCCTGCACATACATGTATTTATATGAATAAATTATTTCCATGCTTATATCTGTAAATACAAAAAAGAGGAATAAAATCTACCTTGAACCAAAAACGAAAAAGAGAAAAAAACACAGAACCCACCAGTTACACAGAGGAAAACCGTATCAGGGCACTTGCTCCAGTTGTAAACAATTCTGAAGTTGGTCAGTGGTGGGGAATCGTCTCCCATTCAGCCAGCAGCCCCCACGCAACAAGCGTCCTCATTGCAAAGCTGGGGCACCGTGCCGAGGCATCTGTGAGTAAACGTGATCTGAGCCCCAGGCCAGTTGTTGCTGAACTATTCCCACCCGTCCCAGGTAAAACACCTGAATATATACAAGGACTTGAAAGCCTAGAGGAAGGGCCATAGAGCCACACGAGTGACAGCATGCCAGCCGACTTGGTGCCTGCAGGCCAGCCAGGATGGTCCTGGCCCTGGGTGCTCTTCTGGAAGATTTCCATTTCCCTGCCTGAGATACCCGTCCTGTCCCTGCCCCCACTGCTTTTTTCCTTCCTCACCTCTGCCCAGGGAGAAATTCCAGCAGCAGGTATGGGTGACACATCCTCTTCTTTAGCAGGTGGCAGCCTGGCAACTGCTGCAGAAAGTCCAGCAGAGCCCCACTCACACTGGGCCACCCACAAAGCCGTGGCCTCTCACTCCCTCCCACCAGCCCAGCCCCGAGACTGCTGACAGGGCAAAGAAAATGGTGTCAGGCACGGCTGCAGGGGCTCTTGCTGCCTGGAGTGGTATTTATATTGATCTCAACCCAGGCACACCTGGGGAGGGCTGGCCGGCACGGTAAGGCTGCCCAGGTCAGCCAATCATCACCCCTCAGGGACTCACAGTTGCAGAAAATGGAACTTGCTGAACCGGCCAGGTCCAAGGAACAGGTGTGGGCTCCTGAGAGTCAGGATAGACAAGGGGCTGCAGCTTTGGCTTGTTTTCTAATCATTTTATCTGGCCCATGAGTGGGAGACAACTTCAAGAAAACCCTCTCCTAATGAGAGGAACCCAGGAGTCAGGGAGAGGAGGGGTGGATGGTGGTTGGAGACAGAGGCCTGGTGCCCCGGGTGCAGTGGAAGTCTCTGGAAGACCAGGTGGAGGGAGGCCTCACGGAGTGATGCCCAGGGTCACAGACCTGTCGCAGCTGCTGTTTGTTAGTTCAAGTCCTGCTCTGAAGTGCTCTGTGTCAGCTCTGAGTGACAGGTGAGCTGGGGGTGCTCTGCAATGAGGGCTATGTGCACGGTTCCTGTGTGCCCAGCCCTGCCACAGTACCTGCAAGGGTAGATCTGTATCCTGGGAGGGGCCTGATCACAAGAGCCCCGTGGGCTGGGGTGGGGGTGGGGTACCTGCCCAGGTGAGCTCCATATTCTGGGATTGGTCTGACCACGAGAGCCCCATGGGCTGCTGGGGACCTGGTAAAGGATGTCAGGACAGTCAGTGAAGCCACTGAGGATATACCTCCAGTTGCTCCTAATTCCTACACCCTGCTGGTCATTCTACCAACCACCAGGACATGGTATTCTGTATTAGTCTTCAATGATGCCTTCTTTTGTATTCCATTAGTCCCAGAGTCACAAGAAATTTTGGCTTGTGAGTGGCAGGACTCAACATACAACTAAAACAATACTTCCGGGCCGTCTGGCCCCAAGGGTGCAAAAATTCCCACACCGTCTTTGGGGAAAGCTTAGCTAAAGACCTAAAAGTTCTACCTCTGGAAAAGGAAACCCTCCTTCAATATGCAGACGACATTCTGATCGCCAGCCCTACTAAGGAGGCCTCTGAACTACCAAGCCAATAAAGGATAGAAGTTGTCCAAGAAAAAGCTCAAATATCACAGACTGCGGTGACCTGCCTGGGCTTCATTCTCACACAAGGTCAGAGAAGCCCATCCCAGGAAAGGGAAGAAACCATTTTCAGCCTTACCCCTTTCTAAAACTAGAAGACAGCTTAGGGGTTCCTGGGGAGGCCAGGGTTTGCTGCTTCTTGATCCCTAACTACAGTCTACTAGCTGGGCCTCTATATGAAACACTGAAAGGAAAAGATGATGATCCTTTTGAATAGAATCCAGAAGTGGCCTTTCAAGAATGGAAAGAGCAGTCAATTCAGACCCTTGCCCTGGAACTCCCTAATTTAGCTAAACCCTTTGACCTTTACATTCCTGGTGAAAGGTGAATCGCCATTGGAGAATTAGTGCAAAAACTGGGACCACTTGAAATGGAACAATGCAAGAATGCCATCCAGGTAGGATAAACTACGGTCACTAAGGAGCTTGGCCCACTGCCACATCTGGCCAAGATACTGGCGGTATCTAAAAACCTGGAAATCAGCAGCCCGAAAGGCCACCTCCCTCCTAAGGGAAAAGGACCCCACGTGGTGATCCTAACCACCAACCATGCCCTGAAGTTGCAGGTTTCGCTCCGTGGGCACACCGACCTCGAGTGAGGAGGCCCTCCAACTCCAACATCCAGAGAGATAACCGGGGGCAACAGGGCACCATGACGACTCGTGTGAACATCACTTGACCTGGAGTTTCTCTCATAAAACAACAAGAGTGTGTCCCAAAAGAGTAGACTACTGCTTGCAGGACTTACTGCACCCAGAGGGGAGCTAATAATCTTGGTGGGGGAACAGTATACCACACTGTCACCATAGAAAAGCCTACAGACACCGTGATGATGGTGGCCAATAAGACCGGCTGGACTCCTGTTTACTTCAAAAGGCTGTTGACTCAGTAGCCATCATGGTCCTTATCACCACTGACCCTGGACTGTCTGGGAGTTGAGCGGGCAGGGCTCTGACACCTGGTGCTGTTTGTACGTTAATTCAGGGGCCTAATTGAAGAAAGCGCAGACTACTGGTCAGAGCATCTAGGCTGGCAGAAACGGTCAGCCTAAGGTGGCCGAACAAATGTGGGGCGGGGTGAAACCGGCCCCCACAGCGTCTCTGCACATCTCTTTCCTGGACCCTTAAAGGTCATTAGAATCTATAACACTTCCAATGCTGGTGCTCAGGTGGACGAGCAGGGAGGCAGGGGGCCTGGGGACAATCAACGTCACCGGGAGGCTGCTGGGGAGAAGCTCTGACCCTCGCCCCAGGGTATGAGGGCTCCCAACTCAGCACTCAGCAGTTACAGAAGAAGGGTCTGCACCCTCAGCACTCCAAGAATGAGGAACGGGACAAAAGGCAGAGGAGGGGTTTGTCCCCAGCAAAGCCCATTAAAAATCCCTGGGAGATAAAAATAGAATCTGGGCAATAAAGTCAAGTCTAACCTTTTTTATCCTTTGTGCTTTGTCTAATTTCACGTGCTCCTAGGGTCCCGCATGCAGAGGTTCCACACCCGGCACTTCAGACCAGATTTCCTAGTGCAGAATGGCTGGGTCGACACCTCAGGTCCTGGGGCCCAGTGCAGACTCCACGATATAGAGCCTGAGCTACAGCCAACCCGGCCCTCGAGAGCTCCGCCGCCTCCCTCCCTCCCACTGACTCTGACAGGATCTCTACACAGCAGCCCAGCCCAGCCCACAGCCCACGGGGTAGTGCATGCTCTCACCTCTCCATTCTCTGATCAAAATATAAAGTTTCCTTTGCTTGTGAACCAAACTCAGTCTCGATCTGTTGGCCCCAATGACACTGGGCAGGGGGACACTTGTTGGGGTCCACTCTGGAGGATCAGTAACAGAAATTGAGACTATTGTAACCTCAATGAACAGATGTGTGAGCCAAACTGTAGTTAACATAGAACAGTGTATAAGGCTCGGGTAAAATAAGATGTTTCTAACACTTCCATTTGATATTTCCATCACTTTTTATAAGCAAGTTCAGTGAAAAGGTTTGTCTTATTTGTCAGGTCAATATTAGAGAAACGAAGTGATTTCTTTCCAAGGATGTACATCTAATAATCTTGGTTAAACCTTCAATCTTGTTTTAAATGCTTTTCCATTGAAAATGATACCTCTCTTTCAGCTCCCCCATTTCTGAGAAGTATAAAATCTTATAATTTATTATTACCAAAGGGGAAAGGTGGGAGGAGGGATAAATTAACACTTTGGAATTAACACATACACACTGCTATGTATAAAATAGATCATCAACAAGGAACTACTGTATAGCACAGGGAACTACACTCAACATTTTGCAATAACCTATAAGGGGAAATAATCTGAAAAAGAATAGATATTTTTATTGACATCATCTATCAATGATAGTTAAAGTGTAGCCTAAGGGAAGCTGGTGGTGAGTGCTTCTGACCCTGAAGACTTCAATCATCTAAAGTTTGGACTCTGCCTACTTCCCAAGGCCCTTAATGAACATATGTGTAGCCGTAGCTTAAAAACTTCCCCAGTTTGGGTTTCGGGGAGACACTGATTTTGAAAAAGCCCTGGTGTTCTCCTTACATGAATGGGACTCTTCCTACTGCTAAAACATGTCTGTCACACCCAGAGGATGGTATACCGTCTGATCGGGAAGAGTTTGGAAAAGGCATCTCATCTCCTCATCTCCTGGTGCTCGGGTTCACCCCTCCAGCGTCTTTACTAACAGTCTCCTCACTTGGAGATGTCAGCACTGTCAACATCCTGTTGCGTACAGTTTGGAATTTGTCCAGAGGATGAAGCGGAAGGATGAGGAACAATGAGAGACAAGTCCTAGGTGTTCAGACAGGCACATGTCACTCTAATTTCCAATCAGGAAGACGAATTGACCAAAGGCTAGGGTTGCCCATGGAAACAGTATAGGGCTTGAGGAAATCCCGCTGCTTTGTGGCCAGTTCCCATAAACACAAGTTGAACAATGGAACTCAGGGGCAGTAAAATTCACAAAACTGCAGAGCTGAAAATATCCATCACTGAAAAATGTCTTGAGGAAAGTCAGAGAAAAGGACTTGTAAGCAAGGGAGAATGGCAGGAAAGGGATTTGAGGAGGTAGAAAGGACTCGCCATTAAGCACAAGAAAAGGAGCTGAACATTGCCAACATTGCAGTTGGCCAAAAAGGGTGTATGCGTTTTTTTCTGTATATATTCAAGAAAAGGGCATACACTTTTTTAGCCAACCAAACAGGTGGGCACTGGAAGTCAATACTACAAAAGATATCACTTCGCATCAGTCAGAAGAGCCATCCTCATAAAGCGTAAAAAACAGAAATGCAGGACAGGGCAAGGAGAAGAGGGAGCCCTGTGAGACTTATAGTGGAAATGTATATTGCCAACGGCCATTCTGGAGAAGTGTATTGTGTTTACTAAAGCATCTATAAAATGAGCTACAGAGCATAGGGCACTTGCACTCATGGGCGTATATCTTGGGAAAAACAAAAATCGAGAGGACACAGGCACCCCAATGTTTACCCCCTCTCTGTTTAAAAGATCCTCGACTAGGATATAACTTAAATGTCTCTGGAGGGAAAAAATGGATAGAGATGTGGTACTTAGGTAGAGTGGAATATTATTCAGCCTGGAAATCAATGAAATATGGCCAGTTGTAACAACTCCGGAGGAGTTACGTATGATCATTCTAAGTGACAGAATTCAAAAAGAAAAAGACACATATCATAAGATATCACTTAAAGGTGGAATCCAAAATGGCTACACATGAAATAAATTACAAAACAAAAACATAGTCAAATATGTGGAAAACACGCATAAGGCTGCTAAACGGGAAAGGTGGGGAGGGGTGAGGCATCATCCAGGAGGTTGAAATTAGCAAAGATACCATTCCAAATACCAAACTGATAATCAACAAGGCCTACACGGTAGCTAAAAGAACTGCACTCAGCACACTCAAGTCACCGGAAAAGAATATATACGACTGGTAAGAATCTGAAAAAGAATTTATTGATGACTCTCTGTACGTGAATCAAGTGGATGTACAGCAGCAAGAAACAGAGCTTTGAAAATCAGCTGTAACCAATATAGTAATAAATTGAAAAAAATAAATGACAGAGAGACAGAGAAAACCTCTTACAACTTTTCCTCAGGGACGGTGATGCAACATGGATTGAACACATCTAGACCCACAGCAGGATGAGACATAAGGCTGGAAACTGTTTGCGCTAAGAGAAATGTGAGGTTGGGTGAGGAAATGCACACCCTTTAAAGTAATACTACCTGGTACCCATTCAATGGGTCCCAAATCTGCAGGTTCAAGGGATCTTCCTACAGCTAAAACATGCATGGAAAACCCAGAGGACTGTACACCATGTGATCGGGAGATGTGTCTAAAATGCACCTCATTTATCCTCTCCTGGTGCTCCTGTTCACCATTCCAGCCATGTTACTTAGAATCTCCCCACTTGGAGAATCAGCACATTTAAACTTCTGTTTCACACATTTTGCAAATTGTGAGGAGGATGAATGGGAAGAGGGGGAACCAATGAGAGAATAGTTGTAGGGGTTTGGACGGGCACATATCACTCTAATTTCCCATTAAGAATAAGAATTAAAGAAAGGCTCAGCCTGCCTCGCCGGAGCCAAAATAGGGCCTGAAGCAATCCTGTGGGTTTGTGGCCAGCTCACAAAAGAGCAACTTAAAAAATGGAGCTCAGGGTCACTGCAATTCACAAACCTGCAGAGTTATAAATGAAAACTAATGTCCAAAAATATGTTGAGGTAAGGCAAAGAAGAGGATCTGAATGCAAGACAGAATTGCAAGAAACAGATTTCAAGAGATAGATTGGACTCGTCTTTAATGCACATGAAAAGCGGCAGAATTTCGACAATGATGCAGTTGGCCCAAAAGGGCGTATGCGTTTTTTCCTGATTATATCCAGGAAAAAACGCATACGCACTTTATGGGCAACGAAGCAAGCAAGCAATGCAAATGTGCACAACAAAGAAGTCTCACTTCCCACCGGTCAAAAGGGCCATCCTAAAAATTTGTAAAAACCAGAAATGCAGGACAGGCCATGGAGAACAGGGAGCCTTTATACGCTGATGGGCAGTGTGTGAACTGCCGAGAGCCACTCTGGAGAAGTGTATGGTGGTTCCTAAATCATCTAAAAAACAGAGCTACAGAGCATAGGACACTTCCAATCATGGGAGTATATCTAGGGAAGTCTAAAAATCAACAAGACACAAGCACACCACAGTTTAGGGCTACTCTGTTTACAAGAACCTCAACTTCAGTACACCTTAAATATCCCAGGAAAGAGAACAATGGATAAAGAAGATGTGGTACTTATGTACAATGGAATATCTCTTCACCATGAAATCAATGTAATAAGGCTAGTAGAAGGATAAAGAGTGGATTTAGGTCCGATAATACTACTTGAAATAAGTCAAACAGAAAAAGAAACATATCATAAGATATCACTTATAGAGGGAGGGTAAATATGGCTGCACAAGAAATGAATTACAGAACAGAACAGTGTCTCACATTTAGAAAACACACTTATGTCAGCTTAAGGGGAAAGGAGAGGTGGGGTGATGCATAAAACCAGAGTTTGAAATTAGCACAGATACCGTTCAATAAACCAAATAGGTATTAGACAAGATCTACACCTTGCTCAATGAACTGGCCTCAACACACCCTATACACCGCAGAGAAATATATCTGAGTAATAAGAATCTTAAAACCCATGTATTGATATATCTCCATAAGGGAATCAAGTGTGTACAGAGCGGCACAAACACAGCAGTGAAAATGAGCTAAACCCCATTATAGAAATAAATTTTAAAAACAAAACACTGAAACAATGAAAGAGAGAAAAATTCTTACAAAATTCGCTCAGGGGCTGTGATGCAACCTGGATTGACCACATATAAACCCACAGCTGGATAAGACATAAGGCTGGACACTTGGGGCTGAGAGGATTGGTGAGCTTTGGTGAGCAACTGCCGAAAGTTTAATGCAATACTTCATGTTACTCAGTCCAAGGGTCCCAACACTCCAGGTTGAAGGGAATCTTCCTACAGCTAAACCATGCTTGGGAAACCCAGCGACTGGTATACCATATGATCGGGAAAGGTTTCTAAAACACACCTCATTTTTCCTCTCCTGGGGCTCCGGATCGACATTCCAGCCGCTTTACTAACAACATCCCCACATGTAGTCAATGCCTTTAAGTTCTGGTATCGCACAGTCTGCAGTTAGTGTAGAGGATGAATGGGAATAGGGGGAACCAGTGAGAAACAAGCTGTAGCGGTTTCAATGGGCACATGTCACTCTAATGTCACATCAGTAAGAAGAATTAACCAAAGGCACAGCAAGGTGCCCCAGAAGAAAAATAGGGCTTCAAGGAATCCTGTGGTTATGGGGCAAGACCACAAAAATAAGAGCTGAAAAGTGGGGCTAAGGGCCACTGCAATTCAAAAACCTGCAGAGTTATAAAGGCCAACTATTTTCAAAAAATATATTGAGGTAAGGCTATGAAGAAACATTGAAAGCAAGGCAGAATTGCAGGAAACCGATTTCAGGAGGTAGACTGGAATTGCATTGAAAACATATGAAGAGAGTCAGAACCTCGACAATGACGCACTTGGCCAAAAAGGGCGTATGTGTTGTTTCCTGAATATATTCAGGAAAAAACGCATGCACACTTTTTGGCCAACCAAGGAAGCTTGCAAAGGAAATCTGCACTACAATGAAGTCTCACTTCCACCTGGTAAAAAGGGCCATCTGAAAAAAGTGTAAAATCCATAAAGGCACGACAGGGCATGGAGAACTGGGAGCCTTCTTATGCTGATGGGCGGGATGTAAATTGTCAACAGCCACTCTGGAGAAGTGTATGGTGTTTCCTGAAACATCTAAAAAACAAAGCAACAGAGCCTAGGGCACTTCTATTTATGGTCCTATAGATTAGGGAAATTAAAATTAAAAAGACACAGCCACTCCAAAGTTTGGGACGGCTCTGTTTACAAGAACCTCGTTTACCGTACAAGTTCAATATCACAGAAAGTGAAAAATGGATAAATAAGTTGTGGAACTCTCGTACAATGCAGTATCACTCAGCAATGAAATCTATGTCATCAGGCCTGTAGCAGCATAATGAGTACAGTTACAAATGATGATTCTAACTGAAATAAGTCACACAGAAAAAGAAACATCATAAGATATCACTAACACACGGAATGTAAACTTGGCTACACAAGAACTGACTTGCAGAACAGAACAGGGTCTCAAATTGAGAAAACCAACTTATGCTTGCTTAAGGGGAAAGTTGAGTTGGGGTGCTGCATAAAACCAGAGATTGAAATGAGCACAGATAAAGTTCCTTAAGCCAAATATGGAATAGACAAGAGCTACTCCTTGCTCAACGAAATGGACTCAACACCCCATATTAAACGCCTAAGAATGTACCTGACTAGTAAGTATCTTAAAACGTATGGGTTGCTATGTCTACAAAAGAGAATCAAGCGTGTGTACAGGGGCATAAACGCAGCAGTGATAGGATTGCAGAGGTTCGGTGAGCAAATGAAGACCCTTTGAAGACATATTGCATGGTACCCATTCCACGGGTCTCAACTCTCTATATTTAAGGTATTCTTCCTTCAGCTAAAACATGCATGTGGAACCCAGAGTATGATCAACCGTGTGAACGGGAGACGTGTTCAAATATGTCTCAGTTTTCCTCCCCTGGTACTCGGGTGCAACATTCCAGACGCTTTACTAACACTCTCCCCACTTGGAGAGTCAGCGCCTTTAACCTCCTGTTTGGCCCAGTTTGCAATTTCTGCGGAAGATGAACAGGAATAGGGAGAACCAATGAGAGACTAGCTGGAGGTGTCTGGACGGGCAAATTTAACTCTCATTTCCCACCAGGAAGAGGAAATAACCAAAGGCTCAGGGTGCCGTGCCGGAACCAGATTAGGGCCTGAAGCCATCCTGTGGTGTTGCGGCCAGCTCAAAAGAAAGCGAGTTGAAGAAAGGAGCTCAGGGGCACTGTAATTCACAAACCTGCACAGTTATAAATGACAGCTATCGTCCAAAAATAGACTGAAGTAAGGCTGCCAAGAGGACTTGAAAGCGGGGCAGAATTGCAGGAAACCGATTTCAGGAGGTAGACTGGAATTGCATTGAAAGCATAGGAAAAGAGGCAGAACGTCCACAATGATGCACTTGGCCAAAAAGGGCGTATGCGTTTTTTCCTGAATATATTCAGGAAAAAACGCATACGCCCTTTTTGGCCAACCAAGCAAGCTTGCAAAGGAAATCTGCACTACAATGAAGTCTCACTTCCCCCAGGTCAAAAGGGCCATCTGAAAAAAGTGTAAAATCCAAAAAGGCAGGACAGGCCATGGAGAAATGGGAGCCTTGTTATGCTGATGGGCGGGATGTAAATTGCCAACAGACACTCTGGAGAAGTGTATGCTGTTTCCTGAAACATCTAAAAAACAAAGCAACAGAGCCTAGGGCACTTCCACTTATGGTCCTATAGCTTAGGGAAATTAAAATCAAAAAGACACAGCCACCCCAAAGTTTGGGACGCCTCTGTTTACAAGAACCTCGTTTACAGTACAAGTTCAACATCGCAGAAAGTGAAAAATGGATAAAGAAGTTGTGGTATTTACTTGCAAAGCAATATCACTCAGCAATGAAATCTATGTCATCAGGCCCTTAGCAGCACAATGAGTGGATTGAGGTATGATGATTCTAACTGAAATAAGTCACACAGAAAATGAAACATCATAAGGTATCAGTAATACACGGAATGTAAACTTGGCTACACAGGAACTGAATTACAGAACAGAACAGGGTCTCAAATTTAGAAAACCAACTTATGCTTGCTTAAGGGGAAAGGTGAGTTGGGGTGCTGCATAAAACCAGAGATTGAAATGAGCACAGATAAAGTTCCTTAAGCCAAATATGGAATAGACAAGAGCTACTCCTTGCTCAACGAAATGGACTCAACACCCCATATTAAACGCCTAAGAATGTACCTGACTAGTAAGTATCTTAAAACCTATGGATTGCTATGTCTCCAAAAGAGAATCAAGCGTGTGTACAGGGGCATAAACGCAGCAGTGATAGGATTGGAGAGGTTCGGTGAGCAAATGAAGACCCTTTGAAGTCAATTTGCATGGTACCCATTACACGGGTCTCAACTCTCCAGGTTTAAGGTATTCTTCCTTCAGCTAAAACATGCATGTGGAACCCAGAGTATGATCAACCGTGTGAACGGGAGACGTGTTCAAATATGTCTCAGTTTTCCTCCCCTGGTACTCGGGTGCAACATTCCAGATTCTTTACTAACACTCTCCCGACTTGGAGAGTCAGCGCCTTTAACCTCCTGTTTGGCCCAGTTTGCAATTTCTGCGGAAGATGAACAGGAATAGGGAGAACCAATGAGAGACTAGCTGGAGTTGTCTGGACGGGCAAATTTAACTCTCATTTCCCACCAGGAAGAGGAAATAACCAAAGGCTCAGTGTGCCGTGCCGGAACCAGTTTAGAGCCTGAAGCCATCCTGCGGTGTTGCGGCCAGCTCAAAAGAAAGCGAGTTGAAGAAAGGAGCTCAGGGGCACTGTAATTCACAAACCTGCAGAGTTATAAATGACAGCTATCGTCCAAAAATATACTGAAGTAAGGCTGCCAAGAGGACTTGAAAGCGGGGCAGAATTGCAGGAAACCGATTTCAGGAGGTAGACTGGAATTGCATTGAAAGCATAGGAAAAGAGGCAGAACGTCCACAATGATGCACTTGGCCAAAAAGGGCGTATGCGTTTTTTCCTGAATATATTCAGGAAAAAACGCATACGCCCTTTTTGGCCCACCAAGCAAGCTTGCAAAGGAAATCTGCACTACAATGAAGTCTCACTTCCCCCCGGTCAAAAGGGCCATCTGAATAAAGTGTAAAATCCTGTAAGGCAGGACAGGCCATGGAGAACTGAGAGCCTTGTTATGCTGCTGGGCGGGATGTAAATTGCCAACAGACACTCGGGAGAAGTGTATGGTGTTTCCTGAAACATCTAAAAAACAAAGCAACAGAGCCTAGGGCACTTCCACTTATGGTCCTATAGCTTAGGGAAATTAAAATAAAAAAGACACAGCCACCCCAAAGTTTGGGACGCCTCTGTTTACAAGAACCTCGTTTACAGTACAAGTTCAACATCGCAGAAAATGAAAAATGGATAAAGAAGTTGTGGTATTTACTTACAAAGCAATATCACTCAGCAATGAAATCTATGTCATCAGGCCCTTAGCAGCACAATGAGTGGATTCAGGTATGATGATTCTAACTGAAATAAGTCACACAGAAAAAGAAACATCATAAGATATCACTAATACATGGAATATAAACTTGGCTACACAGGAACTGAATTCCAAAACAGAACAGAGTCTCAAATTTAGAAAACCAACTTATGCTTGCTTAAGGGGAAAGGTGAGTTGGGGTGCTGCATAAAACCAGAGATTGAAATGAGCACAGATAAAGTTCTTTAAGCCAAATATGGAATAGACAAGAGCTACTCCTTGCTCAAGGAAATGGACTCAACACCCCATATTAAACGCCTAAGAATGTACCTGACTAGTAAGTATCTTAAATCCTATGGATTGCTATGTCTCCGAAAGAGAATCAAGCGTGTGTGCAGGGGCATAAACGCAGCAGTGATAGGATTGGAGAGGTTCGGTGAGCAAATGAAGACCCTTTGAAGTCAATTTGCATGGTACCCATTACACGGGTCTCAACTCTCCAGGTTTAAGGTATTCTTCCTTCAGCTAAAACATGCATGTGGAACCCAGAGTATGATCAACCGTGTGAACGGGAGACGTGTTCAGATATGTCTCAGTTTTCCTCCCCTGGTACTCGGGTGCAACATTCCAGATTCTTTACTAACACTCTCCCGACTTGGAGAGTCAGCGCCTTTAACCTCCTGTTTGTCCCAGTTTGCAATTTCTGCGGAAGATGAACAGGAATAGGGAGAACCAATGAGAGACTAGCTGGAGTTGTCTGGACGGGCAAATTTAACTCTCATTTCCCACCAGGAAGAGGAAATAACCAAAGGCTCAGTGTGCCGTGCCGGAACCAGATTAGAGCCTGAAGCCATCCTGCGGTGTTGCGGCCAGCTCAAAAGAAAGCGAGTTGAAGAAAGGAGCTCAGGGGCACTGTAATTCACAAACCTGCAGAGTTATAAATGACAGCTATCGTCCAAAAATATACTGAAGTAAGGCTGCCAAGAGGACTTGAAAGCGGGGCAGAATTGCAGGAAACCGATTTCAGGAGGTAGACTGGAATTGCATTGAAAGCATAGGAAAAGAGGCAGAACGTCCAAAATGATGCACTTGGCCAAAAAGGGCGTATGCGTTTTTTCCTGAATATATTCAGGAAAAAACGCATACGCCCTTTTTGGCCAACCAAGCAAGCTTGCAAAGGAAATCTGCACTACAATGAAGTCTCACTTCCCCCCGGTCAAAAGGGCCATCTGAAAAAAGTGTAAAATCCAGCAAGGCAGGACAGGCCATGGAGAACTGGGAGCCTTGTTATGCTGCTGGGCGGGATGTAAATTGCCAACAGACACTCGGGAGAAGTGTATGGTGTTTCCTGAAACATCTAAAAAACAAAGCAACAGAGCCTAGGGCACTTCCACTTATGGTCCTATAGCTTAGGGAAATTAAAATCAAAAAGACACACCCACCCCAAAGTTTGGAACGGCTCTGTTTACAAGAACCTCGTTTACAGTACAAGTTCAACATCGCAGAAAGTGAAAAATGGATAAAGAACTTTTGGTATTTACTTACAAAGCAATATCACTCAGCAATGAGATCTATGTCATCAGGCCCTTAGCAGCACAATGAGTGGATTCAGGTATGATGATTCTAACTGAAATAAGTCACACAGAAAAAGAAACATCATAAGATATCAGTAATACACGGAATGTAAACTTGGTTACACAGGAACTGAATTCCAAAACAGAACAGGGTCTCAAATTTAGAAAACCAACTTATGCTTGCTTAAGGGGAAAGGTGAGTTGGGGTGCTGCATAAAACCAGAGATTGAAATGAGCACAGATAAAGTTCCTTAAGCCAAATATGGAATAGACAAGAGCTACTCCTTGCTCAATGAAATGGACTCAACACCGCATATTAAACGCCTAAGAATGTACCTGACTAGTAAGTATCTTAAAACCTATGGATTGCTATGTCTCCGAAAGAGAATCAAGCATGTGTACAGGGGCATAAACGCAGCAGTGATAGGATTGGAGAGGTTCGGTGAGCAAATGAAGACCCTTTGAAGTCATATTGCATGGTACCCATTCCACGGGTTTCAACTACCCAGGTTTAAGGTATTCTTCCTTCAGCTAAAACATGCATGTGGAACCCAGAGTATGATCAACCATGTGATCGGGAGACGTGTTCAAATATGTCTCAGTTTTCGTACCCTGGTACTCGGGTGCAACATTCCAGACGCTTTACTAACACTCTCTCGACTTGGAGAGTCAGTCCGTTTAACCTCCTGTTTAGCCCAGTTTGCAATTTCTGCAGAAGATGAACAGGAATAGCGAGAACCAATGAGAGACTAGCTGGAGGTGTCTGGACGGGCAAATTTAACTCTCATTTCCCACCAGGAAGAGGAATTAACCAAAGGCTCAGCGTGCCGTGCTGGAACAAGATTAGGGCCTGAAGCCATCCTGCGGTGTTGCGGCCAGCTCAAAAGAAAGCGAGTTGAAGAAAGGAGCTCAGGGGCACTGTAATTCACAAACCTGCAGAGTTATAAATGACAGCTATCGTCCAAAAATATACTGAAGTAAGGCTGCCAAGAGGACTTGAAAGCGGGGCAGAATTGCAGGAAACCGATTTCAGGAGGTAGACTGGAATTGCATTGAAAGCATAGGAAAAGAGGCAGAACGTCCACAATGATGCACTTGGCCAAAAAGGGCGTATGCGTTTTTTCCTGAATATATTCAGGAAAAAACGCATACGCCCTTTTTGGCCAACCAAGCAAGCTTGCAAAGGAAATCTGCACTACAATGAAGTCTCACTTCCCCCCGGTCAAAAGGGCCATCTGAAAAAAGTGTAAAATCCAGCAAGGCAGGACAGGCCATGGAGAACTGGGAGCCTTGTTATGCTGCTGGGCGGGATGTAAATTGCCAACAGACACTCGGGAGAAGTGTATGGTGTTTCCTGAAACATCTAAAAAACAAAGCAACAGAGCCTAGGGCACTTCCACTTATGGTCCTATAGCTTAGGGAAATTAAAATCAAAAAGACACAGCCACCCCAAAGTTTGGGACGCCTCTGTTTACAAGAACCTCATTTACAGTACAAGTTCAACATCGCAGAAAGTGAAAAATGGATAAAGAAGTTGTGGTATTTACTTGCAAAGCAATATCACTCAGCAATGAAATCTATGTCATCAGGCCCTTAGCAGCACAATGAGTGGATTGAGGTATGATGATTCTAACTGAAATAAGTCACACAGAAAATGAAACATCATAAGGTATCAGTAATACACGGAATGTAAACTTGGCTACACAGGAACTGAATTACAGAACAGAACAGGGTCTCAAATTTAGAAACCCAACTTATGCTTGCTTAAGGGGAAAGGTGAGTTGGGGTGCTGCATAAAACCAGAGATTGAAATGAGCACAGATAAAGTTCCTTAAGCCAAATATGGAATAGACAAGAGCTACTCCTTGCTCAACGAAATGGACTCAACACCCCATATTAAACGCCTAAGAATGTACCTGACTAGTAAGTATCTTAAAACCTATGGATTGGTATGTCTCCGAAAGAGAATCAAGCGTGTGTACAGGGGCATAAACGCAGCAGTGATAGGATTGGAGAGGTTCGGTGAGCAAATGAAGACCCTTTGAAGTCAATTTGCATGGTACCCATTACACGGGTCTCAACTCTCCAGGTTTAAGGTATTCTTCCTTCAGCTAAAACATGCATGTGGAACCCAGAGTATGATCAACCGTGTGAACGGGAGACGTGTTCAAATATGTCTCAGTTTTCCTCCCCTGGTACTCGGGTGCAACATTCCAGATTCTTTACTAACACTCTCCCGACTTGGAGAGTCAGCGCCTTTAACCTCCTGTTTGGCCCAGTTTGCAATCTCTGCGGAAGATGAACAGGAATAGGGAGAACCAATGAGAGACTAGCTGGAGTTGTCTGGACGGGCAAATTTAACTCTCATTTCCCACCAGGAAGAGGAAATAACCAAAGGCTCAGTGTGCCGTTACGGAACCAGATTAGAGCCTGAAGCCATCCTGCGGTGTTGCGGCCAGCTCAAAAGAAAGCGAGTTGAAGAAAGGAGCTCAGGGGCACTGTAATTCACAAACCTGCAGAGTTATAAATGACAGCTATCGTCCAAAAATATACTGAAGTAAGGCTGCCAAGAGGACTTGAAAGCGGGGCAGAATTGCAGGAAACCGATTTCAGGAGGTAGACTGGAATTGCATTGAAAGCATAGGAAAAGAGGCAGAACGTCCACAATGATGCACTTGGCCAAAAAGGGCGTATGCGTTTTTTCCTGAATATATTCAGGAAGAAACGCATACGCCCTTTTTGGCCAACCAAGCAAGCTTGCAAAGGAAATCTGCACTACAATGAAGTCTCACTTCCCCCCGGTCAAAAGGGCCATCTGAAAAAAGTGTAAAATCCAGCAAGGCAGGACAGGCCATGGAGAACTGGGAGCCTTGTTATGCTGATGGGCGGGATGTAAATTGCCAACAGACACTCCGGAGAAGTGTATGGTGTTTCCTGAAACATCTAAAAAACAAAGCAACAGAGCCTAGGGCACTTCCACTTATGGTCCTATAGCTTAGGGAAATTAAAATCAAAAAGACACACCCACCCCAAAGTTTGGAAGGGCTCTGTTTACAAGAACCTCGTTTACAGTACAAGTTCAACATCGCAGAAAGTGAAAAATGGATAAAGAACTTTTGGTATTTACTTACAAAGCAATATCACTCAGCAATGAGATCTATGTCATCAGGCCCTTAGCAGCACAATGAGTGGATTCAGGTATGATGATTCTAACTGAAATAAGTCACACAGAAAAAGAAACATCATAAGATATCAGTAATACACGGAATGTAAACTTGGCTACACAGGAACTGAATTCCAAAACAGAACAAGGTCTCAAATTTAGAAAACCAACTTATGCTTGCTTAAGGGGAAAGGTGAGTTGGGGTGCTGCATAAAACCAGAGATTGAAATGAGCACAGATAAAGTTCCTTAAGCCAAATATGGAATAGACAAGAGCTACTCCTTGCTCAACGAAATGGACTCAACACCGCATATTAAACGCCTAAGAATGTACCTGACTAGTAAGTATCTTAAAACCTATGGATTGCTATGTCTCCGAAAGAGAATCAAGCATGTGTACAGGGGCATAAACGCAGCAGTGATAGGATTGGAGAGGTTCGGTGAGCAAATGAAGACCCTTTGATGTCATATTGCATGGTACCCATTCCACGGGTTTCAACTAGCCAGGTTTAAGGTATTCTTCCTTCAGCTAAAACATGCATGTGGAACCCAGAGTATGATCAACCATGTGATCGGGAGACGTGTTCAAATATGTCTCAGTTTTCGTACCCTGGTACTCGGGTGCAACATTCCAGACGCTTTACTAACACTCTCCCGAATTGGAGAGTCAGTCCCTTTAACCTCCTGTTTGGCCCAGTTTGCAATTTCTGCGGAAGATGAACAGGAATAGCGAGAACCAATGAGAGACTAGCTGGAGGTGTCTGGACGGGCAAATTTAACTCTCATTTCCCACCAGGAAGAGGAATTAACCAAAGGCTCAGCGTGCCGTGCTGGAACAAGATTAGGGCCTGAAGCCATCCTGCGGTGTTGCGGCCAGCTCAAAAGAAAGCGAGTTGAAGAAAGGAGCTCAGGGGCACTGTAATTCACAAACCTGCAGAGTTATAAATGACAGCTATCGTCCAAAAATATACTGAAGTAAGGCTGCCAAGAGGACTTGAAAGCGGGGCAGAATTGCAGGAAACCGATTTCAGGAGGTAGACTGGAATTGCATTGAAAGCATAGGAAAAGAGGCAGAACGTCCAGAATGATGCACTTGGCCAAAAAGGGCGTATGCGTTTTTTCCTGAATATATTCAGGAAAAAACGCATACGCCCTTTTTGGCCAACCAAGCAAGCTTGCAAAGGAAATCTGCACTACAATGAAGTCTCACTTCCCCCCGGTCAAAAGGGCCATCTGAAAAAAGTGTAAAATCCAGCAAGGCAGGACAGGCCATGGAGAACTGGGAGCCTTGTTATGCTGCTGGGCGGGATGTAAATTGCCAACAGACACTCGGGAGAAGTGTATGGTGTTTCCTGAAACATCTAAAAAACAAAGCAACAGAGCCTAGGGCACTTCCACTTATGGTCCTATAGCTTAGGGAAATTAAAATCAAAAAGACACAGCCACCCCAAAGTTTGGGACGCCTCTGTTTACAAGAACCTCATTTACAGTACAAGTTCAACATCGCAGAAAGTGAAAAATGGATAAAGAAGTTGTAGTATTTACTTGCAAAGCAATATCACTCAGCAATGAAATCTATGTCATCAGGCCCTTAGCAGCACAATGAGTGGATTGAGGTATGATGATTCTAACTGAAATAAGTCACACAGAAAATGAAACATCATAAGGTATCAGTAATACACGGAATGTAAACTTGGCTACACAGGAACTGAATTACAGAACAGAACAGGGTCTCAAATTTAGAAACCCAACTTATGCTTGCTTAAGGGGAAAGGTGAGTTGGGGTGCTGCATAAAACCAGAGATTGAAATGAGCACAGATAAAGTTCCTTAAGCCAAATATGGAATAGACAAGAGCTACTCCTTGCTCAACGAAATGGACTCAACACCCCATATTAAACGCCTAAGAATGTACCTGACTAGTAAGTATCTTAAAACCTATGGATTGCTATGTCTCCGAAAGAGAATCAAGCGTGTGTACAGGGGCATAAACGCAGCAGTGATAGGATTGGAGAGGTTCGGTGAGCAAATGAAGACCCTTTGAAGTCAATTTGCATGGTACCCATTACACGGGTCTCAACTCTCCAGGTTTAAGGTATTCTTCCTTCAGCTAAAACATGCATGTGGAACCCAGAGTATGATC
This sequence comes from Grampus griseus, assembly GCF_964374135.1. Classification (NCBI taxonomy): domain Eukaryota; kingdom Metazoa; phylum Chordata; class Mammalia; order Artiodactyla; family Delphinidae; genus Grampus; species Grampus griseus. Next base: position 722,143 of record NW_028133352.1, on the reverse strand, counting down.
AACCGTGTGAACGGGAGACGTGTTCAAATATGTCTCAGTTTTCCTCCCCTGGTACTCGGGTGCAACATTCCAGATTCTTTACTAACACTCTCCCGACTTGGAGAGTCAGCGCCTTTAACCTCCTGTTTGGCCCAGTTTGCAATTTCTGCGGAAGATGAACAGGAATAGGGAGAACCAATGAGAGACTAGCTGGAGTTGTCTGGACGGGCAAATTTAACTCTCATTTCCCACCAGGAAGAGGAAATAACCAAAGGCTCAGTGTGCCGTGCCGGAACCAGATTAGAGCCTGAAGCCATCCTGCGGTGTTGCGGCCAGCTCAAAAGAAAGCGAGTTGAAGAAAGGAGCTCAGGGGCACTGTAATTCACAAACCTGCAGAGTTATAAATGACAGCTATCGTCCAAAAATATACTGAAGTAAGGCTGCCAAGAGGACTTGAAAGCGGGGCAGAATTGCAGGAAACCGATTTCAGGAGGTAGACTGGAATTGCATTGAAAGCATAGGAAAAGAGGCAGAATGTCCACAATGATGCACTTGGCCAAAAAGGGCGTATGCGTTTTTTCCTGAATATATTCAGGAAAAAACGCATACGCCCTTTTTGGCCCACCAAGCAAGCTTGCAAAGGAAATCTGCACTACAATGAAGTCTCACTTCCCCCCGGTCAAAAGGGCCATCTGAAAAAAGTGTAAAATCCAGAAAGGCAGCACAGGCCATGGAGAACTGGGAGCCTTGTTATGCTGCTGGGCGGGATGTAAATTGCCAACAGACACTCGGGAGAAGTGTATGGTGTTTCCTGAAACATCTAAAAAACAAAGCAACAGAGCCTAGGGCACTTCCACTTATGGTCCTATAGCTTAGGGAAATTAAAATCAAAAAGACACACCCACCCCAAAGTTTGGAAGGGCTCTGTTTACAAGAACCTCGTTTACAGTACAAGTTCAACATCGCAGAAAGTGAAAAATGGATAAAGAACTTTTGGTATTTACTTACAAAGCAATATCACTCAGCAATGAGATCTATGTCATCAGGCCCTTAGCAGCACAATGAGTGGATTCAGGTATGATGATTCTAACTGAAATAAGTCACACAGAAAAAGAAACATCATAAGATATCACTAATACACGGAATGTAAACTTGGCTACACAGGAACTGAATTCCAAAACAGAACAGGGTCTCAAATTTAGAAAACCAACTTATGCTTGCTTAAGGGGAAAGGTGAGTTGGGGTGCTGCATAAAACCAGAGATTGAAATGAGCACAGATAAAGTTCCTTAAGCCAAATATGGAATAGACAAGAGCTACTCCTTGCTCAACGAAATGGACTCAACACCGCATATTAAACGCCTAAGAATGTACCTGACTAGTAAGTATCTTAAAACCTATGGATTGCTATGTCTCCGAAAGAGAATCAAGCATGTGTACAGGGGCATAAACGCAGCAGTGATAGGATTGGAGAGGTTCGGTGAGCAAATGAAGACCCTTTGATGTCATATTGCATGGTACCCATTCCACGGGTTTCAACTAGCCAGGTTTAAGGTATTCTTCCTTCAGCTAAAACATGCATGTGGAACCCAGAGTATGATCAACCATGTGATCGGGAGACGTGTTCAAATATGTCTCAGTTTTCGTACCCTGGTACTCGGGTGCAACATTCCAGACGCTTTACTAACACTCTCCCGAATTGGAGAGTCAGTCCCTTTAACCTCCTGTTTGGCCCAGTTTGCAATTTCTGCGGAAGATGAACAGGAATAGCGAGAACCAATGAGAGACTAGCTGGAGGTGTCTGGACGGGCAAATTTAACTCTCATTTCCCACCAGGAAGAGGAATTAACCAAAGGCTCAGCGTGCCGTGCTGGAACAAGATTAGGGCCTGAAGCCATCCTGCGGTGTTGCGGCCAGCTCAAAAGAAAGCGAGTTGAAGAAAGGAGCTCAGGGGCACTGTAATTCACAAACCTGCAGAGTTATAAATGACAGCTATCGTCCAAAAATATACTGAAGTAAGGCTGCCAAGAGGACTTGAAAGCGGGGCAGAATTGCAGGAAACCGATTTCAGGAGGTAGACTGGAATTGCATTGAAAGCATAGGAAAAGAGGCAGAACGTCCAGAATGATGCACTTGGCCAAAAAGGGCGTATGCGTTTTTTCCTGAATATATTCAGGAAAAAACGCATACGCCCTTTTTGGCCAACCAAGCAAGCTTGCAAAGGAAATCTGCACTACAATGAAGTCTCACTTCCCCCCGGTCAAAAGGGCCATCTGAAAAAAGTGTAAAATCCAGCAAGGCAGGACAGGCCATGGAGAACTGGGAGCCTTGTTATGCTGCTGGGCGGGATGTAAATTGCCAACAGACACTCGGGAGAAGTGTATGGTGTTTCCTGAAACATCTAAAAAACAAAGCAACCGAGCCTAGGGCACTTCCACTTATGGTCCTATAGCTTAGGGAAATTAAAATCAAAAAGACACAGCCACCCCAAAGTTTGGGACGCCTCTGTTTACAAGAACCTCATTTACAGTACAAGTTCAACATCGCAGAAAGTGAAAAATGGATAAAGAAGTTGTAGTATTTACTTGCAAAGCAATATCACTCAGCAATGAAATCTATGTCATCAGGCCCTTAGCAGCACAATGAGTGGATTGAGGTATGATGATTCTAACTGAAATAAGTCACACAGAAAATGAAACATCATAAGGTATCAGTAATACACGGAATGTAAACTTGGCTACACAGGAACTGAATTACAGAACAGAACAGGGTCTCAAATTTAGAAACCCAACTTATGCTTGCTTAAGGGGAAAGGTGAGTTGGGGTGCTGCATAAAACCAGAGATTGAAATGAGCACAGATAAAGTTCCTTAAGCCAAATATGGAATAGACAAGAGCTACTCCTTGCTCAACGAAATGGACTCAACACCCCATATTAAACGCCTAAGAATATACCTGACTAGTAAGTATCTTAAAACCTATGGATTGCTATGTCTCCGAAAGAGAATCAAGCGTGTGTACAGGGGCATAAACGCAGCAGTGATAGGATTGGAGAGGTTCGGTGAGCAAATGAAGACCCTTTGAAGTCAATTTGCATGGTACCCATTACACGGGTCTCAACTCTCCAGGTTTAAGGTATTCTTCCTTCAGCTAAAACATGCATGTGGAACCCAGAGTATGATCAACCGTGTGAACGGGAGACGTGTTCAAATATGTCTCAGTTTTCCTCCCCTGGTACTCGGGTGCAACATTCCAGATTCTTTACTAACACTCTCCCGACTTGGAGAGTCAGCGCCTTTAACCTCCTGTTTGGCCCAGTTTGCAATTTCTGCGGAAGATGAACAGGAATAGGGAGAACCAATGAGAGACTAGCTGGAGTTGTCTGGACGGGCAAATTTAACTCTCATTTCCCACCAGGAAGAGGAAATAACCAAAGGCTCAGTGTGCCGTGCCGGAACCAGATTAGAGCCTGAAGCCATCCTGCGGTGTTGCGGCCAGCTCAAAAGAAAGCGAGTTGAAGAAAGGAGCTCAGGGGCACTGTAATTCACAAACCTGCAGAGTTATAAATGACAGCTATCGTCCAAAAATATACTGAAGTAAGGCTGCCAAGAGGACTTGAAAGCGGGGCAGAATTGCAGGAAACCGATTTCAGGAGGTAGACTGGAATTGCATTGAAAGCATAGGAAAAGAGGCAGAATGTCCACAATGATGCACTTGGCCAAAAAGGGCGTATGCGTTTTTTCCTGAATATATTCAGGAAAAAACGCATACGCCCTTTTTGGCCCACCAAGCAAGCTTGCAAAGGAAATCTGCACTACAATGAAGTCTCACTTCCCCCCGGTCAAAAGGGCCATCTGAAAAAAGTGTAAAATCCAGAAAGGCAGCACAGGCCATGGAGAACTGGGAGCCTTGTTATGCTGCTGGGCGGGATGTAAATTGCCAACAGACACTCGGGAGAAGTGTATGGTGTTTCCTGAAACATCTAAAAAACAAAGCAACAGAGCCTAGGGCACTTCCACTTATGGTCCTATAGCTTAGGGAAATTAAAATCAAAAAGACACACCCACCCCAAAGTTTGGAAGGGCTCTGTTTACAAGAACCTCGTTTACAGTACAAGTTCAACATCGCAGAAAGTGAAAAATGGATAAAGAACTTTTGGTATTTACTTACAAAGCAATATCACTCAGCAATGAGATCTATGTCATCAGGCCCTTAGCAGCACAATGAGTGGATTCAGGTATGATGATTCTAACTGAAATAAGTCACACAGAAAAAGAAACATCATAAGATATCACTAATACACGGAATGTAAACTTGGCTACACAGGAACTGAATTCCAAAACAGAACAGGGTCTCAAATTTAGAAAACCAACTTATGCTTGCTTAAGGGGAAAGGTGAGTTGGGGTGCTGCATAAAACCAGAGATTGAAATGAGCACAGATAAAGTTCCTTAAGCCAAATATGGAATAGACAAGAGCTACTCCTTGCTCAACGAAATGGACTCAACACCGCATATTAAACGCCTAAGAATGTACCTGACTAGTAAGTATCTTAAAACCTATGGATTGCTATGTCTCCGAAAGAGAATCAAGCATGTGTACAGGGGCATAAACGCAGCAGTGATAGGATTGGAGAGGTTCGGTGAGCAAATGAAGACCCTTTGATGTCATATTGCATGGTACCCATTCCACGGGTTTCAACTAGCCAGGTTTAAGGTATTCTTCCTTCAGCTAAAACATGCATGTGGAACCCAGAGTATGATCAACCATGTGATCGGGAGACGTGTTCAAATATGTCTCAGTTTTCGTACCCTGGTACTCGGGTGCAACATTCCAGACGCTTTACTAACACTCTCCCGACTTGGAGAGTCAGTCCCTTTAACCTCCTGTTTGGCCCAGTTTGCAATTTCTGCGGAAGATGAACAGGAATAGCAAGAACCAATGAGAGACTAGCTGGAGGTGTCTGGACGGGCAAATTTAACTCTCATTTCCCACCAGGAAGAGGAATTAACCAAAGGCTCAGCGTGCCGTGCTGGAACAAGATTAGGGCCTGAAGCCATCCTGCGGTGTTGCGGCCAGCTCAAAAGAAAGCGAGTTGAAGAAAGGAGCTCAGGGGCACTGTAATTCACAAACCTGCAGAGTTATAAATGACAGCTATCGTCCAAAAATATACTGAAGTAAGGCTGCCAAGAGGACTTGAAAGCGGGGCAGAATTGCAGGAAACCGATTTCAGGAGGTAGACTGGAATTGCATTGAAAGCATAGGAAAAGAGGCAGAACGTCCACAATGATGCACTTGGCCAAAAAGGGCGTATGCGTTTTTTCCTGAATATATTCAGGAAAAAACGCATACGCCCTTTTTGGCCAACCAAGCAAGCTTGCAAAGGAAATCTGCACTACAATGAAGTCTCACTTCCCCCTAGTCAAAAGGGCCATCTGAAAAAAGTGTAAAATCCAGCAAGGCAGGACAGGCCATGGAGAACTGGGAGCCTTGTTATGCTGCTGGGCGGGATGTAAATTGCCAACAGACACTCGGGAGAAGTGTATGGTGTTTCCTGAAACATCTAAAAAACAAAGCAACAGAGCCTAGGGCACTTCCACTTATGGTCCTATAGCTTAGGGAAATTAAAATCAAAAAGACACAGCCACCCCAAAGTTTGGGACGCCTCTGTTTACAAGAACCTCATTTACAGTACAAGTTCAACATCGCAGAAAGTGAAAAATGGATAAAGAAGTTGTGGTATTTACTTGCAAAGCAATATCACTCAGCAATGAAATCTATGTCATCAGGCCCTTAGCAGCACAATGAGTGGATTCAGGTATGATGATTCTAACTGAAATAAGTCACACAGAAAATGAAACATCATAAGGTATCAGTAATACACGGAATGTAAACTTGGCTACACAGGAACTGAATTACAGAACAGAACAGGGTCTCAAATTTAGAAACCCAACTTATGCTTGCTTAAGGGGAAAGGTGAGTTGGGGTGCTGCATAAAACCAGAGATTGAAATGAGCACAGATAAAGTTCCTTAAGCCAAATATGGAATAGACAAGAGCTACTCCTTGCTCAACGAAATGGACTCAACACCCCATATTAAACGCCTAAGAATGTACCTGACTAGTAAGTATCTTAAAACCTATGGATTGCTATGTCTCCAAAAGAGAATCAAGCGTGTGTACAGGGGCATAAACACAGCAGTGATAGGATTGGAGAGGTTCGGTGAGCAAATGAAGACCCTTTGAAGTCAATTTGCATGGTACCCGTTACACGGGTCTCAACTCTCCAGGTTTAAGGTATTCTTCCTTCAGCTAAAACATGCATGTGGAACCCAGAGTATGATCAACCGTGTGAACGGGAGACATGTTCAAATATGTCTCAGTTTTCCTCCCCTGGTACTCGGGTGCAACATTCCAGATTCTTTACTAACACTCTCCCGACTTGGAGAGTCAGCGCCTTTAACCTCCTGTTTGGCCCAGTTTGCAATTTCTGCGGAAGATGAACAGGAATAGGGAGAACCAATGAGAGACTAGCTGGAGTTGTCTGGACGGGCAAATTTAACTCTCATTTCCCACCAGGAAGAGGAAATAACCAAAGGCTCAGTGTGCCGTGCCGGAACCAGATTAGAGCCTGAAGCCATCCTGCGGTGTTGCGGCCAGCTCAAAAGAAAGCGAGTTGAAGAAAGGAGCTCAGGGGCACTGTAATTCACAAACCTGCAGAGTTATAAATGACAGCTATCGTCCAAAAATATACTGAAGTAAGGCTGCCAAGAGGACTTGAAAGCGGGGCAGAATTGCAGGAAACCGATTTCAGGAGGTAGACTGGAATTGCATTGAAAGCATAGGAAAAGAGGCAGAACGTCCACAATGATGCACTTGGCCAAAAAGGGCGTATGCGTTTTATCCTGAATATATTCAGGAAAAAACGCATACGCCCTTTTTGGCCCACCAAGCAAGCTTGCAAAGGAAATCTGCACTACAATGAAGTCTCACTTCCCCCTGGTCAAAAGGGCCATCTGAAAAAAGTGTAAAATCCAGCAAGGCAGGACAGGCCATGGAGAACTGGGAGCCTTGTTATGCTGCTGGGCGGGATGTAAATTGCCAACAGACACTCGGGAGAAGTGTATGGTGTTTCCTGAAACATCTAAAAAACAAAGCAACAGAGCCTAGGGCACTTCCACTTATGGTCCTATAGCTTAGGGAAATTAAAATCAAAAAGCACACCCACCCCAAAGTTTGGAACGGCTCTGTTTACAAGAACCTCGTTTACAGTACAAGTTCAACATCGCAGAAAGTGAAAAATGGATAAAGAACTTTTGGTATTTACTTACAAAGCAATATCACTCAGCAATGAGATCTATGTCATCAGGCCCTTAGCAGCACAATGAGTGGATTCAGGTATGATGATTCTAACTGAAATAAGTCACACAGAAAAAGAAACATCATAAGATATCAGTAATACACGGAATGTAAACTTGGCTACACAGGAACTGAATTCCAAAACAGAACAGGGTCTCAAATTTAGAAAACCAACTTATGCTTGCTTAAGGGGAAAGGTGAGTTGGGGTGCTGCATAAAACCAGAGGTTGAAATGAGCACAGATAAAGTTCCTTAAGCCAAATATGGAATAGACAAGAGCTACTCCTTGCTCAACGAAATGGACTCAACACCGCATATTAAACGCCTAAGAATGTACCTGACTAGTAAGTATCTTAAAACCTATGGATTGCTATGTCTCCGAAAGAGAATCAAGCATGTGTACAGGGGCATAAACGCAGCAGTGATAGGATTGGAGAGGTTCGGTGAGCAAATGAAGACCCTTTGATGTCATATTGCATGGTACCCATTCCACGGGTTTCAACTAGCCAGGTTTAAGGTATTCTTCCTTCAGCTAAAACATGCATGTGGAACCCAGAGTATGATCAACCATGTGATCGGGAGACGTGTTCAAATATGTCTCAGTTTTCGTACCCTGGTACTCGGGTGCAACATTCCAGACGCTTTACTAACACTCTCCCGACTTGGAGAGTCAGTCCCTTTAACCTCCTGTTTGGCCCAGTTTGCAATTTCTGCGGAAGATGAACAGGAATAGCGAGAACCAATGAGAGACTAGCTGGAGGTGTCTGGACGGGCAAATTTAACTCTCATTTCCCACCAGGAAGAGGAATTAACCAAAGGCTCAGCGTGCCGTGCTGGAACAAGATTAGGGCCTGAAGCCATCCTGCGGTGTTGCGGCCAGCTCAAAAGAAAGCGAGTTGAAGAAAGGAGCTCAGGGGCACTGTAATTCACAAACCTGCAGAGTTATAAATGACAGCTATCGTCCAAAAATATACTGAAGTAAGGCTGCCAAGAGGACTTGAAAGCGGGGCAGAATTGCAGAAAACCGATTTCAGGAGGTAGACTGGAATTGCATTGAAAGCATAGGAAAAGAGGCAGAACGTCCACAATGATGCACTTGGCCAAAAAGGGCGTATCCTTTTTTTCCTGAATATATTCAGGAAAAAACGCATACGCCCTTTTTGGCCAACCAAGCAAGCTTGCAAAGGAAATCTGCACTACAATGAAGTCTCACTTCCCCCTGGTCAAAAGGGCCATCTGAAAAAAGTGTAAAATCCAGCAAGGCAGGACAGGCCATGGAGAACTGGGAGCCTTGTTATGCTGCTGGGCAGGATGTAAATTGCCAACAGACACTCGGGAGAAGTGTATGGTGTTTCCTGAAACATCTAAAAAACAAAGCAACAGAGCCTAGGGCACTTCCACTTATGGTCCTATAGCTTAGGGAAATTAAAATCAAAAAGACACAGCCACCCCAAAGTTTGGGACGCCTCTGTTTACAAGAACCTCATTTACAGTACAAGTTCAACATCGCAGAAAGTGAAAAATGGATAAAGAAGTTGTGGTATTTACTTGCAAAGCAATATCACTCAGCAATGAAATCTATGTCATCAGGCCCTTAGCAGCACAATGAGTGGATTCAGGTATGATGATTCTAACTGAAATAAGTCACACAGAAAATGAAACATCATAAGGTATCAGTAATACACGGAATGTAAACTTGGCTACACAGGAACTGAATTACAGAACAGAACAGGGTCTCAAATTTAGAAAACCAACTTATGCTTGCTTAAGGGGAAAGGTGAGTTGGGGTGCTGCATAAAACCAGAGATTGAAATGAGCACAGATAAAGTTCCTTAAGCCAAATATGGAATAGACAAGAGCTACTCCTTGCTCAACGAAATGGACTCAACACCCCATATTAAACGCCTAAGAATGTACCTGACTAGTAAGTATCTTAAAACCTATGGATTGCTATGTCTCCAAAAGAGAATCAAGCGTGTGTACAGGGGCATAAACGCAGCAGTGATAGGATTGGAGAGGTTCGGTGAGCAAATGAAGACCCTTTGAAGTCAATTTGCATGGTACCCGTTACACGGGTCTCAACTCTCCAGGTTTAAGGTATTCTTCCTTCAGCTAAAACATGCATGTGGAACCCAGAGTATGATCAACCGTGTGAACGGGAGACGTGTTCAAATATGTCTCAGTTTTCCTCCCCTGGTACTCGGGTGCAACATTCCAGATTCTTTACTAACACTCTCCCGACTTGGAGAGTCAGCGCCTTTAACCTCCTGTTTGGCCCAGTTTGCAATTTCTGCGGAAGATGAACAGGAATAGGGAGAACCAATGAGAGACTAGCTGGAGTTGTCTGGACGGGCAAATTTAACTCTCATTTCCCACCAGGAAGAGGAAATAACCAAAGGCTCAGTGTGCCGTGCCGGAACCAGATTAGAGCCTGAAGCCATCCTGCGGTGTTACGGCCAGCTCAAAAGAAAGCGAGTTGAAGAAAGGAGCTCAGGGACACTGTAATTCACAAACCTGCAGAGTTATAAATGACAGCTATCGTCCAAAAATATACTGAAGTAAGGCTGCCAAGAGGACTTGAAAGCGGGGCAGAATTGCAGGAAACCGATTTCAGGAGGTAGACTGGAATTGCATTGAAAGCATAGGAAAAGAGGCAGAACGTCCACAATGATGCACTTGGCCAAAAAGGGCGTATGCGTTTTTTCCTGAATATATTCAGGAAAAAACGCATACGCCCTTTTTGGCCAACCAAGCAAGCTTGCAAAGGAAATCTGCACTACAATGAAGTCTCACTTCCCCCCGGTCAAAAGGGCCATCTGAAAAAAGTGTAAAATCCAGCAAGGCAGGACAGGCCATGGAGAACTGGGAGCCTTGTTATGCTGATGGGCGGGATGTAAATTGCCAACAGACACTCGGGAGAAGTGTATGGTGTTTCCTGAAACATCTAAAAAACAAAGCAACAGAGCCTAGGGCACTTCCACTTATGGTCCTATAGCTTAGGGAAATTAAAATCAAAAAGACACAGCCACCCCAAAGTTTTGAACGGCTCTCTTTACAAGAACCTCGTTTACAGTACAAGTTCAACATCGCAGAAAGTGAAAAATGGATAAAGAACTTTTGGTATTTACTTACAAAGCAATATCACTCAGCAATGAGATCTATGTCATCAGGCCCTTAGCAGCACAATGAGTGGATTCAGGTATGATGATTCTAACTGAAATAAGTCACACAGAAAAAGAAACATCATAAGATATCAGTAATACACGGAATGTAAACTTGGCTACACAGGAACTGAATTCCAAAACAGAACAGGGTCTCAAATTTAGAAAACCAACTTATGCTTGCTTAAGGGGAAAGGTGAGTTGGGGTGCTGCATAAAACCAGAGATTGAAATGAGCACAGATAAAGTTCCTTAAGCCAAATATGGAATAGACAAGAGCTACTCCTTGCTCAACGAAATGGACTCAACACCGCATATTAAACGCCTAAGAATGTACCTGACTAGTAAGTATCTTAAAACCTATGGATTGCTATGTCTCCGAAAGAGAATCAAGCATGTGTACAGGGGCATAAACGCAGCAGTGATAGGATTGGAGAGGTTCGGTGAGCAAATGAAGACCCTTTGAAGTCATATTGCATGGTACCCATTCCACGGGTTTCAACTACCCAGGTTTAAGGTATTCTGCCTTCAGCTAAAACATGCATGTGGAACCCAGAGTATGATCAACCATGTGATCGGGAGACGTGTTCAAATATGTCTCAGTTTTCGTACCCTGGTACTCGGGTGCAACATTCCAGACGCTTTACTAACACTCTCTCGACTTGGAGAGTCAGTCCGTTTAACCTCCTGTTTAGCCCAGTTTGCAATTTCTGCAGAAGATGAACAGGAATAGCGAGAACCAATGAGAGACTAGCTGGAGGTGTCTGGACGGGCAAATTTAACTCTCATTTCCCACCAGGAAGAGGAATTAACCAAAGGCTCAGCGTGCCATGCTGGAACAAGATTAGGGCCTGAAGCCATCCTGCGGTGTTGCGGCCAGCTCAAAAGAAAGCGAGTTGAAGAAAGGAGCTCAGGGGCACTGTAATTCACAAACCTGCAGAGTTATAAATGACAACTATCGTCCAAAAATATACTGAAGTAAGGCTGCCAAGAGGACTTGAAAGCGGGGCAGAATTGCAGGAAACCGATTTCAGGAGGTAGACTGGAATTGCATTGAAAGCATAGGAAAAGAGGCAGAACGTCCACAATGATGCACTTGGCCAAAAAGGGCGTATGCGTTTTTTCCTGAATATATTCAGGAAAAAACGCATACGCCCTTTTTGGCCAACCAAGCAAGCTTGCAAAGGAAATCTGCACTACAATGAAGTCTCACTTCCCCCCGGTCAAAAGGGCCATCTGAAAAAAGTGTAAAATCCAGCAAGGCAGGACAGGCCATGGAGAACTGGGAGCCTTGTTATGCTGCTGGGCGGGATGTAAATTGCCAACAGACAGTCGGGAGAAGTGTATGGTGTTTCCTGAAACATCTAAAAAACAAAGCAACAGAGCCTAGGGCACTTCCACTTATGGTCCTATAGCTTAGGGAAATTAAAATCAAAAAGACACAGCCACCCCAAAGTTTGGGACGCCTCTGTTTACAAGAACCTCATTTACAGTACAAGTTCAACATCGCAGAAAGTGAAAAATGGATAAAGAAGTTGTGGTATTTACTTGCAAAGCAATATCACTCAGCAATGAAATCTATGTCATCAGGCCCTTAGCAGCACAATGAGTGGATTCAGGTATGATGATTCTAACTGAAATAAGTCACACAGAAAATGAAACATCATAAGGTATCAGTAATACACGGAATGTAAACTTGGCTACACAGGAACTGAATTACAGAACAGAACAGGGTCTCAAATTTAGAAAACCAACTTATGCTTGCTTAAGGGGAAAGGTGAGTTGGGGTGCTGCATAAAACCAGAGATTGAAATGAGCACAGATAAAGTTCCTTAAGCCAAATATGGAATAGACAAGAGCTACTCCTTGCTCAACGAAATGGACTCAACACCCCATATTAAACGCCTAAGAATGTACCTGACTAGTAAGTATCTTAAAACCTATGGATCGGTATGTCTCCGAAAGAGAATCAAGCGTGTGTACAGGGGCATAAACGCAGCAGTGATAGGATTGGAGAGGTTCGGTGAGCAAATGAAGACCCTTTGAAGTCAATTTGCATGGTACCCATTACACGGGTCTCAACTCTCCAGGTTTAAGGTATTCTTCCTTCAGCTAAAACATGCATGTGGAACCCAGAGTATGATCAACCGTGTGAACGGGAGACGTGTTCAAATATGTCTCAGTTTTCGTACCCTGGTACTCGGGTGCAACATTCCAGATTCTTTACTAACACTCTCCCGACTTGGAGAGTCAGCGCCTTTAACCTCCTGTTTGGCCCAGTTTGCAATCTCTGCGGAACATGAACAGGAATAGGGAGAACCAATGAGAGACTAGCTGGAGTTGTCTGGACGGGCAAATTTAACTCTCATTTCCCACCAGGAAGAGGAAATAACCAAAGGCTCAGTGTGCCGTTACGGAACCAGATTAGAGCCTGAAGCCATCCTGCGGTGTTGCGGCCAGCTCAAAAGAAAGCGAGTTGAAGAAAGGAGCTCAGGGGCACTGTAATTCACAAACCTGCAGAGTTATAAATGACAGCTATCGTCCAAAAATATACTGAAGTAAGGCTGCCAAGAGGACTTGAAAGCGGGGCAGAATTGCAGGAAACCGATTTCAGGAGGTAGACTGGAATTGCATTGAAAGCATAGGAAAAGAGGCAGAACGTCCACAATGATGCACTTGGCCAAAAAGGGCGTATGCGTTTTTTCCTGAATATATTCAGGAAAAAACGCATACGCCCTTTTTGGCCAACCAAGCAAGCTTGCAAAGGAAATCTGCACTACAATGAAGTCTCACTTCCCCCCGGTCAAAAGGGCCATCTGAAAAAAGTGTAAAATCCAGAAAGGCAGGACAGGCCATGGAGAACTGGGAGCCTTGTTATGCTGATGGGCGGGATGTAAATTGCCAACAGACACTCCGGAGAAGTGTATGGTGTTTCCTGAAACATCTAAAAAACAAAGCAACAGAGCCTAGGGCACTTCCACTTATGGTCCTATAGCTTAGGGAAATTAAAATCAAAAAGACACACCCACCCCAAAGTTTGGAAGGGCTCTGTTTACAAGAACCTCGTTTACAGTACAAGTTCAACATCGCAGAAAGTGAAAAATGGATAAAGAACTTTTGGTATTTACTTACAAAGCAATATCACTCAGCAATGAGATCTATGTCATCAGGCCCTTAGCAGCACAATGAGTGGATTCAGGTATGATGATTCTAACTGAAATAAGTCACACAGAAAAAGAAACATCATAAGATATCAGTAATACACGGAATGTAAACTTGGCTACACAGGAACTGAATTCCAAAACAGAACAAGGTCTCAAATTTAGAAAACCAACTTATGCTTGCTTAAGGGGAAAGGTGAGTTGGGGTGCTGCATAAAACCAGAGATTGAAATGAGCACAGATAAAGTTCCTTAAGCCAAATATGGAATAGACAAGAGCTACTCCTTGCTCAACGAAATGGACTCAACACCGCATATTAAACGCCTAAGAATGTACCTGACTAGTAAGTATCTTAAAACCTATGGATTGCTATGTCTCTGAAAGAGAATCAAGCATGTGTACAGGGGCATAAACGCAGCAGTGATAGGATTGGAGAGGTTCGGTGAGCAAATGAAGACCCTTTGATGTCATATTGCATGGTACCCATTCCACGGGTTCCAACTACCCAGGTTTAAGGTATTCTTCCTTCAGCTAAAACATGCATGTGGAACCCAGAGTATGATCAACCATGTGATCGGGAGACGTGTTCAAATATGTCTCAGTTTTCGTACCCTGGTACTCGGGTGCAACATTCCAGACGCTTTACTAACACTCTCCCGACTTGGAGAGTCAGTCCCTTTAACCTCCTGTTTGGCCCAGTTTGCAATTTCTGCGGAAGATGAACAGGAATAGCGAGAACCAATGAGAGACTAGCTGGAGGTGTCTGGACGGGCAAATTTAACTCTCATTTCCCACCAGGAAGAGGAATTAACCAAAGGCTCAGCGTGCCGTGCTGGAACAAGATTAGGGCCTGAAGCCATCCTGCGGTGTTGCGGCCAGCTCAAAAGAAAGCGAGTTGAAGAAAGGAGCTCAGGGGCACTGTAATTCACAAACCTGCAGAGTTATAAATGACAGCTATCGTCCAAAAATATACTGAAGTAAGGCTGCCAAGAGGACTTGAAAGCGGGGCAGAATTGCAGGAAACCGATTTCAGGAGGTAGACTGGAATTGCATTGAAAGCATAGGAAAAGAGGCAGAACGTCCACAATGATGCACTTGGCCAAAAAGGGCGTATGCGTTTTTTCCTGAATATATTCAGGAAAAAACGCATACGCCCTTTTTGGCCCACCAAGCAAGCTTGCAAAGGAAATCTGCACTACAATGAAGTCTCACTTCCCCCCGGTCAAAAGGGCCATCTGAAAAAAGTGTAAAATCCAGCAAGGCAGGACAGGCCATGGAGAACTGGGAGCCTTGTTATGCTGCTGGGCGGGATGTAAATTGCCAACAGACACTCGGGAGAAGTGTATGGTGTTTCCTGAAACATCTAAAAAACAAAGCAACAGAGCCTAGGGCACTTCCACTTATGGTCCTATAGCTTAGGGAAATTAAAATCAAAAAGACACAGCCACCCCAAAGTTTGGGACGCCTCTGTTTACAAGAACCTCATTTACAGTACAAGTTCAACATCGCAGAAAGTGAAAAATGGATAAAGAAGTTGTGGTATTTACTTGCAAAGCAATATCACTCAGCAATGAAATCTATGTCATCAGGCCCTTAGCAGCACAATGAGTGGATTGAGGTATGATGATTCTAACTGAAATAAGTCACACAGAAAATGAAACATCATAAGGTATCAGTAATACACGGAATGTAAACTTGGCTACACAGGAACTGAATTACAGAACAGAACAGGGTCTCAAATTTAGAAACCCAACTTATGCTTGCTTAAGGGGAAAGGTGAGTTGGGGTGCTGCATAAAACCAGAGATTGAAATGAGCACAGATAAAGTTCCTTAAGCCAAATATGGAATAGACAAGAGCTACTCCTTGCTCAACGAAATGGACTCAACACCCCATATTAAACGCCTAAGAATGTACCTGACTAGTAAGTATCTTAAAACCTATGGATTGGTATGTCTCCGAAAGAGAATCAAGCGTGTGTACAGGGGCATAAACGCAGCAGTGATAGGATTGGAGAGGTTCGGTGAGCAAATGAAGACCCTTTGAAGTCAATTTGCATGGTACCCATTACACGGGTCTCAACTCTCCAGGTTTAAGGTATTCTTCCTTCAGCTAAAACATGCATGTGGAACCCAGAGTATGATCAACCGTGTGAACGGGAGACGTGTTCAAATATGTCTCAGTTTTCCTCCCCTGGTACTCGGGTGCAACATTCCAGATTCTTTACTAACACTCTCCCGACTTGGAGAGTCAGCGCCTTTAACCTCCTGTTTGGCCCAGTTTGCAATTTCTGCGGAAGATGAACAGGAATAGGGAGAACCAATGAGAGACTAGCTGGAGTTGTCTGGACGGGCAAATTTAACTCTCATTTCCCACCAGGAAGAGGAAATAACCAAAGGCTCAGTGTGCCATGCCGGAACCAGATTAGAGCCTGAAGCCATCCTGCGGTGTTGCGGCCAGCTCAAAAGAAAGCGAGTTGAAGAAAGGAGCTCAGGGGCACTGTAATTCACAAACCTGCAGAGTTATAAATGACAGCTATCGTCCAAAAATATACTGAAGTAAGGCTGCCAAGAGGACTTGAAAGCGGGGCAGAATTGCAGGAAACCGATTTCAGGAGGTAGACTGGAATTGCATTGAAAGCATAGGAAAAGAGGCAGAATGTCCACAATGATGCACTTGGCCAAAAAGGGCGTATGCGTTTTTTCCTGAATATATTCAGGAAAAAACGCATACGCCCTTTTTGGCCCACCAAGCAAGCTTGCAAAGGAAATCTGCACTACAATGAAGTCTCACTTCCCCCCGGTCAAAAGGGCCATCTGAAAAAAGTGTAAAATCCAGAAAGGCAGCACAGGCCATGGAGAACTGGGAGCCTTGTTATGCTGCTGGGCGGGATGTAAATTGCCAACAGACACTCGGGAGAAGTGTATGGTGTTTCCTGAAACATCTAAAAAACAAAGCAACAGAGCCTAGGGCACTTCCACTTATGGTCCTATAGCTTAGGGAAATTAAAATCAAAAAGACACACCCACCCCAAAGTTTGGAAGGGCTCTGTTTACAAGAACCTCGTTTACAGTACAAGTTCAACATCGCAGAAAGTGAAAAATGGATAAAGAACTTTTGGTATTTACTTACAAAGCAATATCACTCAGCAATGAGATCTATGTCATCAGGCCCTTAGCAGCACAATGAGTGGATTCAGGTATGATGATTCTAACTGAAATAAGTCACACAGAAAAAGAAACATCATAAGATATCAGTAATACACGGAATGTAAACTTGGCTACACAGGAACTGAATTCCAAAACAGAACAGGGTCTCAAATTTAGAAAACCAACTTATGCTTGCTTAAGGGGAAAGGTGAGTTGGGGTGCTGCATAAAACCAGAGATTGAAATGAGCACAGATAAAGTTCCTTAAGCCAAATATGGAATAGACAAGAGCTACTCCTTGCTCAACGAAATGGACTCAACACCGCATATTAAACGCCTAAGAATGTACCTGACTAGTAAGTATCTTAAAACCTATGGATTGCTATGTCTCCGAAAGAGAATCAAGCATGTGTACAGGGGCATAAACGCAGCAGTGATAGGATTGGAGAGGTTCGGTGAGCAAATGAAGACCCTTTGAAGTCATATTGCATGGTACCCATTCCACGGGTTTCAACTAGCCAGGTTTAAGGTATTCTTCCTTCAGGTAAAACATGCATGTGGAACCCAGAGTATGATCAACCATGTGATCGGGAGACGTGTTCAAATATGTCTCAGTTTTCGTACCCTGGTACTCGGGTGCAACATTCCAGACGCTTTACTAACACTCTCCCGACTTGGAGAGTCAGTCCCTTTAACCTCCTGTTTGGCCCAGTTTGCAATTTCTGCGGAAGATGAACAGGAATAGCGAGAACCAATGAGAGACTAGCTGGAGGTGTCTGGACGGGCAAATTTAACTCTCATTTCCCACCAGGAAGAGGAATTAACCAAAGGCTCAGCGTGCCGTGCTGGAACAAGATTAGGGCCTGAAGCCATCCTGCGGTGTTGCGGCCAGCTCAAAAGAAAGCGAGTTGAAGAAAGGAGCTCAGGGGCACTGTAATTCACAAACCTGCAGAGTTATAAATGACAGCTATCGTCCAAAAATATACTGAAGTAAGGCTGCCAAGAGGACTTGAAAGTGGGGCAGAATTGCAGGAAACCGATTTCAGGAGGTAGACTGGAATTGCATTGAAAGCATAGGAAAAGAGGCAGAACGTCCACAATGATGCACTTGGCCAAAAAGGGCGTATGCGTTTTTTCCTGAATATATTCAGGAAAAAACGCATACGCCCTTTTTGGCCAACCAAGCAAGCTTGCAAAGGAAATCTGCACTACAATGAAGTCTCACTTCCCCCTGGTCAAAAGGGCCATCTGAAAAAAGTGTAAAATCCAGCAAGGCAGGACAGGCCATGGAGAACTGGGAGCCTTGTTATGCTGCTGGGCGGGATGTAAATTGCCAACAGACACTCGGGAGAAGTGTATGGTGTTTCCTGAAACATCTAAAAAACAAAGCAACAGAGCCTAGGGCACTTCCACTTATGGTCCTATAGCTTAGGGAAATTAAAATAAAAAAGACACAGCCACCCCAAAGTTTGGGACGCCTCTGTTTACAAGAACCTCATTTACAGTACAAGTTCAACATCGCAGAAAGTGAAAAATGGATAAAGAAGTTGTGGTATTTACTTGCAAAGCAATATCACTCAGCAATGAAATCTATGTCATCAGGCCCTTAGCAGCACAATGAGTGGATTCAGGTATGATGATTCTAACTGAAATAAGTCACACAGAAAATGAAACATCATAAGGTATCAGTAATACACGGAATGTAAACTTGGCTACACAGGAACTGAATTACAGAACAGAACAGGGTCTCAAATTTAGAAAACCAACTTATGCTTGCTTAAGGGGAAAGGTGAGTTGGGGTGCTGCATAAAACCAGAGATTGAAATGAGCACAGATAAAGTTCCTTAAGCCAAATATGGAATAGACAAGAGCTACTCCTTGCTCAACGAAATGGACTCAACACCCCATATTAAACGCCTAAGAATGTACCTGACTAGTAAGTATCTTAAAACCTATGGATTGCTATGTCTCCAAAAGAGAATCAAGCCTGTGTACAGGGGCATAAACGCAGCAGTGATAGGATTGGAGAGGTTCGGTGAGCAAATGAAGACCCTTTGAAGTCAATTTGCATGGTACCCATTACACGGGTCTCAACTCTCCAGGTTTAAGGTATTCTTCCTTCAGCTAAAACATGCATGTGGAACCCAGAGTATGATCAACCGTGTGAACGGGAGACATGTTCAAATATGTCTCAGTTTTCCTCCCCTGGTACTCGGGTGCAACATTCCAGATTCTTTACTAACACTCTCCCCACTTGGAGAGTCAGCGCCTTTAACCTCCTGTTTGGCCCAGTTTGCAATTTCTGCGGAAGATGAACAGGAATAGCGAGAACCAATGAGAGACTAGCTGGAGTTGTCTGGACGGGCAAATTTAACTCTCATTTCCCACCAGGAAGAGGAAATAACCAAAGGCTCAGTGTGCCGTGCCGGAACCAGATTAGAGCCTGAAGCCATCCTGCGGTGTTGCGGCCAGCTCAAAAGAAAGCGAGTTGAAGAAAGGAGCTCAGGGGCACTGTAATTCACAAACCTGCAGAGTTATAAATGACAGCTATCGTCCAAAAATATACTGAAGTAAGGCTGCCAAGAGGACTTGAAAGCGGGGCAGAATTGCAGGAAACCGATTTCAGGAGGTAGACTGGAATTGCATTGAAAGCATAGGAAAAGAGGCAGAACGTCCACAATGATGCACTTGGCCAAAAAGGGCGTATGCGTTTTTTCCTGAATATATTCAGGAAAAAACGCATACACCCTTTTTGGCCCACCAAGCAAGCTTGCAAAGGAAATCTGCACTACAATGAAGTCTCACTTCCCCCCGGTCAAAAGGGCCATCTGAAAAAAGTGTAAAATCCAGCAAGGCAGGACAGGCCATGGAGAACTGGGAGCCTTGTTATGCTGCTGGGCGGGATGTAAATTGCCAACAGACACTCGGGAGAAGTGTATGGTGTTTCCTGAAACATCTAAAAAACAAAGCAACAGAGCCTAGGGCACTTCCACTTATGGTCCTATAGCTTAGGGAAATTAAAATCAAAAAGACACACCCACCCCAAAGTTTGGAACGGCTCTGTTTACAAGAACCTCGTTTACAGTACAAGTTCAACATCGCAGAAAGTGAAAAATGGATAAAGAACTTTTGGTATTTACTTACAAAGCAATATCACTCAGCAATGAGATCTATGTCATCAGGCCCTTAGCAGCACAATGAGTGGATTCAGGTATGATGATTCTAACTGAAATAAGTCACACAGAAAAAGAAACATCATAAGATATCAGTAATACACGGAATGTAAACTTGGCTACACAGGAACTGAATTCCAAAACAGAACAGGGTCTCAAATTTAGAAAACCAACTTATGCTTGCTTAAGGGGAAAGGTGAGTTGGGGTGCTGCATAAAACCAGAGATTGAAATGAGCACAGATAAAGTTCCTTAAGCCAAATATGGAATAGACAAGAGCTACTCCTTGCTCAACGAAATGGACTCAACACCGCATATTAAACGCCTAAGAATGTACCTGACTAGTAAGTATCTTAAAACCTATGGATTGCTATGTCTCCGAAAGAGAATCAAGCATGTTTACAGGGGCATAAACGCAGCAGTGATAGGATTGGAGAGGTTCGGTGAGCAAATGAAGACCCTTTGATGTCATATTGCATGGTACCCATTCCACGGGTTTCAACTAGCCAGGTTTAAGGTATTCTTCCTTCAGCTAAAACATGCATGTGGAACCCAGAGTATGATCAACCATGTGATCGGGAGACGTGTTCAAATATGTCTCAGTTTTCGTACCCTGGTACTCGGGTGCAACATTCCAGACGCTTTACTAACACTCTCCCGACTTGGAGAGTCAGTCCCTTTAACCTCCTGTTTGGCCCAGTTTGCAATTTCTGCGGAAGATGAACAGGAATAGCGAGAACCAATGAGAGACTAGCTGGAGGTGTCTGGACGGGCAAATTTAACTCTCATTTCCCACCAGGAAGAGGAATTAACCAAAGGCTCAGCGTGCCGTGCCGGAACCAGATTAGGGCCTGAAGCCATCCTGCGGTGTTGCGGCCAGCTCAAAAGAAAGCGAGTTGAAGAAAGGAGCTCAGGGGCACTGTAATTCACAAACCTGCAGAGTTATAAATGACAGCTATCGTCCAAAAATATACTGAAGTAAGGCTGCCAAGAGGACTTGAAAGCGGGGCAGAATTGCAGGAAACCGATTTCAGGAGGTAGACTGGAATTGCATTGAAAGCATAGGAAAAGAGGCAGAACGTCCACAATGATGCACTTGGCCAAAAAGGGCGTATGCGTTTTTTCCTGAATATATTCAGGAAAAAACGCATACGCCCTTTTTGGCCAACCAAGCAAGCTTGCAAAGGAAATCTGCACTACAATGAAGTCTCACTTCCCCCTGGTCAAAAGGGCCATCTGAAAAAAGTGTAAAATCCAGCAAGGCAGGACAGGCCATGGAGAACTGGGAGCCTTGTTATGCTGCTGGGCAGGATGTAAATTGCCAACAGACACTCGGGAGAAGTGTATGGTGTTTCCTGAAACATCTAAAAAACAAAGCAACAGAGCCTAGGGCACTTCCACTTATGGTCCTATAGCTTAGGGAAATTAAAATCAAAAAGACACAGCCACCCCAAAGTTTGGGACGCCTCTGTTTACAAGAACCTCATTTACAATACAAGTTCAACATCGCAGAAAGTGAAAAATGGATAAAGAAGTTGTGGTATTTACTTGCAAAGCAATATCACTCAGCAATGAAATCTATGTCATCAGGCCCTTAGCAGCACAATGAGTGGATTCAGGTATGATGATTCTAACTGAAATAAGTCACACAGAAAATGAAACATCATAAGGTATCAGTAATACACGGAATGTAAACTTGGCTACACAGGAACTGAATTACAGAACAGAACAGGGTCTCAAATTTAGAAAACCAACTTATGCTTGCTTAAGGGGAAAGGTGAGTTGGGGTGCTGCATAAAAACAGAGATTGAAATGAGCACAGATAAAGTTCCTTAAGCCAAATATGGAATAGACAAGAGCTACTCCTTGCTCAACGAAATGGACTCAACACCCCATATTAAACGCCTAAGAATGTACCTGACTAGTAAGTATCTTAAAACCTATGGATTGCTATGTCTCCAAAAGAGAATCAAGCATGTGTACAGGGGCATAAACGCAGCAGTGATAGGATTGGAGAGGTTCGGTGAGCAAATGAAGACCCTTTGAAGTCAATTTGCATGGTACCCGTTACACGGGTCTCAACTCTCCAGGTTTAAGGTATTCTTCCTTCAGCTAAAACATGCATGTGGAACCCAGAGTATGATCAACCGTGTGAACGGGAGACGTGTTCAAATATGTCTCAGTTTTCCTCCCCTGGTACTCGGGTGCAACATTCCAGATTCTTTACTAACACTCTCCCGACTTGGAGAGTCAGCGCCTTTAACCTCCTGTTTGGCCCAGTTTGCAATTTCTGCGGAAGATGAACAGGAATAGGGAGAACCAATGAGAGACTAGCTGGAGTTGTCTGGACGGGCAAATTTAACTCTCATTTCCCACCAGGAAGAGGAAATAACCAAAGGCTCAGTGTGCCGTGCCGGAACCAGATTAGAGCCTGAAGCCATCCTGCGGTGTTGCGGCCAGCTCAAAAGAAAGCGAGTTGAAGAAAGGAGCTCAGGGGCACTGTAATTCACAAACCTGCAGAGTTATAAATGACAGCTATCGTCCAAAAATATACTGAAGTAAGGCTGCCAAGAGGACTTGAAAGCGGGGCAGAATTGCAGGAAACCGATTTCAGGAGGTAGACTGGAATTGCATTGAAAGCATAGGAAAAGAGGCAGAACGTCCACAATGATGCACTTGGCCAAAAAGGGCGTATGCGTTTTTTCCTGAATATATTCAGGAAAAAACGCATACGCCCTTTTTGGCCAACCAAGCAAGCTTGCAAAGGAAATCTGCACTACAATGAAGTCTCACTTCCCCCCGGTCAAAAGGGCCATCTGAAAAAAGTGTAAAATCCAGCAAGGCAGGACAGGCCATGGAGAACTGGGAGCCTTGTTATGCTGCTGGGCGGGATGTAAATTGCCAACAGACACTCGGGAGAAGTGTATGGTGTTTCCTGAAACATCTAAAAAACAAAGCAACAGAGCCTAGGGCACTTCCACTTATGGTCCTATAGCTTAGGGAAATTAAAATCAAAAAGACACACCCACCCCAAAGTTTGGAACGGCTCTGTTTACAAGAACCTCGTTTACAGTACAAGTTCAACATCGCAGAAAGTGAAAAATGGATAAAGAACTTTTGGTATTTACTTACAAAGCAATATCACTCAGCAATGAGATCTATGTCATCAGGCCCTTAGCAGCACAATGAGTGGATTCAGGTATGATGATTCTAACTGAAATAAGTCACACAGAAAAAGAAACATCATAAGATATCAGTAATACACGGAATGTAAACTTGGCTACACAGGAACTGAATTCCAAAACAGAACAGGGTCTCAAATTTAGAAAACCAACTTATGCTTGCTTAAGGGGAAAGGTGAGTTGGGGTGCTGCATAAAACCAGAGATTGAAATGAGCACAGATAAAGTTCCTTAAGCCAAATATGGAATAGACAAGAGCTACTCCTTGCTCAACGAAATGGACTCAACACTGCATATTAAACGCCTAAGAATGTACCTGACTAGTAAGTATCTTAAAACCTATGGATTGCTATGTCTCCGAAAGAGAATCAAGCATGTGTACAGGGGCATAAACGCAGCAGTGATAGGATTGGAGAGGTTCGGTGAGCAAATGAAGACCCTTTGATGTCATATTGCATGGTACCCATTCCACGGGTTCCAACTACCCAGGTTTAAGGTATTCTTCCTTCAGCTAAAACATGCATGTGGAACCCAGAGTATGATCAACCATGTGATCGGGAGACGTGTTCAAATGTGTCTCAGTTTTCGTACCCTGGTACTCGGGTGCAACATTCCAGACGCTTTACTAACACTCTCCCGACTTGGAGAGTCAGTCCCTTTAACCTCCTGTTTGGCCCAGTTTGCAGTTTCTGCGGAAGATGAACAGGAATAGCGAGAACCAATGAGAGACTAGCTGGAGGTGTCTGGACGGGCAAATTTAACTCTCATTTCCCACCAGGAAGAGGAATTAACCAAAGGCTCAGCGTGCCGTGCTGGAACAAGATTAGGGCCTGAAGCCATCCTGCGGTGTTGCGGCCAGCTCAAAAGAAAGTGAGTTGAAGAAAGGAGCTCAGGGGCACTGTAATTCACAAACCTGCAGAGTTATAAATGACAGCTATCGTCCAAAAATATACTGAAGTAAGGCTGCCAAGAGGACTTGAAAGCGGGGCAGAATTGCAGGAAACCGATTTCAGGAGGTAGACTGGAATTGCATTGAAAGCATAGGAAAAGAGGCAGAACGTCCACAATGATGCACTTGGCCAAAAAGGGCGTATGCGTTTTTTCCTGAATATATTCAGGAAAAAACGCATACGCCCTTTTTGGCCAACCAAGCAAGCTTGCAAAGGAAATCTGCACTACAATGAAGTCTCACTTCCCCCCGGTCAAAAGGGCCATCTGAAAAAAGTGTAAAATCCAGCAAGGCAGGACAGGCCATGGAGAACTGGGAGCCTTGTTATGCTGCTGGGCGGGATGTAAATTGCCAACAGACACTCGGGAGAAGTGTATGGTGTTTCCTGAAACATCTAAAAAACAAAGCAACAGAGCCTAGGGCACTTCCACTTATGGTCCTATAGCTTAGGGAAATTAAAATCAAAAAGACACAGCCACCCCAAAGTTTGGGACGCCTCTGTTTACAAGAACCTCGTTTACAGTACAAGTTCAACATCGCAGAAAGTGAAAAATGGATAAAGAAGTTGTGGTATTTACTTGCAAAGCAATATCACTCAGCAATGAAATCTATGTCATCAGGCCCTTAGCAGCACAATGAGTGGATTCAGGTATGATGATTCTAACTGAAATAAGTCACACAGAAAATGAAACATCATAAGGTATCAGTAATACACGGAATGTAAACTTGGCTACACAGGAACTGAATTACAGAACAGAACAGGGTCTCAAATTTAGAAAACCAACTTATGCTTGCTTAAGGGGAAAGGTGAGTTGGGGTGCTGCATAAAACCAGAGATTGAAATGAGCACAGATAAAGTTCCTTAAGCCAAATATGGAATAGACAAGAGCTACTCCTTGCTCAACGAAATGGACTCAACACCCCATATTAAACGCCTAAGAATGTACCTGACTAGTAAGTATCTTAAAACCTATGGATTGCTATGTCTCCAAAAGAGAATCAAGCGTGTGTACAGGGGCATAAACGCAGCAGTGATAGGATTGGAGAGGTTCGGTGAGCAAATGAAGACCCTTTGAAGTCAATTTGCATGGTACCCATTACACGGGTCTCAACTCTCCAGGTTTAAGGTATTCTTCCTTCAGCTAAAACATGCATGTGGAACCCAGAGTATGATCAACCGTGTGAACGGGAGACGTGTTCAAATATGTCTCAGTTTTCCTCCCCTGGTACTCGGGTGCAACATTCCAGATTCTTTACTAACACTCTCCCGACTTGGAGAGTCAGCGCCTTTAACCTCCTGTTTGGCCCAGTTTGCAATTTCTGCGGAAGATGAACAGGAATAGGGAGAACCAATGAGAGACTAGCTGGAGTTGTCTGGACGGGCAAATTTAACTCTCATTTCCCACCAGGAAGAGGAAATAACCAAAGGCTCAGTGTGCCGTGCCGGAACCAGTTTAGAGCCTGAAGCCATCCTGCGGTGTTGCGGCCAGCTCAAAAGAAAGCGAGTTGAAGAAAGGAGCTCAGGGGCACTGTAATTCACAAACCTGCAGAGTTATAAATGACAGCTATCGTCCAAAAATATACTGAAGTAAGGCTGCCAAGAGGACTTGAAAGCGGGGCAGAATTGCAGGAAACCGATTTCAGGAGGTAGACTGGAATTGCATTGAAAGCATAGGAAAAGAGGCAGAACGTCCACAATGATGCACTTGGCCAAAAAGGGCGTATGCGTTTTTTCCTGAATATATTCAGGAAAAAACGCATACGCCCTTTTTGGCCAACCAAGCAAGCTTGCAAAGGAAATCTGCACTACAATGAAGTCTCACTTCCCCCCGGTCAAAAGGGCCATCTGAAAAAAGTGTAAAATCCAGCAAGGCAGGACAGGCCATGGAGAACTGGGAGCCTTGTTATGCTGATGGGCGGGATGTAAATTGCCAACAGACACTCCGGAGAAGTGTATGGTGTTTCCTGAAACATCTAAAAAACAAAGCAACAGAGCCTAGGGCACTTCCACTTATGGTCCTATAGCTTAGGGAAATTAAAATCAAAAAGACACAGCCACCCCAAAGTTTGGAACGGCTCTGTTTACAAGAACCTCGTTTACAGTACAAGTTCAACATCGCAGAAAGTGAAAAATGGATAAAGAAGTTGTCGTATTTACTTACAAAGCAATATCACTCAGCAATGAAATCTATGTCATCAGGCCCTTAGCAGCACAATGAGTGGATTCAGGTATGATGATTCTAACTGAAATAAGTCACACAGAAAAAGAAACATCATAAGATATCAGTAATACACGGAATGTAAACTTGGCTACACAGGAACTGAATTCCAAAACAGAACAGGGTCTCAAATTTAGAAAACCAACTTATGCTTGCTTAAGGGGAAAGGTGAGTTGGGGTGCTGCATAAAACCAGAGATTGAAATGAGCACAGATAAAGTTCCTTAAGCCAAATATGGAATAGACAAGAGCTACTCCTTGCTCAACGAAATGGACTCAACACCCCATATTAAACGCCTAAGAATGTACCTGACTAGTAAGTATCTTAAAACCTATGGATTGCTATGTCTCCGAAAGAGAATCAAGCGTGTGTACAGGGGCATAAACGCAGCAGTGATAGGATTGGAGAGGTTCGGTGAGCAAATGAAGACCCTTTGAAGTCAGTTTGCATGGTACCCATTACACGGGTCTCAACTCTCCAGGTTTAAGGTATTCTATCTTCAGCTAAAACATGCATGTGGAACCCAGAGTATGATCAACCGTGTGAACGGGAGACGTGTTCAAATATGTCTCAGTTTTCGTACCCTGGTACTCGGGTGCAACATTCCAGATTCTTTACTAACACTCTCCCAACTTGGAGAGTCAGCGCCTTTAACTTCCTGTTTGGTCCAGTTTGCAATTTCTGCGAAAGATGAACAGGAATAGGGAGAACAAATGAGAGACTAGCTGGAGGTGTCTGGACGGGCAAATTTAACTCTGATTTCCCACCAGGAAGAGGAAATAACCAAAGGCTCAGTGTGCCGTGCCGGAACCAGATTAGAGCCTGAAGCCATCCTGCGGTGTTGCGGCCAGGTCACAAGAATGTGAGTTGAAGAAAGGAGCTCAGGGGCACTGTAATGCACAAACCTGCAGAGTTATACATGACAGCTATCGTCCAAAAATATACTGAAGTAAGGCTGCCAAGAGGACTTGAAAGCGGGGCAGAATTGCAGGAAACTGATTTTAGGAGGTAGACAGGAATTGCATTGAAAGCATAGGAAAAGAGGCAGAACGTCCACAATGATGCACTTGGCCAAAAAGGGCGTATGCGTTTTTTCCTGAATATATTCAGGAAAAAACGCATACGCCCTTTTTGGCCAACCAAGCAAGCTTGCAAAGGAAATCTGCACTACAATGAAGTCTCACTTCCCCCCGGTCAAAAGGGCCATCTGAAAAAAGTGTAAAATCCAGCAAGGCAGGACAGGCCATGGAGAACTGGGAGCCTTGTTATGCTGCTGGGCGGGATGTAAATTGCCAACAGACACTCGGGAGAAGTGTATGGTGTTTCCTGAAACATCTAAAAAACAAAGCAACAGAGCCTAGGGCACTTCCACTTATGGTCCTATAGCTTAGGGAAATTAAAATCAAAAAGACACAGCCACCCCAAAGTTTGGGACGCCTCTGTTTAAAAGAACCTCGTTTACAGTACAAGTTCAACATCGCAGAAAGTGAAAAATGGATAAAGAAGTTGTGGTATTTACTTGCAAAACAATATCACTCAGCAATGAAATCTATGTCATCAGGCCCTTAGCAGCACAATGAGTGGATTCAGGTATGATGATTCTAACTGAAATAAGTCACACAGAAAAAGAAATATCATATGGTATCAGTAATACATGGAATGTAAACTTGGCTACACAGGAACTGAATTACAGAACAGAACAGGGTCTCATATTTAGAAAACCAACTTATGCTTGCTTAAGGGTAAAGGTGAGTTGGGGTGCTGCATAAAACCAGAGATTGAAATGAGCACAGATAAAGTTCCTTAAGCCAAATATGGAATAAACAAGAGCTACTCCTTGCTCAACGAAATGGACTCAACACCCCATATTAAATGCCTAAGAATGTACCTGACTAGTAAGTATCTTAAAACCTATGGATTGCTATGTCTCCGAAAGAGAATCAAGCATGTGTACAGGGGCATAAACGCAGCAGCGATAGGATTGGAGAGGTTCGGTGAGCAAATGAAGACCCTTTGAAGTCATATTGCATGGTACCCATTCCACGGGTTTCAACTACCCAGGTTTAAGGTATTCTTCCTACTGGAAAAACATGCATGTGGAACCCAGAGTATGATCAACCATGTGATCGGGAGACGTGTTCAAATATCTGTCAGTTTTCGTACCCTGGTACTCGGGTGCAACATTCCAGACGCTTTACTAACACTCTCCTGACTTGGAGAGACAGTCCCTTTAACCTCCTGTTTGGCCCAGTTTGCAATTTCAGAGGAAGATGAACAGGATAGCGAGAACCAATGAGAGACTTGCTGGAGGTGTCTGGACGGGCAAATTTAACTCTCATTTCCCACCAGGAAGAGGAATTAACCAAAGCCTCAGCGTGCCATGCTGGAACAAGATTAGGGCCTGAAGCCATCCTGCGGTGTTGCGGCCAGGTCACAAGAAAGCGAGTTGAAGAAAGGAGCTCAGGGGCACTGTAATTCACAAACCTGCAGAGTTATAAATGACAGCTATCGTCCAAAAATATACTGAAGTAAGGCTGCCAAGAGGACTTGAAAGCGGGGCAGAATTGCAGGAAACCGATTTCAGGAGGTAGACTGGAATTGCATTGAAAGCATAGGAAAAGAGGCAGAACGTCCACAATGATGCACTTGGCCAAAAAGGGCGTATGCGTTTTTTCCTGAATATATTCAGGAAAAAACGCATACGCCCTTTTTGGCCAACCAAGCAAGCTTGCAAAGGAAATCTGCACTACAATGAAGTCTCACTTCCCCCCGGTCAAAAGGGCCATCTGAAAAAAGTGTAAAATCCAGAAAGGCAGCACAGGCCATGGAGAACTGGGAGCCTTGTTATGCTGATGGGCGGGATGTAAATTGCCAACAGACAATAGGGAGAAGTGTATGGTGTTTCCTGAAACATCTAAAAAACAAAGCAACAGAGCCTAGGGCACTTCCACTTATGGTCCTATAGCTTAGGGAAATTAAAATAAAAAAGACACAGCCACCCCAAAGTTTGGGACGCCTCTGTTTACAAGAACCTCGTTTACCGTACAAGTTCAACATCGCAGAAAGTGAAAAATGGATAAAGAAATTGTGGTACTTACGTACAATGCAGTATCACTTAGCAATGAAATCTATGTCATCAGGCCCGTAGCAGCATAATGAGTGGATTCAGGTACGATGATTCTAACTGAAATAAGTCACACAGAAAAAGAAACATCATAAGATATCAGTAATACACGGAATGTAAACTTGGCTACACAGGAACTGAATTACAGAACAGAACAGGGTCTCAAATTTAGAAAACCAACTTATACTTGCTTAAGAGGAAAGGTGAGTTGGGGTGCTGCATAAAACCAGAGATTGAAATGAGCACAGATAAAGTTCCTTAAGCCAAATATGGAATAGATAAGAGCTACACCTTGCTCAACGAAATGGACTCAACACCGGATATTAAACGCCTAAGAATGTACCTGACTAGTAAGTATCTTAAAACCTATGGATTGCTATGTCTCCGAAAGAGAATCAAGCATGTGTACAGGGAAATAAATGCAGCAGTGATAGGATTGGAGAGGTTCGGTGAGCAAATGAAGACCCTTTGAAGTCATATTGCATGGTACCCATTCCACGGGTCTCAACTCTCCAGGTTTAAGGTATTCTTCCTTCAGCTAAAACATGCATGTGGAACCCAGAGTATGATCAACCGTGTGAACGGGAGATGTGTTCAAATATGTCTCAGTTTTCCTCCCCTGGTACTCGGGTGCAACATTCCAGATGCTTTACTAACACTCTCCCCACTTGGAGAGTCAGCGCCTTTAACCTCCTGTTTGGCCCAGTTTGCAATTTCTGCGGAAGAGGAACAGGAATAGGGAGAACCAATGAGAGACTAGCTGGAGGTGTCTGGACGGGCAAATTTAACTCTCATTTCCCACCAGGAAGAGGAAATAACCAAAGGCTCAGCGTGCCGTGCCGGAACCAGATTAGGGCCTGAAGCCATCCTGCGGTGTTGCGGCCAGCTCAAAAGAAAGTGAGTTGAAGAAAGGAGCTCAGGGGCACGGTAATTCACAAACCTGCAGAGTTATAAATGACAGCTATCGTCCAAAAATATACTGAAGTAAGGCTGCCAAGAGGACTTGAAAGCGGGGCAGAATTGCAGGAAACCGATTTCAGGAGGTAGACTGGAATTGCATTGAAAGCATAGGAAAAGAGGCAGAACGTCCACAATGATGCACTTGGCCAAAAAGGGCGTATGCGTTTTTTCCTGAATATATTCAGGAAAAAACGCATACGCCCTTTTTGGCCAACCAAGCAAGCTTGCAAAGGAAATCTGCACTACAATGAAGTCTCACTTCCCCCCGGTCAAAAGGGCCATCTGAAAAAAGTGTAAAATCCAGCAAGGCAGGACAGGCCATGGAGAACTGGGAGCCTTGTTATGCTGATGGGCGGGATGTAAATTGCCAACAGACAATAGGGAGAAGTGTATGGTGTTTCCTGAAACATCTAAAAAACAAAGCAACAGAGCCTAGGGCACTTCCACTTATGGTCCTATAGCTTAGGGAAATTAAAATCAAAAAGACACAGCCACCCCAAAATTTGGGACGCCTCTGTTTACAAGAACCTCGTTTACAGTACAAGTTCAACATCGCAGAAAGTGAAAAATGGATAAAGAAGCTGTGGTATTTACTTACAAAGCAATATCACTCAGCAATGAAATCTATGTCATCAGGCCCTTAGCAGCACAATGAGTGGATTCAGGTACGATGATTCTAACTGAAATAATTCACACAGAAAAAGAATCATCATAAGATATCAGTAATACACGGAATGTAAACTTGGCTACACAGGAACTGAATTACAGAACAGAACAGGGTCTCAAATTTAGAAAACCAACTTATGCTTGCTTAAGGGGAAAGGTGAGTTGGGGTGCTGCATAAAACCAGAGATTGAAATGAGCACAGATGAAGTTCCTTAAGCCAAATATGGAATAGACAAGAGCTACTCCTTGCTCAACGAAATGGACACAACACCCCATATTAAACGCCTAAGAATGTACCTGACTAGTAAGTATCTTAAAACCTATGGATTGCTATGTCTCCAAAAGAGAATCAAGCATGTGTACAGGGGAATAAATGCAGCAGTGATAGGATTGGAGAGGTTCGGTGAGCAAATGAAGACCCTTTGAAGTCATATTGCATGGTACCCATTCCACGGGTCTCAACTCTCCAGGTTTAAGGTATTTTTCCTTCAGCTAAAACATGCATGTGGAACCCAGAGTATGATCAACCATGTGAACGGGAGACGTGTTCAAATATGTCTCAGTTTTCCTCCCCTGGTACTCGGGTGCAACATTCCAGACGCTTTACTAACACTCTCCCCACTTGGAGAGTCAGCGCCTTTAACCTCCTGTTTGGCCCAGTTTGCAATTTCTGCGGAAGATGAACAGGAATAGGGAGAACCAATGAGAGACTAGCTGGAGGTGTCTGGACGGGCAAATTTAACTCTCATTTCCCATCTGGAAGAGGAAATAACCAAAGGCTCAGCGTGCCGTGCCGGAACCAGATTAGGGCCTGAAGCCATCCTGCGGTGTTGCGGCCAGGTCACAAGAAAGCGAGTTGAAGAAAGGAGCTCAGGGGCACTGTAATTCACAAACCTGCAGAGTTATAAATGACAACTATCGTCCAAAAATATACTGAAGTAAGGCTGCCAAGAGGACTTGAAAGCGGGGCAGAATTGCAGGAAACCGATTTCAGCAGGTAGACTGGAATTGCATTGAAAGCATAGGAAAAGAGGCAGAAAGTCCACAATGATGCACTTGGCCAAAAAGGGCGTATGCGTTTTTTCCTGAATATATTCAGGAAAAAACGCATACGCCCTTTTTGGCCAACCAAGCAAGCTTGCAAAGGAAATCTGCACTACAATGAAGTCTCACTTCCCCCCGGTCAAAAGGGCCATCTGAAAAAAGTGTAAAATCCAGAAAGGCAGGACAGGCCATGGAGAACTGGGAGCCTTGTTATGCTGATGGGCGGGATGTAAATTGCCAACAGACACTAGGGATAAGTGTATGGTGTTTCCTGAAACATCTAAAAAACAAAGCAACAGAGCCTAGGGCACTTCCACTTATGGTCCTATAGCTTAGGGAAATTAAAATCAAAAAGACACAGCCACCCCAAAGTTTGGGACGCCTCTGTTTACAAGAACCTCGTTTACCGTACAAGTTCAATATCACAGAAAGTGAAAAATGGATAAAGAACTTGTGGTACTTACGTACAATGCAGTATCACTCAGCAATGAAATCTATGTCATCAGGCCCGTAGCAGCATAATGAGTGGATTCAGGTACGATGATTCTAACTGAAATAAGTCACACAGAAAAAGAAACATCATAAGATATCACTAATACACGGAATGTAAACTTGGCTACACAGGAACTGAATTCCAAAACAGAACAGGGTCTCAAATTTAGAAAACCAACTTATGCTTGCTTAAGGGGAAAGGTGAGTTGGGGTGCTGCATAAAACCAGAGATTGAAATGAGCACAGATAAAGTTCCTTAAGCCAAATATGGAATAGACAAGAGCTACTCCTTGCTCAACGAAATGGACTCAACACCCCATATTAAACGCCTAAGAATGTACCTGACTAGTAAGTATCTTAAAACCTATGGATTGCTATGTCTCCAAAAGAGAATCAAGCATGTGTACAGGGGCATAAATGCAGCAGTGATAGGATTGGAGAGGTTCGGTGAGCAAATGAAGACCCTTTGAAGTCATATTGCATGGTACCCATTCCACGGGTCTCAACTCTCCAGGTTTAAGGTATTCTTCCTTCAGCTAAAACATGCATGTGGAACCCAGAGTATGATCAACCGTGTGAACGGGAGATGTGTTCAAATATGTCTCAGTTTTCCTCCCCTGGTACTCGGGTGCAACATTCCAGACGCTTTACTAACACTCTCCCCACTTGGAGAGTCAGCGCCTTTAACCTCCTGTTTGGCCCAGTTTGCAATTTCTGCGGAAGAGGAACAGGAATAGGGAGAACCAATGAGAGACTAGCTGGAGGTGTCTGGACGGGCAAATTTAACTCTCATTTCCTATCTGGAAGAGGAAATAACCAAAGGCTCAGCGTGCCGTGCCGGAACCAGATTAGGGCCTGAAGCCATCCTGCGGTGTTGCGGCCAGCTCAAAAGAAAGTGAGTTGAAGAAAGGAGCTCAGGGGCACTGTAATTCACAAACCTGCAGAGTTATAAATGACAGCTATCGTCCAAAAATATACTGAAGTAAGGCTGCCAAGAGGACTTGAAAGCGGGGCAGAATTGCAGGAAACCGATTTCAGGAGGTAGACTGGAATTGCATTGAAAGCATAGGAAAAGAGGCAGAACGTCCACAATGATGCACTTGGCCAAAAAGGGCGTATGCGTTTTTTCCTGAATATATTCAGGAAAAAACGCATACGCCCTTTTTGGCCAACCAAGCAAGCTTGCAAAGGAAATCTGCACTACAATGAAGTCTCACTTCCCCCCGGTCAAAAGGGCCATCTGAAAAAAGTGTAAAATCCAGAAAGGCAGCACAGGCCATGGAGAACTGGGAGCCTTGTTATGCTGATGGGCGGGATGTAAATTGCCAACAGACAATAGGGAGAAGTGTATGGTGTTTCCTGAAACATCTAAAAAACAAAGCAACAGAGCCTAGGGCACTTCCACTTATGGTCCTATAGCTTAGGGAAATTAAAATCAAAAAGACACAGCCACCCCAAAATTTGGGACGCCTCTGTTTACAAGAACCTCGTTTACAGTACAAGTTCAACATCG
Source organism: Grampus griseus (assembly GCF_964374135.1). Taxonomy (NCBI): domain Eukaryota; kingdom Metazoa; phylum Chordata; class Mammalia; order Artiodactyla; family Delphinidae; genus Grampus; species Grampus griseus. The sequence continues at coordinate 688,021 of NW_028133352.1, read as the reverse complement.
CAGAAAGTGAAAAATGGATAAAGAAGCTGTGGTATTTACTTACAAAGCAATATCACTCAGCAATGAAATCTATGTCATCAGGCCCTTAGCAGCACAATGAGTGGATTCAGGTACGATGATTCTAACTGAAATAATTCACACAGAAAAAGAAACATCATAAGATATCAGTAATACACGGAATGTAAACTTGGCTACACAGGAACTGAATTACAGAACAGAACAGGGTCTCAAATTTAGAAAACCAACTTATGCTTGCTTAAGGGGAAAGGTGAGTTGGGGTGCTGCATAAAACCAGAGATTGAAATGAGCACAGATGAAGTTCCTTAAGCCAAATATGGAATAGACAAGAGCTACTCCTTGCTCAACGAAATGGACTCAACACCCCATATTAAACGCCTAAGAATGTACCTGACTAGTAAGTATCTTAAAACCTATGGATTGCTATGTCTCCAAAAGAGAATCAAGCATGTGTACAGGGGGAATAAATGCAGCAGTGATAGGATTGGAGAGGTTCGGTGAGCAAATGAAGACCCTTTGAAGTCATATTGCATGGTACCCATTCCACGGGTCTCAACTCTCCAGGTTTAAGGTATTTTTCCTTCAGCTAAAACATGCATGTGGAACTCAGAGTATGATCAACCATGTGAACGGGAGACGTGTTCAAATATGTCTCAGTTTTCCTCCCCTGGTACTCGGGTGCAACATTCCAGACGCTTTACTAACACTCTCCCCACTTGGAGAGTCAGCGCCTTTAACCTCCTGTTTGGCCCAGTTTGCAATTTCTGCGGAAGATGAACAGGAATAGGGAGAACCAATGAGAGACTAGCTGGAGGTGTCTGGACGGGCAAATTTAACTCTCATTTCCCACCAGGAAGAGGAAATAACCAAAGGCTCAGCGTGCCGTGCCGGAACCAGATTAGGGCCTGAAGCCATCCTGCGGTGTTGCGGCCAGCTCAAAAGAAAGTGAGTTGAAGAAAGGAGCTCAGGGGCACTGTAATTCACAATCCTGCAGAGTTATAAATGACAGCTATCGTCCAAAAATATACTGAAGTAAGGCTGCCAAGAGGACTTGAAAGCGGGGCAGAATTGCAGGAAACCGATTTCAGGAGGTAGACTGGAATTGCATTGAAAGCATAGGAAAAGAGGCAGAACGTCCACAATGATGCACTTGGCCAAAAAGGGCGTATGCGTTTTTTCCTGAATATATTCAGGAAAAAACGCATACGCCCTTTTTGGCCAACCAAGCAAGCTTGCAAAGGAAATCTGCACTACAATGAAGTCTCACTTCCCCCCGGTCAAAAGGGCCATTTGAAAAAAGTGTAAAATCCAGAAAGGCAGCACAGGCCATGGAGAACTGGGAGCCTTGTTATGCTGATGGGCGGGATGTAAATTGCCAACAGACACTCGGGAGAAGTGTATGGTGTTTCCTGAAACATCTAAAAAACAAAGCAACAGAGCCTAGGGCACTTCCACTTATGGTCCTATAGCTTAGGGAAATTAAAATCAAAAAGACACAGCCACGCCAAAGTTTGGGACGCCTCTGTTTACAAGAACCTCGTTTACAGTACAAGTTCAACATCGCAGAAAGTGAAAAATGGATAAAGAAGCTGTGGTATTTACTTACAAAGCAATATCACTCAGCAATGAAATCTATGTCATCAGGCCCTTAGCAGCACAATGAGTGGATTCAGGTACGATGATTCTAACTGAAATAATTCACACAGAAAAAGAAACATCATAAGATATCAGTAATACACGGAATGTAAACTTGGCTACACAGGAACTGAATTACAGAACAGAACAGGGTCTCAAATTTAGAAAACCAACTTATGCTTGCTTAAGGGGAAAGGTGAGTTGGGGTGCTGCATAAAACCAGAGATTGAAATGAGCACAGATGAAGTTCCTTAAGCCAAATATGGAATAGACAAGAGCTACTCCTTGCTCAACGAAATGGACTCAACACCCCATATTAAACGCCTAAGAATGTACCTGACTAGTAAGTATCTTAAAACCTATGGATTGCTATGTCTCCAAAAGAGAATCAAGCATGTGTACAGGGGAATAAATGCAGCAGTGATAGGATTGGAGAGGTTCGGTGAGCAAATGAAGACCCTTTGAAGTCATATTGCATGGTACCCATTCCACGGGTCTCAACTCTCCAGGTTTAAGGTATTTTTCCTTCAGCTAAAACATGCATGTGGAACCCAGAGTATGATCAACCATGTGAACGGGAGACGTGTTCAAATATGTCTCAGTTTTCCTCCCCTGGTACTCGGGTGCAACATTCCAGATGCTTTACTAACACTCTCCCGACTTGGAGAATCAGTCCCTTTAACCTCCTGTTTGGCCCAGTTTGCAATTTCTGTGGAAGATGAAAAGGAATAGCGAGAACCAATGAGAGACTAGCTGGAGGTGGCTGGACGGGCAAATTTAACTCTCATTTCCCACCAGGAAGAGGAAATAACCAAAGGCTCAGCGTGCCGTGCCGGAACCAGATTAGGGCCTGAAGCCATCCTGCGGTGTTGCGGCCAGGTCACAAGAAAGCGAGTTGAAGAAAGGAGCTCAGGGGCACTGTAATTCACAAACCTGCAGAGTTATAAATGACAGCTATCGTCCAAAAATAGACTGAAGTAAGGCTGCCAAGAGGACTTGAAAGCGGGGCAGAATTGCAGGAAACCGATTTCCGGAGGTAGACTGGAATTGCATTGAAAGCATAGGAAAAGAGGCAGAACGTCCACAATGATGCACTTGGCCAAAAAGGGCGTATGCGTTTTTTCCTGAATATATTCAGGAAAAAACGCATACGCCCTTTTTGGCCAACCAAGCAAGCTTGCAAAGGAAATCTGCACTACAATGAAGTCTCACTTCCCCCCAGTCAAAAGGGCCATCTGAAAAAAGTGTAAAATCCAGAAAGGCAGGACAGGCCATGGAGAACTGGGAGCCTTGTTATGCTGATGGGCGGGATGTAAATTGCCAACAGACACTTGGGAGAAGTGTATGGTGTTTCCTGAAACATCTAAAAAACAAAGCAACAGAGCCTAGGGCACTTCCACTTATGGTCCTATAGCTTAGGGAAATTAAAATCAAAAAGACACAGCCACCCCAAAGTTTGGGACGCCTCTGTTTACAAGAACCTCGTTTACCGTACAAGTTCAATATCACAGAAAGTGAAAAATGGATAAAGAACTTGTGGTACTTACGTACAATGCAGTATCACTCAGCAATGAAATCTATGTCATCAGGCCCGTAGCAGCATAATGAGTGGATTCAGGTACGATGATTCTAACTGAAATAAGTCACACAGAAAAAGAAACATCATAAGATATCACTAATACACGGAATGTAAACTTGGCTACACAGGAACTGAATTCCAAAACAGAACAGGGTCTCAAATTTAGAAAACCAACTTATGCTTGCTTAAGGGGAAAGGTGAGTTGGGGTGCTGCATAAAACCAGAGATTGAAATGAGCACAGATAAAGTTCCTTAAGCCAAATATGGAATAGACAAGAGCTACTCCTTGCTCAACGAAATGGACTCAACACCCCATATTAAACGCCTAAGAATGTACCTGACTAGTAAGTATCTTAAAACCTATGGATTGCTATGTCTCCAAAAGAGAATCAAGCATGTGTACAGGGGCATAAATGCAGCAGTGATAGGATTGGAGAGGTTCGGTGAGCAAATGAAGACCCTTTGAAGTCATATTGCATGGTACCCATTCCACGGGTCTCAACTCTCCAGGTTTAAGGTATTCTTCCTTCAGCTAAAACATGCATGTGGAACCCAGAGTATGATCAACTGTGTGAACGGGAGATGTGTTCAAATATGTCTCAGTTTTCCTCCCCTGGTACTCGGGTGCAACATTCCAGACGCTTTACTAACACTCTCCCCACTTGGAGAGTCAGCGCCTTTAACCTCCTGTTTGGCCAAGTTTGCAATTTCTGCGGAAGATGAACAGGAATAGGGAGAACCAATGAGAGACTTGCTGGAGGTGTCTGGACGGGCAAATTTAACTCTCATTTCCCATCTGGAAGAGGAAATAACCAAAGGCTCAGCGTGCCGTGCCGGAACCAGATTAGGGCCTGAAGCCATCCTGCGGTGTTGCGGCCAGCTCAAAAGAAAGTGAGTTGAAGAAAGGAGCTCAGGGGCACTGTAATTCACAAACCTGCAGAGTTATAAATGACAGCTATCGTCCAAAAATATACTGAAGTAAGGCTGCCAAGAGGACTTGAAAGCGGGGCAGAATTGCAGGAAACCGATTTCAGGAGGTAGACTGGAATTGCATTGAAAGCATAGGAAAAGAGGCAGAACGTCCACAATGATGCACTTGGCCAAAAAGGGCGTATGCGTTTTTTCCTGAATATATTCAGGAAAAAACGCATACGCCCTTTTTGGCCAACCAAGCAAGCTTGCAAAGGAAATCTGCACTACAATGAAGTCTCACTTCCCCCCGGTCAAAAGGGCCATCTGAAAAAAGTGTAAAATCCAGAAAGGCAGGACAGGCCATGGAGAACTGGGAGCCTTGTTATGCTGCTGGGCGGGATGTAAATTGCCAACAGACACTCGGGAGAAGTGTATGGTGTTTCCTGAAACATCTAAAAAACAAAGCAACAGAGCCTAGGGCACTTCCACTTATGGTCCTATAGCTTAGGGAAATTAAAATAAAAAAGACACAGCCACCCCAAAGTTTGGGACGCCTCTGTTTACAAGAACCTCGTTTACAGTACAAGTTCAACATCGCAGAAAGTGAAAAATGGATAAAGAACTTGTGGTACTTACGTACATTGCAGTATCACTCAGCAATGAAATCTATGTCATCAGGCTCTTAGCAGCACAATGAGTGGATTCAGGTATGATGATTCTAACTGAAATAAGTCACACAGCAAAAGAAACATCATAAGATATCACTAATACACAGAATGTAAACTTGGCTACACAGGAACTGAATTACAGAACAGAACAGGGTCTCAAATTTAGAAAACCAACTTATGCTTGCTTAAGGGGAAAGGTGAGTTGGGGTGCTGCATAAAACCAGAGATTGAAATGAGCACAGATGAAGTTCCTTAAGCCAAATATGGAATAGACAAGAGCTACTCCTTGCTCAACGAAATGGACTCAACACCCCATATTAAACGCCTAAGAATGTACCTGACTAGTAAGTATCTTAAAACCTATGGATTGCTATGTCTCAAAAAGAGAATCAAGCATGTGTACAGGGGAATAAATGCAGCAGTGATAGGATTGGAGAGGTTCGGTGAGCAAATGAAGACCCTTTGAAGTCATATTGCATGGTACCCATTCCACGGGTCTCAACTCTCCAGGTTTAAGGTATTTTTCCTTCAGCTAAAACATGCATGTGGAACCCAGAGTATGATCAACCATGTGAACGGGAGACGTGTTCAAATATGTCTCAGTTTTCCTCCCCTGGTACTCGGGTGCAACATTCCAGACGCTTTACTAACACTCTCCCGACTTGGAGAATCAGTCCCTTTAACCTCCTGTTTGGCCCAGTTTGCAATTTCTGTGGAAGATGAAAAGGAATAGCGAGAACCAATGAGAGACTAGCTGGAGGTGGCTGGACGGGCAAATTTAACTCTCATTTCCCACCAGGAAGAGGAAATAACCAAAGGCTCAGCGTGCCGTGCCGGAACCAGATTAGGGCCTGAAGCCATCCTGCGGTGTTGCGGCCAGGTCACAAGAAAGCGAGTTGAAGAAAGGAGCTCAGGGGCACTGTAATTCACAAACCTGCAGAGTTATAAATGACAGCTATCGTCCAAAAATAGACTGAAGTAAGGCTGCCAAGAGGACTTGAAAGCGGGGCAGAATTGCAGGAAACCGATTTCCGGAGGTAGACTGGAATTGCATTGAAAGCATAGGAAAAGAGGCAGAACGTCCACAATGATGCACTTGGCCAAAAAGGGCGTATGCGTTTTTTCCTGAATATATTCAGGAAAAAACGCATACGCCCTTTTTGGCCAACCAAGCAAGCTTGCAAAGGAAATCTGCACTACAATGAAGTCTCACTTCCCCCCAGTCAAAAGGGCCATCTGAAAAAAGTGTAAAATCCAGAAAGGCAGGACAGGCCATGGAGAACTGGGAGCCTTGTTATGCTGATGGGCGGGATGTAAATTGCCAACAGACACTCGGGAGAAGTGTATGGTGTTTCCTGAAACATCTAAAAAACAAAGCAACAGAGCCTAGGGCACTTCCACTTATGGTCCTATAGCTTAGGGAAATTAAAATCAAAAAGACACAGCCACCCCAAAGTTTGGGACGCCTCTGTTTACAAGAACCTCGTTTACCGTACAAGTTCAATATCACAGAAAGTGAAAAATGGATAAAGAACTTGTGGTACTTACGTACAATGCAGTATCACTCAGCAATGAAATCTATGTCATCAGGCCCGTAGCAGCATAATGAGTGGATTCAGGTATGATGATTCTAACTGAAATAAGTCACACAGAAAAAGAAACATCATAAGATATCACTAATACACGGAATGTAAACTTGGCTACACAGGAACTGAATTCCAAAACAGAACAGGGTCTCAAATTTAGAAAACCAACTTATGCTTGCTTAAGGGGAAAGGTGAGTTGGGGTGCTGCATAAAACCAGAGATTGAAATGAGCACAGATAAAGTTCCTTAAGCCAAATATGGAATAGACAAGAGCTACTCCTTGTTCAACGAAATGGACTCAACACCCCATATTAAACGCCTAAGAATGTACCTGACTAGTAAGTATCTTAAAACCTATGGATTGCTATGTCTCCAAAAGAGAATCAAGCATGTGTACAGGGGCATAAATGCAGCAGTGATAGGATTGGAGAGGTTCGGTGAGCAAATGAAGACCCTTTGAAGTCATATTGCATGGTAACCATTCCACGGGTCTCAACTCTCCAGGTTTAAGGTATTCTTCCTTCAGCTAAAACATGCATGTGGAACCCAGAGTATGATCAACCATGTGAACGGGAGACGTGTTCAAATATGTCTCAGTTTTCCTCCCCTGGTACTCGGGTGCAACATTCCAGACGCTTTACTAACACTCTCCCCACTTGGAGAGTCAGCGCCTTTAACCTCCTGTTTGGCCCAGTTTGCAATTTCTGCGGAAGATGAACAGGAATAGCGAGAACCAATGAGAGACTAGCTGGAGGTGTCTGGATGGGCAAATTTAACTCTCATTTCCCATCTGGAAGAGGAAATAACCAAAGGCTCAGCGTGCCGTGCCGGAACCAGATTAGGGCCTGAAGCCATCCTGCGGTGTTGCGGCCAGCTCAAAAGAAAGTGAGTTGAAGAAAGGAGCTCAGGGGCACTGTAATTCACAAACCTGCAGAGTTATAAATGACAGCTATCGTCCAAAAATATACTGAAGTAAGGCTGCCAAGAGGACTTGAAAGCGGGGCAGAATTGCAGGAAACCGATTTCAGGAGGTAGACTGGAATTGCATTGAAAGCATAGGAAAAGAGGCAGAACGTCCACAATGATGCACTTGGCCAAAAAGGGCGTATGCGTTTTTTCCTGAATATATTCAGGAAAAAACGCATACGCCCTTTTTGGCCAACCAAGCAAGCTTGCAAAGGAAATCTGCACTACAATGAAGTCTCACTTCCCCCCGGTCAAAAGGGCCATCTGAAAAAAGTGTAAAATCCAGAAAGGCAGCACAGGCCATGGAGAACTGGGAGCCTTGTTATGCTGATGGGCGGGATGTAAATTGCCAACAGACACTCGGGAGAAGTGTATGGTGTTTCCTGAAACATCTAAAAAACAAAGCAACAGAGCCTAGGGCACTTCCACTTATGGTCCTATAGCTTAGGGAAATTAAAATAAAAAAGACACAGCCACCCCAAAGTTTGGGACACCTCTGTTTACAAGAACCTCGTTTACAGTACAAGTTCAACATCGCAGAAAGTGAAAAATGGATAAAGAAGATGTGGTATTTACTTACAAAGCAATATCACTCAGCAATGAAATCTATGTCATCAGGCTCTTAGCAGCACAATGAGTGGATTCAGGTATGATGATTCTAACTGAAATAAGTCACACAGCAAAAGAAACATCATAAGATATCACTAATACACGGAATGTAAACTTGGCTACACAGGAACTGAATTACAGAACAGAACAGGGTCTCAAATTTAGAAAACCAACTTATGCTTGCTTAAGGGGAAAGGTGAGTTGGGGTGCTGCATAAAACCAGAGATTGAAATGAGCACAGATGAAGTTCCTTAAGCCAAATATGGAATAGACAAGAGCTACTCCTTGCTCAACGAAATGGACTCAACACCCCATATTAAACGCCTAAGAATGTACCTGACTAGTAAGTATCTTAAAACCTATGGATTGCTATGTCTCCAAAAGAGAATCAAGCATGTGTACAGGGGAATAAATGCAGCAGTGATAGGATTGGAGAGGTTCGGTGAGCAAATGAAGACCCTTTGAAGTCATATTGCATGGTACCCATTCCACGGGTCTCAACTCTCCAGGTTTAAGGTATTTTTCCTTCAGCTAAAACATGCATGTGGAACCCAGAGTATGATCAACCATGTGAACGGGAGACGTGTTCAAATATGTCTCAGTTTTCCTCCCCTGGTACTCGGGTGCAACATTCCAGACGCTTTACTAACACTCTCCCGACTTGGAGAATCAGTCCCTTTAACCTCCTGTTTGGCCCAGTTTGCAATTTCTGTGGAAGATGAAAAGGAATAGCGAGAACCAATGAGAGACTAGCTGGAGGTGGCTGGACGGGCAAATTTAACTCTCATTTCCCACCAGGAAGAGGAAATAACCAAAGGCTCAGCGTGCCGTGCCGGAACCAGATTAGGGCCTGAAGCCATCCTGCGGTGTTGCGGCCAGGTCACAAGAAAGCGAGTTGAAGAAAGGAGCTCAGGGGCACTGTAATTCACAAACCTGCAGAGTTATAAATGACAGCTATCGTCCAAAAATAGACTGAAGTAAGGCTGCCAAGAGGACTTGAAAGCGGGGCAGAATTGCAGGAAACCGATTTCAGCAGGTAGACTGGAATTGCATTGAAAGCATAGGAAAAGAGGCAGAACGTCCACAATGATGCACTTGGCCAAAAAGGGCGTATGCGTTTTTTCCTGAATATATTCAGGAAAAAACGCATACGCCCTTTTTGGCCAACCAAGCAAGCTTGCAAAGGAAATCTGCACTACAATGAAGTCTCACTTCCCCCCAGTCAAAAGGGCCATCTGAAAAAAGTGTAAAATCCAGAAAGGCAGGACAGGCCATGGAGAACTGGGAGCCTTGTTATGCTGATGGGCGGGATGTAAATTGCCAACAGACACTCGGGAGAAGTGTATGGTGTTTCCTGAAACATCTAAAAAACAAAGCAACAGAGCCTAGGGCACTTCCACTTATGGTCCTATAGCTTAGGGAAATTAAAATCAAAAAGACACAGCCACCCCAAAGTTTGGGACGCCTCTGTTTACAAGAACCTCGTTTACCGTACAAGTTCAATATCACAGAAAGTGAAAAATGGATAAAGAACTTGTGGTACTTACGTACAATGCAGTATCACTCAGCAATGAAATCTATGTCATCAGGCCCGTAGCAGCATAATGAGTGGATTCAGGTACGATGATTCTAACTGAAATAAGTCACACAGAAAAAGAAACATCATAAGATATCACTAATACACGGAATGTAAACTTGGCTACACAGGAACTGAATTCCAAAACAGAACAGGGTCTCAAATTTAGAAAACCAACTTATGCTTGCTTAAGGGGAAAGGTGAGTTGGGGTGCTGCATAAAACCAGAGATTGAAATGAGCACAGATAAAGTTCCTTAAGCCAAATATGGAATAGACAAGAGCTACTCCTTGCTCAACGAAATGGACTCAACACCCCATATTAAACGCCTAAGAATGTACCTGACTAGTAAGTATCTTAAAACCTATGGATTGCTATGTCTCCAAAAGAGAATCAAGCATGTGTACAGGGGCATAAATGCAGCAGTGATAGGATTGGAGAGGTTCGGTGAGCAAATGAAGACCCTTTGAAGTCATATTGCATGGTACCCATTCCACGGGTCTCAACTCTCCAGGTTTAAGGTATTCTTCCTTCAGCTAAAACATGCATGTGGAACCCAGAGTATGATCAACCGTGTGAACGGGAGATGTGTTCAAATATGTCTCAGTTTTCCTCCCCTGGTACTCGGGTGCAACATTCCAGACGCTTTACTAACACTCTCCCCACTTGGAGAGTCAGCGCCTTTAACCTCCTGTTTGGCCAAGTTTGCAATTTCTGCGGAAGATGAACAGGAATAGGGAGAACCAATGAGAGACTAGCTGGAGGTGTCTGGACGGGCAAATTTAACTCTCATTTCCCACCAGGAAGAGGAAATAACCAAAGGCTCAGCGTGCCGTGCCGGAACCAGATTAGGGCCTGAAGCCATCCTGCGGTGTTGCGGCCAGCTCAAAAGAAAGTGAGTTGAAGAAAGGAGCTCAGGGGCACTGTAATTCAAAAACCTGCAGAGTTATAAATGACAGCTATCGTCCAAAAATATACTGAAGTAAGGCTGCCAAGAGGACTTGAAAGCGGGGCAGAATTGCAGGAAACCGATTTCAGGAGGTAGACTGGAATTGCATTGAAAGCATAGGAAAAGAGGCAGAACGTCCACAATGATGCACTTGGCCAAAAAGGGCGTATGCGTTTTTTCCTGAATATATTCAGGAAAAAACGCATACGCCCTTTTTGGTCAACCAAGCAAGCTTGCAAAGGAAATCTGCACTACAATGAAGTCTCACTTCCCCCCGGTCAAAAGGGCCATCTGAAAAAAGTGTAAAATCCAGAAAGGCAGCACAGGCCATGGAGAACTGGGAGCCTTGTTATGCTGATGGGCGGGATGTAAATTGCAAACAGACACTCGGGAGAAGTGTATGGTGTTTCCTGAAACATCTAAAAAACAAAGCAACAGAGCCTAGGGCACTTCCACTTATGGTCCTATAGCTTAGGGAAATTAAAATAAAAAAGACACAGCCACCCCAAAGTTTGGGACGCCTCTGTTTACAAGAACCTCGTTTACCGTACAAGTTCAATATCACAGAAAGTGAAAAATGGATAAAGAACTTGTGGTACTTACGTACAATGCAGTATCACTCAGCAATGAAATCTATGTCATCAGGCCCGTAGCAGCATAATGAGTGGATTCAGGTATGATGATTCTAACTGAAATAAGTCACACAGAAAAAGAAACATCATAAGATATCACTAATACACGGAATGTAAACTTGGCTACACAGGAACTGAATTCCAAAACAGAACAGGGTCTCAAATTTAGAAAACCAACTTATGCTTGCTTAAGGGGAAAGGTGAGTTGGGGTGCTGCATAAAACCAGAGATTGAAATGAGCACAGATAAAGTTCCTTAAGCCAAATATGGAATAGACAAGAGCTACTCCTTGTTCAACGAAATGGACTCAACACCCCATATTAAACGCCTAAGAATGTACCTGACTAGTAAGTATCTTAAAACCTATGGATTGCTATGTCTCCAAAAGAGAATCAAGCATGTGTACAGGGGCATAAATGCAGCAGTGATAGGATTGGAGAGGTTCGGTGAGCAAATGAAGACCCTTTGAAGTCATATTGCATGGTACCCATTCCACGGGTCTCAACTCTCCAGGTTTAAGGTATTCTTCCTTCAGCTAAAACATGCATGTGGAACCCAGAGTATGATCAACCGTGTGAACGGGAGATGTGTTCAAATATGTCTCAGTTTTCCTCCCCTGGTACTCGGGTGCAACATTCCAGACGCTTTACTAACACTCTCCCCACTTGGAGAGTCAGCGCCTTTAACCTCCTGTTTGGCCCAGTTTGCAATTTCTGCGGAAGATGAACAGGAATAGGGAGAACCAATGAGAGACTAGCTGGAGGTGTCTGGACGGGCAAATTTAACTCTCATTTCCCATCTGGAAGAGGAAATAACCAAAGGCTCAGCGTGCCGTGCCGGAACCAGATTAGGGCCTGAAGCCATCCTGCGGTGTTGCGGCCAGGTCACAAGAAAGCGAGTTGAAGAAAGGAGCTCAGGGGCACTGTAATTCACAAACCTGCAGAGTTATAAATGACAGCTATCGTCCAAAAATATACTGAAGTAAGGCTGCCAAGAGGACTTGAAAGCGGGGCAGAATTGCAGGAAACCGATTTCCGGAGGTAGACTGGAATTGCATTGAAAGCATAGGAAAAGAGGCAGAACGTCCACAATGATGCACTTGGCCAAAAAGGGCGTATGCGTTTTTTCCTGAATATATTCAGGAAAAAACGCATACGCCCTTTTTGGCCAACCAAGCAAGCTTGCAAAGGAAATCTGCACTACAATGAAGTCTCACTTCCCCCCGGTCAAAAGGGCCATCTGAAAAAAGTGTAAAATCCAGAAAGGCAGCACAGGCCATGGAGAACTGGGAGCCTTGTTATGCTGATGGGCGGGATGTAAATTGCCAACAGACACTCGGGAGAAGTGTATGGTGTTTCCTGAAACATCTAAAAAACAAAGCAACAGAGCCTAGGGCACTTCCACTTATGGTCCTATAGCTTAGGGAAATTAAAATAAAAAAGACACAGCCACCCCAAAGTTTGGGACGCCTCTGTTTACAAGAACCTCGTTTACAGTACAAGTTCAACATCGCAGAAAGTGAAAAATGGATAAAGAAGATGTGGTATTTACTTACAAAGCAATATCACTCAGCAATGAAATCTATGTCATCAGGCTCTTAGCAGCACAATGAGTGGATTCAGGTATGATGATTCTAACTGAAATAAGTCACACAGCAAAAGAAACATCATAAGATATCACTAATACACGGAATGTAAACTTGGCTACACAGGAACTGAATTACAGAACAGAACAGGGTCTCAAATTTAGAAAACCAACTTATGCTTGCTTTAGAGGAAAGGTGAGTTGGGGTGCTGCATAAAACCAGAGATTGAAATGAGCACAGATAAAGTTCCTTAAGCCAAATATGGAATAGACAAGAGCTACTCCTTGCTCAACGAAATGGACTCAACACCGCATATTAAACGCCTAAGAATGTACCTGACTAGTAAGTATCTTAAAACCTATGGATTGCTATGTCTCCAAAAGAGAATCAAGCATGTGTACAGGGGAATAAATGCAGCAGTGATAGGATTGGAGAGGTTCGGTGAGCAAATGAAGACCCTTTGAAGTCATATTGCATGGTACCCATTCCACGGGTCTCAACTCTCTAGGTTTAAGGTATTTTTCCTTCAGCTAAAACATGCATGTGGAACCCAGAGTATGATCAACCATGTGAACGGGAGACGTGTTCAAATATGTCTCAGTTTTCCTCCCCTGGTACTCGGGTGCAACATTCCAGACGCTTTACTAAAACTCTCCCCACTTGGAGAGTCAGCGCCTTTAACCTCCTGTTTGGCCCAGTTTGCAATTTCTGCGGAAGATGAACAGGAATAGGGAGAACCAATGAGAGACTAGCTGGAGGTGTCTGGACGGGCAAATTTAACTCTCATTTCCCATCTGGAAGAGGAAATAACCAAAGGCTCAGCGTGCCGTGCCGGAACCAGATTAGGGCCTGAAGCCATCCTGCGGTGTTGCGGCCAGGTCACAAGAAAGCGAGTTGAAGAAAGGAGCTCAGGGGCACTGTAATTCACAAACCTGCAGAGTTATAAATGACAGCTATCGTCCAAAAATATACTGAAGTAAGGCTGCCAAGAGGACTTGAAAGCGGGGCAGAATTGCAGGAAACCAATTTCAGCAGGAAGACTGGAATTGCATTGAAAGCATAGGAAAAGAGGCAGAACGTCCACAATGATGCACTTGGCCAAAAAGGGCGTATGCGTTTTTTCCTGAATATATTCAGGAAAAAACGCATACGCCCTTTTTGGCCAACCAAGCAAGCTTGCAAAGGAAATCTGCACTACAATGAAGTCTCACTTCCCCCCGGTCAAAAGGGCCATCTGAAAAAAGTGTAAAATCCAGAAAGGCAGCACAGGCCATGGAGAACTGGGAGCCTTGTTATGCTGATGGGCGGGATGTAAATTGCCAACAGACACTCGGGAGAAGTGTATGGTGTTTCCTGAAACATCTAAAAAACAAAGCAACAGAGCCTAGGGCACTTCCACTTATGGTCCTATAGCTTAGGGAAATTAAAATCAAAAAGACACAGCCACCCCAAAGTTTGGGACGCCTCTGTTTACAAGAACCTCGTTTACCGTACAAGTTCAACATCGCAGAAAGTGAAAAATGGATAAAGAAGCTGTGGTATTTACTTACAAAGCAATATCACTCAACAATGAAATCTATGTCATCAGGCCCTTAGCAGCACAATGAGTGGATTCAGGTACGATGATTCTAACTGAAATAATTCACACAGAAAAAGAAACATCATAAGATATCAGTAATACACGGAATGTAAACTTGGCTACACAGGAACTGAATTCCAAAACAGAACAGGGTCTCAAATTTAGAAAACCAACTTATGCTTGCTTAAGGGGAAAGGTGAGTTGGGGTGCTGCATAAAACCAGAGATTGAAATGAGCACAGATGAAGTTCCTTAAGACAAATATGGAATAGACAAGAGCTACTCCTTGCTCAACGAAATGGACTCAACACCCCATATTAAACGCCTAAGAATGTACCTGACTAGTAAGTATCTTAAAACCTATGGATTGCTATGTCTCCAAAAGAGAATCAAGCATGTGTACAGGGGAATAAATGCAGCAGTGATAGGATTGGAGAGGTTCGGTGAGCAAATGAAGACCCTTTGAAGTCATATTGCATGGTACCCATTCCACGGGTCTCAACTCTCCAGGTTTAAGGTATTTTTCCTTCAGCTAAAACATGCATGTGGAACCCAGAGTATGATCAACCATGTGAACGGGAGACGTGTTCAAATATGTCTCAGTTTTCCTCCCCTGGTACTCGGGTGCAACATTCCAGACGCTTTACTAACACTCTCCCGACTTGGAGAATCAGTCCCTTTAACCTCCTGTTTGGCCCAGTTTGCAATTTCTGTGGAAGATGAAAAGGAATAGCGAGAACCAATGAGAGACTAGCTGGAGGTGGCTGGACGGGCAAATTTAACTCTCATTTCCCACCAGGAAGAGGAAATAACCAAAGGCTCAGCGTGCCGTGCCGGAACCAGATTAGGGCCTGAAGCCATCCTGCGGTGTTGCGGCCAGGTCACAAGAAAGCGAGTTGAAGAAAGGAGCTCAGGGGCACTGTAATTCACAAACCTGCAGAGTTATAAATGACAGCTATCGTCCAAAAATAGACTGAAGTAAGGCTGCCAAGAGGACTTGAAAGCGGGGCAGAATTGCAGGAAACCGATTTCCGGAGGTAGACTGGAATTGCACTGAAAGCATAGGAAAAGAGGCAGAACGTCCACAATGATGCACTTGGCCAAAAAGGGCGTATGCGTTTTTTCCTGAATATATTCAGGAAAAAACGCATACGCCCTTTTTGGCCAACCAAGCAAGCTTGCAAAGGAAATCTGCACTACAATGAAGTCTCACTTCCCCCCGGTCAAAAGGGCCATCTGAAAAAAGTGTAAAATCCAGAAAGGCAGGACAGGCCATGGAGAACTGGGAGCCATGTTATGCTGATGGGCGGGATGTAAATTGCCAACAGACACTCGGGAGAAGTGTATGGTGTTTCCTGAAACATCTAAAAAACAAAGCAACAGAGCCTAGGGCACTTCCACTTATGGTCCTATAGCTTAGGGAAATTAAAATCAAAAAGACACAGCCACCCCAAAGTTTGGGACGCCTCTGTTTACAAGAACCTCGTTTACCGTACAAGTTCAATATCACAGAAAGTGAAAAATGGATAAAGAACTTGTGGTACTTACGTACAATGCAGTATCACTCAGCAATGTAATCTATGTCATCAGGCCCGTAGCAGCATAATGAGTGGATTCAGGTACGATGATTCTAACTGAAATAAGTCACACAGAAAAAGAAACATCATAAGATATCACTAATACACGGAATGTAAACTTGGCTACACAGGAACTGAATTACAGAACAGAACAGGGTCTCAAATTTAGAAAACCAACTTATGCTTGCTTAAGGGTAAAGGTGAGTTGGGGTGCTGCATAAAACCAGAGATTGAAATGAGCACAGATGAAGTTCCTTAAGCCAAATATGGAATAGACAAGAGCTACTCCTTGCTCAACGAAATGGACTCAACACCCCATATTAAACGCCTAAGAATGTACCTGACTAGTAAGTATCTTAAAACCTATGGATTGCTATGTCTCCAAAAGAGAATCAAGCATGTGTACAGGGGAATAAATGCAGCAGTGATAGGATTGGAGAGGTTCGGTGAGCAAATGAAGACCCTTTGAAGTCATATTGCATGGTACCCATTCCACGGGTCTCAACTCTCCAGGTTTAAGGTATTTTTCCTTCAGCTAAAACATGCATGTGGAACCCAGAGTATGATCAACCATGTGAACGGGAGACGTGTTCAAATATGTCTCAGTTTTCCTCCCCTGGTACTCGGGTGCAACATTCCAGACGCTTTACTAACACTCTCCCCACTTGGAGAGTCAGCGCCTTTAACCTCCTGTTTGGCCCAGTTTGCAATTTCTGCGGAAGATGAACAGGAATAGGGAGAACCAATGAGAGACTAGCTGGAGGTGTCTGGACGGGCAAATTTAACTCTCATTTCCCATCTGGAAGAGGAAATAACCAAAGGCTCAGCGTGCCGTGCCGGAACCAGATTAGGGCCTGAAGCCATCCTGCGGTGTTGCGGCCAGGTCACAAGAAAGCGAGTTGAAGAAAGGAGCTCAGGGGCACTGTAATTCACAAACCTGCAGAGTTATAAATGACAACTATCGTCCAAAAATATACTGAAGTAAGGCTGCCAAGAGGACTTGAAAGCGGGGCAGAATTGCAGGAAACCGATTTCAGCAGGTAGACTGGAATTGCATTGAAAGCATAGGAAAAGAGGCAGAACGTCCACAATGATGCACTTGGCCAAAAAGGGCGTATGCGTTTTTTCCTGAATATATTCAGGAAAAAACGCATACGCCCTTTTTGGCCAACCAAGCAAGCTTGCAAAGGAAATCTGCACTACAATGAAGTCTCACTTCCCCCCGGTCAAAAGGGCCATCTGAAAAAAGTGTAAAATCCAGAAAGGCAGGACAGGCCATGGAGAACTGGGAGCCTTGTTATGCTGATGGGCGGGATGTAAATTGCCAACAGACACTCGGGATAAGTGTATGGTGTTTCCTGAAACATCTAAAAAACAAAGCAACAGAGCCTAGGGCACTTCCACTTATGGTCCTATAGCTTAGGGAAATTAAAATCAAAAAGACACAGCCACCCCAAAGTTTGGGACGCCTCTGTTTACAAGAACCTCGTTTACCGTACAAGTTCAATATCACAGAAAGTGAAAAATGGATAAAGAACTTGTGGTACTTACGTACAATGCAGTATCACTCAGCAATGAAATCTATGTCATCAGGCCCGTAGCAGCATAATGAGTGGATTCAGGTACGATGATTCTAACTGAAATAAGTCACACAGAAAAAGAAACATCATAAGATATCACTAATACACGGAATGTAAACTTGGCTACACAGGAACTGAATTCCAAAACAGAACAGGGTCTCAAATTTAGAAAACCAACTTATGCTTGCTTAAGGGGAAAGGTGAGTTGGGGTGCTGCATAAAACCAGAGATTGAAATGAGCACAGATAAAGTTCCTTAAGCCAAATATGGAATAGACAAGAGCTACTCCTTGCTCAACGAAATGGACTCAACACCCCATATTAAACGCCTAAGAATGTACCTGACTAGTAAGTATCTTAAAACCTATGGATTGCTATGTCTCCAAAAGAGAATCAAGCATGTGTACAGGGGCATAAATGCAGCAGTGATAGGATTGGAGAGGTTCGGTGAGCAAATGAAGACCCTTTGAAGTCATATTGCATGGTACCCATTCCACGGGTCTCAACTCTCCAGGTTTAAGGTATTCTTCCTTCAGCTAAAACATGCATGTGGAACCCAGAGTATGATCAACCGTGTGAACGGGAGATGTGTTCAAATATGTCTCAGTTTTCCTCCCCTGGTACTCGGGTGCAACATTCCAGACGCTTTACTAACACTCTCCCCACTTGGAGAGTCAGCGCCTTTAACCTCCTGTTTGGCCCAGTTTGCAATTTCTGCGGAAGAGGAACAGGAATAGGGAGAACCAATGAGAGACTAGCTGGAGGTGTCTGGACGGGCAAATTTAACTCTCATTTCCTATCTGGAAGAGGAAATAACCAAAGGCTCAGCGTGCCGTGCCGGAACCAGATTAGGGCCTGAAGCCATCCTGCGGTGTTGCGGCCAGCTCAAAAGAAAGTGAGTTGAAGAAAGGAGCTCAGGGGCACTGTAATTCACAAACCTGCAGAGTTATAAATGACAGCTATCGTCCAAAAATATACTGAAGTAAGGCTGCCAAGAGGACTTGAAAGCGGGGCAGAATTGCAGGAAACCGATTTCAGGAGGTAGACTGGAATTGCATTGAAAGCATAGGAAAAGAGGCAGAACGTCCACAATGATGCACTTGGCCAAAAAGGGCGTATGCGTTTTTTCCTGAATATATTCAGGAAAAAACGCATACGCCCTTTTTGGCCAACCAAGCAAGCTTGCAAAGGAAATCTGCACTACAATGAAGTCTCACTTCCCCCCGGTCAAAAGGGCCATCTGAAAAAAGTGTAAAATCCAGAAAGGCAGCACAGGCCATGGAGAACTGGGAGCCTTGTTATGCTGATGGGCGGGATGTAAATTGCCAACAGACAATAGGGAGAAGTGTATGGTGTTTCCTGAAACATCTAAAAAACAAAGCAACAGAGCCTAGGGCACTTCCACTTATGGTCCTATAGCTTAGGGAAATTAAAATCAAAAAGACACAGCCACCCCAAAATTTGGGACGCCTCTGTTTACAAGAACCTCGTTTACAGTACAAGTTCAACATCGCAGAAAGTGAAAAATGGATAAAGAAGCTGTGGTATTTACTTACAAAGCAATATCACTCAGCAATGAAATCTATGTCATCAGGCCCTTAGCAGCACAATGAGTGGATTCAGGTACGATGATTCTAACTGAAATAATTCACACAGAAAAAGAAACATCATAAGATATCAGTAATACACGGAATGTAAACTTGGCTACACAGGAACTGAATTACAGAACAGAACAGGGTCTCAAATTTAGAAAACCAACTTATGCTTGCTTAAGGGGAAAGGTGAGTTGGGGTGCTGCATAAAACCAGAGATTGAAATGAGCACAGATGAAGTTCCTTAAGCCAAATATGGAATAGACAAGAGCTACTCCTTGCTCAACGAAATGGACTCAACACCCCATATTAAACGCCTAAGAATGTACCTGACTAGTAAGTATCTTAAAACCTATGGATTGCTATGTCTCCAAAAGAGAATCAAGCATGTGTACAGGGGGAATAAATGCAGCAGTGATAGGATTGGAGAGGTTCGTTGAGCAAATGAAGACCCTTTGAAGTCATATTGCATGGTACCCATTCCACGGGTCTCAACTCTCCAGGTTTAAGGTATTTTTCCTTCAGCTAAAACATGCATGTGGAACTCAGAGTATGATCAACCATGTGAACGGGAGACGTGTTCAAATATGTCTCAGTTTTCCTCCCCTGGTACTCGGGTGCAACATTCCAGACGCTTTACTAACACTCTCCCCACTTGGAGAGTCAGCGCCTTTAACCTCCTGTTTGGCCCAGTTTGCAATTTCTGCGGAAGATGAACAGGAATAGGGAGAACCAATGAGAGACTAGCTGGAGGTGTCTGGACGGGCAAATTTAACTCTCATTTCCCATCTGGAAGAGGAAATAACCAAAGGCTAAGCGTACCGTGCCGGAACCAGATTAGGGCCTGAAGCCATCCTGTGGTGTTGCGGCCAGGTCACAAGAAAGCGAGTTGAAGAAAGGAGCTCAGGGGCACTGTAATTCACAAACCTGCAGAGTTATAAATGACAGCTATCGTCCAAAAATATACTGAAGTAAGGCTGCCAAGAGGACTTGAAAGCGGGGCAGAATTGCAGGAAACCGATTTCAGGAGGTAGACTGGAATTGCATTGAAAGCATAGGAAAAGAGGCAGAACGTCCACAATGATGCACTTGGCCAAAAAGGGCGTATGCGTTTTTTCCTGAATATATTCAGGAAAAAACGCATACGCCCTTTTTGGCCAACCAAGCAAGCTTGCAAAGGAAATCTGCACTACAATGAAGTCTCACTTCCCCCCGGTCAAAAGGGCCATCTGAAAAAAGTGTAAAATCCAGAAAGGCAGGACAGGCCATGGAGAACTGGGAGCCTTGTTATGCTGATGGGCGGGATGTAAATTGCCAACAGACACTCGGGAGAAGTGTATGGTGTTTCCTGAAACATCTAAAAAACAAAGCAACAGAGCCTAGGGCACTTCCACTTATGGTCCTATAGCTTAGGGAAATTAAAATCAAAAAGACACAGCCACCCCAAAGTTTGGGACGCCTCTGTTTACAAGAACCTCGTTTACCGTACAAGTTCAATATCACAGAAAGTGAAAAATGGATAAAGAACTTGTGGTACTTACGTACAATGCAGTATCACTCAGCAATGAAATCTATGTCATCAGGCCCGTAGCAGCATAATGAGTGGATTCAGGTACGATGATTCTAACTGAAATAAGTCACACAGAAAAAGAAACATCATAAGATATCACTAATACACGGAATGTAAACTTGGCTACACAGGAACTGAATTCCAAAACAGAACAGGGTCTCAAATTTAGAAAACCAACTTATGCTTGCTTAAGGGGAAAGGTGAGTTGGGGTGCTGCATAAAACCAGAGATTGAAATGAGCACAGATAAAGTTCCTTAAGCCAAATATGGAATAGACAAGAGCTACTCCTTGCTCAACGAAATGGACTCAACACCCCATATTAAACGCCTAAGAATGTACCTGACTAGTAAGTATCTTAAAACCTATGGATTGCTATGTCTCCAAAAGAGAATCAAGCATGTGTACAGGGGCATAAATGCAGCAGTGATAGGATTGGAGAGGTTCGGTGAGCAAATGAAGACCCTTTGAAGTCATATTGCATGGTACCCATTCCACGGGTCTCAACTCTCCAGGTTTAAGGTATTCTTCCTTCAGCTAAAACATGCATGTGGAACCCAGAGTATGATCAACCGTGTGAACGGGAGATGTGTTCAAATATGTCTCAGTTTTCCTCCCCTGGTACTCGGGTGCAACATTCCAGACGCTTTACTAACACTCTCCCCACTTGGAGAGTCAGCGCCTTTAACCTCCTGTTTGGCCCAGTTTGCAATTTCTGCGGAAGAGGAACAGGAATAGGGAGAACCAATGAGAGACTAGCTGGAGGTGTCTGGACGGGCAAATTTAACTCTCATTTCCTATCTGGAAGAGGAAATAACCAAAGGCTCAGCGTGCCGTGCCGGAACCAGATTAGGGCCTGAAGCCATCCTGCGGTGTTGCGGCCAGCTCAAAAGAAAGTGAGTTGAAGAAAGGAACTCAGGGGCACTGTAATTCACAAACCTGCAGAGTTATAAATGACAGCTATCGTCCAAAAATATACTGAAGTAAGGCTGCCAAGAGGACTTGAAAGCGGGGCAGAATTGCAGGAAACCGATTTCAGGAGGTAGACTGGAATTGCATTGAAAGCATAGGAAAAGAGGCAGAACGTCCACAATGATGCACTTGGCCAAAAAGGGCGTATGCGTTTTTTCCTGAATATATTCAGGAAAAAACGCATACGCCCTTTTTGGCCAACCAAGCAAGCTTGCAAAGGAAATCTGCACTACAATGAAGTCTCACTTCCCCCCGGTCAAAAGGGCCATCTGAAAAAAGTGTAAAATCCAGCAAGGCAGGACAGGCCATGGAGAACTGGGAGCCTTGTTATGCTGATGGGCGGGATGTAAATTGCCAACAGACAATAGGGAGAAGTGTATGGTGTTTCCTGAAACATCTAAAAAACAAAGCAACAGAGCCTAGGGCACTTCCACTTATGGTCCTATAGCTTAGGGAAATTAAAATCAAAAAGACACAGCCACCCCAAAATTTGGGACGCCTCTGTTTACAAGAACCTCGTTTACAGTACAAGTTCAACATCGCAGAAAGTGAAAAATGGATAAAGAAGCTGTGGTATTTACTTACAAAGCAATATCACTCAGCAATGAAATCTATGTCATCAGGCCCTTAGCAGCACAATGAGTGGATTCAGGTACGATGATTCTAACTGAAATAATTCACACAGAAAAAGAAACATCATAAGATATCAGTAATACACGGAATGTAAACTTGGCTACACAGGAACTGAATTACAGAACAGAACAGGGTCTCAAATTTAGAAAACCAACTTATGCTTGCTTAAGGGGAAAGGTGAGTTGGGGTGCTGCATAAAACCAGAGATTGAAATGAGCACAGATGAAGTTCCTTAAGCCAAATATGGAATAGACAAGAGCTACTCCTTGCTCAACGAAATGGACTCAACACCCCATATTAAACGCCTAAGAATGTACCTGACTAGTAAGTATCTTAAAACCTATGGATTGCTATGTCTCCAAAAGAGAATCAAGCATGTGTACAGGGGGAATAAATGCAGCAGTGATAGGATTGGAGAGGTTCGGTGAGCAAATGAAGACCCTTTGAAGTCATATTGCATGGTACCCATTCCACGGGTCTCAACTCTCCAGGTTTAAGGTATTTTTCCTTCAGCTAAAACATGCATGTGGAACTCAGAGTATGATCAACCATGTGAACGGGAGACGTGTTCAAATATGTCTCAGTTTTCCTCCCCTGGTACTCGGGTGCAACATTCCAGACGCTTTACTAACACTCTCCCCACTTGGAGAGTCAGCGCCTTTAACCTCCTGTTTGGCCCAGTTTGCAATTTCTGCGGAAGATGAACAGGAATAGGGAGAACCAATGAGAGACTAGCTGGAGGTGTCTGGACGGGCAAATTTAACTCTCATTTCCCATCTGGAAGAGGAAATAACCAAAGGCTAAGCGTACCGTGCCGGAACCAGATTAGGGCCTGAAGCCATCCTGTGGTGTTGCGGCCAGGTCACAAGAAAGCGAGTTGAAGAAAGGAGCTCAGGGGCACTGTAATTCACAAACCTGCAGAGTTATAAATGACAGCTATCGTCCAAAAATATACTGAAGTAAGGCTGCCAAGAGGACTTGAAAGCGGGGCAGAATTGCAGGAAACCGATTTCAGGAGGTAGACTGGAATTGCATTGAAAGCATAGGAAAAGAGGCAGAACGTCCACAATGATGCACTTGGCCAAAAAGGGCGTATGCGTTTTTTCCTGAATATATTCAGGAAAAAACGCATACGCCCTTTTTGGCCAACCAAGCAAGCTTGCAAAGGAAATCTGCACTACAATGAAGTCTCACTTCCCCCCGGTCAAAAGGGCCATCTGAAAAAAGTGTAAAATCCAGAAAGGCAGCACAGGCCATGGAGAACTGGGAGCCTTGTTATGCTGATGGGCGGGATGTAAATTGCCAACAGACAATAGGGAGAAGTGTATGGTGTTTCCTGAAACATCTAAAAAACAAAGCAACAGAGCCTAGGGCACTTCCACTTATGGTCCTATAGCTTAGGGAAATTAAAATAAAAAAGACACAGCCACCCCAAAGTTTGGGACGCCTCTGTTTACAAGAACCTCGTTTACCGTACAAGTTCAACATCGCAGAAAGTGAAAAATGGATAAAGAACTTGTGGTACTT
Organism: Grampus griseus; assembly: GCF_964374135.1. Classification (NCBI taxonomy): domain Eukaryota; kingdom Metazoa; phylum Chordata; class Mammalia; order Artiodactyla; family Delphinidae; genus Grampus; species Grampus griseus. The sequence goes on along the minus strand of NW_028133352.1, from coordinate 664,281 downwards.
ACGTACAATGCAGTATCACTTAGCAATGAAATCTATGTCATCAGGCCCGTAGCAGCATAATGAGTGGATTCAGGTACGATGATTCTAACTGAAATAAGTCACACAGAAAAAGAAACATCATAAGATATCACTAATACACAGAATGTAAACTTGGCTACACAGGAACTGAATTACAGAACAGAACAGGGTCTCAAATTTAGAAAACCAACTTATGCTTGCTTAAGACGAAAGGTGAGTTGGGGTGCTTCATAAAACCAGAGATTGAAATGAGCACAGATAAAGTTCCTTAAGCCAAATATGGAATAGACAAGAGCTACTCCTTGCTCAACGAAATGGACTCAACACCCCATATTAAACGCCTAATAATGTACGTGACTAGTAAGTATCTTAAAACCTATGGATTGCTATGTCTCCGAAAGAGAATCAAGCATGTGTACAGGGACATAAATGCAGCAGTGATAGGATTGGAGAGGTTCGGTGAGCAAATGAAGACCCTTTGAAGTCATATTGCATGGTACCCATTCCACGGGTCTCAACTCTCCAGGTTTAAGGTATTCTTCCTTCAGCTAAAACATGCATGTGGAACCCAGAGTATGATCAACCATGTGATCGGGAGACGTGTTCAAATATGTCTCAGTTTTCCTCCCCTGGTACTCGGGTGCAACATTCCAGACGCTTTACTAACACTCTCCCGACTTGGAGAGTCAGCGCCTTTAACCTCCTGTTTGGCCCAGTTTGCAATTTCTGCGGAAGATGAACAGGAATAGGGAGAACCAATGAGAGACTAGCTGGAGGTGTCTGGACGGGCAAATTTAACTCTCATTTCCCACCAGGAAGAGGAAATAACCAAAGGCTCAGCGTGCCGTGCCGGAACCAGATTAGGGCCTGAAGCCATCCTGCGGTGTTGCGGCCAGCTCAAAAGAAAGTGAGTTGAAGAAAGGAGCTCAGGGGCACTGTAATTCACAAACCTGCAGAGTTATAAATGACAGCTATCGTCCAAAAATATACTGAAGTAAGGCTGCCAAGATTACTTGAAAGCGGGGCAGAATTGCAGGAAACCGATTTCAGGAGGTAGACTGGAATTGCATTGAAAGCATAGGAAAAGAGGCAGAACGTCCACAATGATGCACTTGGCCAAAAAGGGCGTATGCGTTTTTTCCTGAATATATTCAGGAAAAAACGCATACGCCCTTTTTGGCCAACCAAGCAAGCTTGCAAAGGAAATCTGCACTACAATGAAGTCTCACTTCCCCCCGGTCAAAAGGGCCATTTGAAAAAAGTGTAAAATCCAGAAAGGCAGCACAGGCCATGGAGAACTGGGAGCCTTGTTATGCTGATGGGCGGGATGTAAATTGCCAACAGACACTCGGGAGAAGTGTATGGTGTTTCCTGAAACATCTAAAAAACAAAGCAACAGAGCCTAGGGCACTTCCACTTATGGTCCTATAGCTTAGGGAAATTAAAATCAAAAAGACACAGCCACCCCAAAGTTTGGGACGCCTCTGTTTACAAGAACCTCGTTTACAGTACAAGTTCAACATCGCAGAAAGTGAAAAATGGATAAAGAAGCTGTGGTATTTACTTACAAAGCAATATCACTCAGCAATGAAATCTATGTCATCAGGCCCTTAGCAGCACAATGAGTGGATTCAGGTACGATGATTCTAACTGAAATAATTCACACAGAAAAAGAAACATCATAAGATATCAGTAATACACGGAATGTAAACTTGGCTACACAGGAACTGAATTACAGAACAGAACAGGGTCTCAAATTTAGAAAACCAACTTATGCTTGCTTAAGGGGAAAGGTGAGTTGGGGTGCTGCATAAAACCAGAGATTGAAATGAGCACAGATGAAGTTCCTTAAGCCAAATATGGAATAGACAAGAGCTACTCCTTGCTCAACGAAATGGACTCAACACCCCATATTAAACGCCTAAGAATGTACCTGACTAGTAAGTATCTTAAAACCTATGGATTGCTATGTCTCCAAAAGAGAATCAAGCATGTGTACAGGGGAATAAATGCAGCAGTGATAGGATTGGAGAGGTTCGGTGAGCAAATGAAGACCCTTTGAAGTCATATTGCATGGTACCCATTCCACGGGTCTCAACTCTCCAGGTTTAAGGTATTTTTCCTTCAGCTAAAACATGCATGTGGAACCCAGAGTATGATCAACCATGTGAACGGGAGACGTGTTCAAATATGTCTCAGTTTTCCTCCCCTGGTACTCGGGTGCAACATTCCAGACGCTTTACTAACACTCTCCCGACTTGGAGAATCAGTCCCTTTAACCTCCTGTTTGGCCCAGTTTGCAATTTCTGTGGAAGATGAAAAGGAATAGCGAGAACCAATGAGAGACTAGCTGGAGGTGTCTGGACGGGCAAATTTAACTCTCATTTCCCACCAGGAAGAGGAAATAACCAAAGGCTCAGCGTGCCGTGCCGGAACCAGATTAGGGCCTGAAGCCATCCTGCGGTGTTGCGGCCAGGTCACAAGAAAGCGAGTTGAAGAAAGGAGCTCAGGGGCACTGTAATTCACAAACCTGCAGAGTTATAAATGACAGCTATCGTCCAAAAATAGACTGAAGTAAGGCTGCCAAGAGGACTTGAAAGCGGGGCAGAATTGCAGGAAACCGATTTCCGGAGGTAGACTGGAATTGCATTGAAAGCATAGGAAAAGAGGCAGAACGTCCACAATGATGCACTTGGCCAAAAAGGGCGTATGCGTTTTTTCCTGAATATATTCAGGAAAAAACGCATACGCCCTTTTTGGCCAACCAAGCAAGCTTGCAAAGGAAATCTGCACTACAATGAAGTCTCACTTCCCCCCAGTCAAAAGGGCCATCTGAAAAAAGTGTAAAATCCAGAAAGGCAGGACAGGCCATGGAGAACTGGGAGCCTTGTTATGCTGATGGGCGGGATGTAAATTGCCAACAGACACTTGGGAGAAGTGTATGGTGTTTCCTGAAACATCTAAAAAACAAAGCAACAGAGCCTAGGGCACTTCCACTTATGGTCCTATAGCTTAGGGAAATTAAAATCAAAAAGACACAGCCACCCCAAAGTTTGGGACGCCTCTGTTTACAAGAACCTCGTTTACCGTACAAGTTCAATATCACAGAAAGTGAAAAATGGATAAAGAACTTGTGGTACTTACGTACAATGCAGTATCACTCAGCAATGAAATCTATGTCATCAGGCCCGTAGCAGCATAATGAGTGGATTCAGGTACGATGATTCTAACTGAAATAAGTCACACAGAAAAAGAAACATCATAAGATATCACTAATACACGGAATGTAAACTTGGCTACACAGGAACTGAATTCCAAAACAGAACAGGGTCTCAAATTTAGAAAACCAACTTATGCTTGCTTAAGGGGAAAGGTGAGTTGGGGTGCTGCATAAAACCAGAGATTGAAATGAGCACAGATAAAGTTCCTTAAGCCAAATATGGAATAGACAAGAGCTACTCCTTGCTCAACGAAATGGACTCAACACCCCATATTAAACGCCTAAGAATGTACCTGACTAGTAAGTATCTTAAAACCTATGGATTGCTATGTCTCCAAAAGAGAATCAAGCATGTGTACAGGGGCATAAATGCAGCAGTGATAGGATTGGAGAGGTTCGGTGAGCAAATGAAGACCCTTTGAAGTCATATTGCATGGTACCCATTCCACGGGTCTCAACTCTCCAGGTTTAAGGTATTCTTCCTTCAGCTAAAACATGCATGTGGAACCCAGAGTATGATCAACTGTGTGAACGGGAGATGTGTTCAAATATGTCTCAGTTTTCCTCCCCTGGTACTCGGGTGCAACATTCCAGACGCTTTACTAACACTCTCCCCACTTGGAGAGTCAGCGCCTTTAACCTCCTGTTTGGCCAAGTTTGCAATTTCTGCGGAAGATGAACAGGAATAGGGAGAACCAATGAGAGACTTGCTGGAGGTGTCTGGACGGGCAAATTTAACTCTCATTTCCCACCAGGAAGAGGAAATAACCAAAGGCTCAGCGTGCCGTGCCGGAACCAGATTAGGGCCTGAAGCCATCCTGCGGTGTTGCGGCCAGCTCAAAAGAAAGTGAGTTGAAGAAAGGAGCTCAGGGGCACTGTAATTCACAAACCTGCAGAGTTATAAATGACAGCTATCGTCCAAAAATATACTGAAGTAAGGCTGCCAAGAGGACTTGAAAGCGGGGCAGAATTGCAGGAAACCGATTTCAGGAGGTAGACTGGAATTGCATTGAAAGCATAGGAAAAGAGGCAGAACGTCCACAATGATGCACTTGGCCAAAAAGGGCGTATGCGTTTTTTCCTGAATATATTCAGGAAAAAACGCATACGCCCTTTTTGGCCAACCAAGCAAGCTTGCAAAGGAAATCTGCACTACAATGAAGTCTCACTTCCCCCCGGTCAAAAGGGCCATCTGAAAAAAGTGTAAAATCCAGAAAGGCAGCACAGGCCATGGAGAACTGGGAGCCTTGTTATGCTGCTGGGCGGGATGTAAATTGCCAACAGACACTCGGGAGAAGTGTATGGTGTTTCCTGAAACATCTAAAAAACAAAGCAACAGAGCCTAGGGCACTTCCACTTATGGTCCTATAGCTTAGGGAAATTAAAATAAAAAAGACACAGCCACCCCAAAGTTTGGGACGCCTCTGTTTACAAGAACCTCGTTTACAGTACAAGTTCAACATCGCAGAAAGTGAAAAATGGATAAAGAACTTGTGGTACTTACGTACATTGCAGTATCACTTAGCAATGAAATCTATGTCATCAGGCCCGTAGCAGCATAATGAGTGGATTCAGGTACGATGATTCTAACTGAAATAAGTCACACAGAAAAAGAAACATCATAAGATATCACTAATACATGGAATGTAAACTTGGCTACACAGGAACTGAATTACAGAACAGAATAGGGTCTCAAATTTAGAAAACCAACTTATACTTGCTTAAGAGGAAAGGTGAGTTGGGGTGCTGCATAAAACCAGAGATTGAAATGAGCACAGATAAAGTTCCTTAAGCCAAATATGGAATAGACAAGAGCTACACCTTGCTCAACGAAATGGACTCAACACCCCATATTAAACGCCTAAGAATGTACCTGACTAGTAAGTATCTTAAAACCTATGGATTGCTATGTCTCCGAAAGAGAATCAAGCATGTGTACAGGGACATAAATGCAGCAGTGATAGGATTGGAGAGGTTCGGTGAGCAAATGAAGACCCTTTGAAGTCATATTGCATGGTACCCATTCCACGGGACTCAACTCTCCAGGTTTAAGGTATTTTTCCTTCAGCTAAAACATGCATGTGGAACCCAGAGTATGATCAACCATGTGAACGGGAGACGTGTTCAAATATGTCTCAGTTTTCCTCCCCTGGTACTCGGGTGCAACATTCCAGACGCTTTACTAACACTCTCCCGACTTGGAGAATCAGTCCCTTTAACCTCCTGTTTGGCCCAGTTTGCAATTTCTGTGGAAGATGAAAAGGAATAGCGAGAACCAATGAGAGACTAGCTGGAGGTGGCTGGACGGGCAAATTTAACTCTCATTTCCCACCAGGAAGAGGAAATAACCAAAGGCTCAGCGTGCCGTGCCGGAACCAGATTAGGGCCTGAAGCCATCCTGCGGTGTTGCGGCCAGGTCACAAGAAAGCGAGTTAAAGAAAGGAGCTCAGGGGCACTGTAATTCACAAACCTGCAGAGTTATAAATGACAGCTATCGTCCAAAAATAGACTGAAGTAAGGCTGCCAAGAGGACTTGAAAGCGGGGCAGAATTGCAGGAAACCGATTTCCGGAGGTAGACTGGAATTGCATTGAAAGCATAGGAAAAGAGGCAGAACGTCCACAATGATGCACTTGGCCAAAAAGGGCGTATGCGTTTTTTCCTGAATATATTCAGGAAAAAACGCATACGCCCTTTTTGGCCAACCAAGCAAGCTTGCAAAGGAAATCTGCACTACAATGAAGTCTCACTTCCCCCCGGTCAAAAGGGCCATCTGAAAAAAGTGTAAAATCCAGAAAGGCAGGACAGGCCATGGAGAACTGGGAGCCTTGTTATGCTGATGGGCGGGATGTAAATTGCCAACAGACACTCGGGAGAAGTGTATGGTGTTTCCTGAAACATCTAAAAAACAAAGCAACAGAGCCTAGGGCACATCCACTTATGGTCCTATAGCTTAGGGAAATTAAAATCAAAAAGACACAGCCACCCCAAAGTTTGGGACGCCTCTGTTTACAAGAACCTCGTTTACCGTACAAGTTCAATATCACAGAAAGTGAAAAATGGATAAAGAACTTGTGGTACTTACGTACAATACAGTATCACTCAGCAATGAAATCTATGTCATCAGGCCCGTAGCAGCATAATGAGTGGATTCAGGTACGATGATTCTAACTGAAATAAGTCACACAGAAAAAGAAACATCATAAGATATCACTAATACACGGAATGTAAACTTGGCTACACAGGAACTGAATTCCAAAACAGAACAGGGTCTCACATTTAGAAAACCAACTTATGCTTGCTTAAGGGGAAAGGTGAGTTGGGGTGCTGCATAAAACCAGAGATTGAAATGAGCACAGATAAAGTTCCTTAAGCCAAATATGGAATAGACAAGAGCTACTCCTTGCTCAATGAAATGGACTCAACACCCCATATTAAACGCCTAAGAATGTACCTGACTAGTAAGTATCTTAAAACCTATGGATTGCTATGTCTCAAAAAGAGAATCAAGCATGTGTACAGGGGCATAAATGCAGCAGTGATAGGATTGGAGAGGTTCGGTGAGCAAATGAAGACCCTTTGAAGTCATATTGCATGGTACCCATTCCACGGGTCTCAACTCTCCAGGTTTAAGGTATTCTTCCTTCAGCTAAAACATGCATGTGGAACCCAGAGTATGATCAACCATGTGAACGGGAGACGTGTTCAAATATGTCTCAGTTTTCCTCCCCTGGTACTCGGGTGCAACATTCCAGACGCTTTACTAACACTCTCCCCACTTGGAGAGTCAGCGCCTTTAACCTCCTGTTTGGCCCAGTTTGCAATTTCTGCGGAAGATGAACAGGAATAGCGAGAACCAATGAGAGACTAGCTGGAGGTGTCTGGATGGGCAAATTTAACTCTCATTTCCCATCTGGAAGAGGAAATAACCAAAGGCTCAGCGTGCCGTGCCGGAACCAGATTAGGGCCTGAAGCCATCCTGCGGTGTTGCGGCCAGCTCAAAAGAAAGTGAGTTGAAGAAAGGAGCTCAGGGGCACTGTAATTCACAAACCTGCAGAGTTATAAATGACAGCTATCCTCCAAAAATAGACTGAAGTAAGGCTGCCAAGAGGACTTGAAAGCGGGGCAGAATTGCAGGAAACCGATTTCAGGAGGTAGACTGGAATTGCATTGAAAGCATAGGAAAAGAGGCAGAACGTCCACAATGATGCACTTGGCCAAAAAGGGCGTATGCGTTTTTTCCTGAATATATTCAGGAAAAAACGCATACGCCCTTTTTGGCCAACCAAGCAAGCTTGCAAAGGAAATCTGCACTACAATGAAGTCTCACTTCCCCCCGGTCAAAAGGGCCATCTGAAAAAAGTGTAAAATCCAGAAAGGCAGCACAGGCCATGGAGAACTGGGAGCCTTGTTATGCTGATGGGCGGGATGTAAATTGCCAACAGACACTCGGGAGAAGTGTATGGTGTTTCCTGAAACATCTAAAAAACAAAGCAACAGAGCCTAGGGCACTTCCACTTATGGTCCTATAGCTTAGGGAAATTAAAATAAAAAAGACACAGCCACCCCAAAGTTTGGGACACCTCTGTTTACAAGAACCTCGTTTACAGTACAAGTTCAACATCGCAGAAAGTGAAAAATGGATAAAGAAGATGTGGTATTTACTTACAAAGCAATATCACTCAGCAATGAAATCTATGTCATCAGGCTCTTAGCAGCACAATGAGTGGATTCAGGTATGATGATTCTAACTGAAATAAGTCACACAGCAAAAGAAACATCATAAGATATCACTAATACACGGAATGTAAACTTGGCTACACAGGAACTGAATTACAGAACAGAACAGGGTCTCAAATTTAGAAAACCAACTTATGCTTGCTTAAGGGGAAAGGTGAGTTGGGGTGCTGCATAAAACCAGAGATTGAAATGAGCACAGATGAAGTTCCTTAAGCCAAATATGGAATAGACAAGAGCTACTCCTTGCTCAACGAAATGGACTCAACACCCCATATTAAACGCCTAAGAATGTACCTGACTAGTAAGTATCTTAAAACCTATGGATTGCTATGTCTCCAAAAGAGAATCAAGCATGTGTACAGGGGAATAAATGCAGCAGTGATAGGATTGGAGAGGTTCGGTGAGCAAATGAAGACCCTTTGAAGTCATATTGCATGGTACCCATTCCACGGGTCTCAACTCTCCAGGTTTAAGGTATTTTTCCTTCAGCTAAAACATGCATGTGGAACCCAGAGTATGATCAACCATGTGAACGGGAGACGTGTTCAAATATGTCTCAGTTTTCCTCCCCTGGTACTCGGGTGCAACATTCCAGACGCTTTACTAACACTCTCCCGACTTGGAGAATCAGTCCCTTTAACCTCCTGTTTGGCCCAGTTTGCAATTTCTGTGGAAGATGAAAAGGAATAGCGAGAACCAATGAGAGACTAGCTGGAGGTGGCTGGACGGGCAAATTTAACTCTCATTTCCCACCAGGAAGAGGAAATAACCAAAGGCTCAGCGTGCCGTGCCGGAACCAGATTAGGGCCTGAAGCCATCCTGCGGTGTTGCGGCCAGGTCACAAGAAAGCGAGTTGAAGAAAGGAGCTCAGGGGCACTGTAATTCACAAACCTGCAGAGTTATAAATGACAGCTATCGTCCAAAAATAGACTGAAGTAAGGCTGCCAAGAGGACTTGAAAGCGGGGCAGAATTGCAGGAAACCGATTTCCGGAGGTAGACTGGAATTGCATTGAAAGCATAGGAAAAGAGGCAGAACGTCCACAATGATGCACTTGGCCAAAAAGGGCGTATGCGTTTTTTCCTGAATATATTCAGGAAAAAACGCATACGCCCTTTTTGGCCAACCAAGCAAGCTTGCAAAGGAAATCTGCACTACAATGAAGTCTCACTTCCCCCCAGTCAAAAGGGCCATCTGAAAAAAGTGTAAAATCCAGAAAGGCAGGACAGGCCATGGAGAACTGGGAGCCTTGTTATGCTGATGGGCGGGATGTAAATTGCCAACAGACACTCGGGAGAAGTGTATGGTGTTTCCTGAAACATCTAAAAAACAAAGCAACAGAGCCTAGGGCACTTCCACTTATGGTCCTATAGCTTAGGGAAATTAAAATCAAAAAGACACAGCCACCCCAAAGTTTGGGACGCCTCTGTTTACAAGAACCTCGTTTACCGTACAAGTTCAATATCACAGAAAGTGAAAAATGGATAAAGAACTTGTGGTACTTACGTACAATGCAGTATCACTCAGCAATGAAATCTATGTCAACAGGCCCGTAGCAGCATAATGAGTGGATTCAGGTACGATGATTCTAACTGAAATAAGTCACACAGAAAAAGAAACATCATAAGATATCACTAATACACGGAATGTAAACTTGGCTACACAGGAACTGAATTCCAAAACAGAACAGGGTCTCAAATTTAGAAAACCAACTTATGCTTGCTTAAGGGGAAAGGTGAGTAGGGGTGCTGCATAAAACCAGAGATTGAAATGAGCACAGATAAAGTTCCTTAAGCCAAATATGGAATAGACAAGAGCTACTCCTTGCTCAACGAAATGGACTCAACACCCCATATTAAACGCCTAAGAATGTACCTGACTAGTAAGTATCTTAAAACCTATGGATTGCTATGTCTCCAAAAGAGAATCAAGCATGTGTACAGGGGCATAAATGCAGCAGTGATAGGATTGGAGAGGTTCGGTGAGCAAATGAAGACCCTTTGAAGTCATATTGCATGGTACCCATTCCACGGGTCTCAACTCTCCAGGTTTAAGGTATTCTTCCTTCAGCTAAAACATGCATGTGGAACCCAGAGTATGATCAACCGTGTGAACGGGAGATGTGTTCAAATATGTCTCAGTTTTCCTCCCCTGGTACTCGGGTGCAACATTCCAGACGCTTTACTAACACTCTCCCCACTTGGAGAGTCAGCGCCTTTAACCTCCTGTTTGGCCAAGTTTGCAATTTCTGCGGAAGATGAACAGGAATAGGGAGAACCAATGAGAGACTAGCTGGAGGTGTCTGGACGGGCAAATTTAACTCTCATTTCCCACCAGGAAGAGGAAATAACCAAAGGCTCAGCGTGCCGTGCCGGAACCAGATTAGGGCCTGAAGCCATCCTGCGGTGTTGCGGCCAGCTCAAAAGAAAGTGAGTTGAAGAAAGGAGCTCAGGGGCACTGTAATTCAAAAACCTGCAGAGTTATAAATGACAGCTATCGTCCAAAAATATACTGAAGTAAGGCTGCCAAGAGGACTTGAAAGCGGGGCAGAATTGCAGGAAACCGATTTCAGGAGGTAGACTGGAATTGCATTGAAAGCATAGGAAAAGAGGCAGAACGTCCACAATGATGCACTTGGCCAAAAAGGGCGTATGCGTTTTTTCCTGAATATATTCAGGAAAAAACGCATACGCCCTTTTTGGCCAACCAAGCAAGCTTGCAAAGGAAATCTGCACTACAATGAAGTCTCACTTCCCCCCGGTCAAAAGGGCCATCTGAAAAAAGTGTAAAATCCAGAAAGGCAGCACAGGCCATGGAGAACTGGGAGCCTTGTTATGCTGATGGGCGGGATGTAAATTGCCAACAGACACTCGGGAGAAGTGTATGGTGTTTCCTGAAACATCTAAAAAACAAAGCAACAGAGCCTAGGGCACTTCCACTTATGGTCCTATAGCTTAGGGAAATTAAAATCAAAAAGACACAGCCACCCCAAAGTTTGGGACGCCTCTGTTTACAAGAACCTCGTTTACCGTACAAGTTCAATATCACAGAAAGTGAAAAATGGATAAAGAACTTGTGGTACTTACGTACAATGCAGTATCACTCAGCAATGAAATCTATGTCATCAGGCCCGTAGCAGCATAATGAGTGGATTCAGGTATGATGATTCTAACTGAAATAAGTCACACAGAAAAAGAAACATCATAAGATATCACTAATACACGGAATGTAAACTTGGCTACACAGGAACTGAATTCCAAAACAGAACAGGGTCTCAAATTTAGAAAACCAACTTATGCTTGGTTAAGGGGAAAGGTGAGTTGGGGTGCTGCATAAAACCAGAGATTGAAATGAGCACAGATAAAGTTCCTTAAGCCAAATATGGAATAGACAAGAGCTACTCCTTGTTCAACGAAATGGACTCAACACCCCATATTAAACGCCTAAGAATGTACCTGACTAGTAAGTATCTTAAAACCTATGGATTGCTATGTCTCCAAAAGAGAATCAAGCATGTGTACAGGGGCATAAATGCAGCAGTGATAGGATTGGAGAGGTTCGGTGAGCAAATGAAGACCCTTTGAAGTCATATTGCATGGTACCCATTCCACGGGTCTCAACTCTCCAGGTTTAAGGTATTCTTCCTTCAGCTAAAACATGCATGTGGAACCCAGAGTATGATCAACCATGTGAACGGGAGATGTGTTCAAATATGTCTCAGTTTTCCTCCCCTGGTACTCGGGTGCAACATTCCAGACGCTTTACTAACACTCTCCCCACTTGGAGAGTCAGCGCCTTTAACCTCCTGTTTGGCCCAGTTTGCAATTTCTGCGGAAGATGAACAGGAATAGCGAGAACCAATGAGAGACTAGCTGGAGGTATCTGGATGGGCAAATTTAACTCTCATTTCCCATCTGGAAGAGGAAATAACCAAAGGCTCAGCGTGCCGTGCCGGAACCAGATTAGGGCCTGAAGCCATCCTGCGGTGTTGCGGCCAGCTCAAAAGAAAGTGAGTTGAAGAAAGGAGCTCAGGGGCACTGTAATTCACAAACCTGCAGAGTTATAAATGACAGCTATCCTCCAAAAATAGACTGAAGTAAGGCTGCCAAGAGGACTTGAAAGCGGGGCAGAATTGCAGGAAACCGATTTCAGGAGGTAGACTGGAATTGCATTGAAAGCATAGGAAAAGAGGCAGAACGTCCACAATGATGCACTTGGCCAAAAAGGGCGTATGCGTTTTTTCCTGAATATATTCAGGAAAAAACGCATACGCCCTTTTTGGCCAACCAAGCAAGCTTGCAAAGGAAATCTGCACTACAATGAAGTCTCACTTCCCCCCGGTCAAAAGGGCCATCTGAAAAAAGTGTAAAATCCAGAAAGGCAGCACAGGCCATGGAGAACTGGGAGCCTTGTTATGCTGATGGGCGGGATGTAAATTGCCAACAGACACTCGGGATAAGTGTATGGTGTTTCCTGAAACATCTAAAAAACAAAGCAACAGAGCCTAGGGCACTTCCACTTATGGTCCTATAGCTTAGGGAAATTAAAATCAAAAAGACACAGCCACCCCAAAGTTTGGGACGCCTCTGTTTACAAGAACCTCGTTTACCGTACAAGTTCAATATCACAGAAAGTGAAAAATGGATAAAGAACTTGTGGTACTTACGTACAATGCAGTATCACTCAGCAATGAAATCTATGTCATCAGGCCCGTAGCAGCATAATGAGTGGATTCAGGTATGATGATTCTAACTGAAATAAGTCACACAGAAAAAGAAACATCATAAGATATCACTAATACACGGAATGTAAACTTGGCTACACAGGAACTGAATTCCAAAACAGAACAGGGTCTCAAATTTAGAAAACCAACTTATGCTTGCTTAAGGGGAAAGGTGAGTTGGGGTGCTGCATAAAACCAGAGATTGAAATGAGCACAGATAAAGTTCCTTAAGCCAAATATGGAATAGACAAGAGCTACTCCTTGTTCAACGAAATGGACTCAACACCCCATATTAAACGCCTAAGAATGTACCTGACTAGTAAGTATCTTAAAACCTATGGATTGCTATGTCTCCAAAAGAGAATCAAGCATGTGTACAGGGGCATAAATGCAGCAGTGATAGGATTGGAGAGGTTCGGTGAGCAAATGAAGACCCTTTGAAGTCATATTGCATGGTACCCATTCCACGGGTCTCAACTCTCCAGGTTTAAGGTATTCTTCCTTCAGCTAAAACATGCATGTGGAACCCAGAGTATGATCAACCGTGTGAACGGGAGATGTGTTCAAATATGTCTCAGTTTTCCTCCCCTGGTACTCGGGTGCAACATTCCAGACGCTTTACTAACACTCTCCCCACTTGGAGAGTCAGCGCCTTTAACCTCCTGTTTGGCCCAGTTTGCAATTTCTGCGGAAGATGAACAGGAATAGGGAGAACCAATGAGAGACTAGCTGGAGGTGTCTGGACGGGCAAATTTAACTCTCATTTCCCATCTGGAAGAGGAAATAACCAAAGGCTCAGCGTGCCGTGCCGGAACCAGATTAGGGCCTGAAGCCATCCTGCGGTGTTGCGGCCAGGTCACAAGAAAGCGAGTTGAAGAAAGGAGCTCAGGGGCACTGTAATTCACAAACCTGCAGAGTTATAAATGACAGCTATCGTCCAAAAATATACTGAAGTAAGGCTGCCAAGAGGACTTGAAAGCGGGGCAGAATTGTAGGAAACCGATTTCAGGAGGTAGACTGGAATTGCATTGAAAGCATAGGAAAAGAGGCAGAACGTCCACAATGATGCACTTGGCCAAAAAGGGCGTATGCGTTTTTTCCTGAATATATTCAGGAAAAAACGCATACGCCCTTTTTGGCCAACCAAGCAAGCTTGCAAAGGAAATCTGCACTACAATGAAGTCTCACTTCCCCCCGGTCAAAAGGGCCATCTGAAAAAAGTGTAAAATCCAGAAAGGCAGCACAGGCCATGGAGAACTGGGAGCCTTGTTATGCTGATGGGCGGGATGTAAATTGCCAACAGACACTCGGGAGAAGTGTATGGTGTTTCCTGAAACATCTAAAAAACAAAGCAACAGAGCCTAGGGCACTTCCACTTATGGTCCTATAGCTTAGGGAAATTAAAATAAAAAAGACACAGCCACCCCAAAGTTTGGGACGCCTCTGTTTACAAGAACCTCGTTTACAGTACAAGTTCAACATCGCAGAAAGTGAAAAATGGATAAAGAAGATGTGGTATTTACTTACAAAGCAATATCACTCAGCAATGAAATCTATGTCATCAGGCCCTTAGCAGCACAATGAGTGGATTCAGGTACGATGATTCTAACTGAAATAATTCACACAGAAAAAGAATCATCATAAGATATCAGTAATACACGGAATGTAAACTTGGCTACACAGGAACTGAATTACAGAACAGAACAGGGTCTCAAATTTAGAAAACCAACTTATGCTTGCTTTAGAGGAAAGGTGAGTTGGGGTGCTGCATAAAACCAGAGATTGAAATGAGCACAGATAAAGTTCCTTAAGCCAAATATGGAATAGACAAGAGCTACTCCTTGCTCAACGAAATGGACTCAACACCGCATATTAAACGCCTAAGAATGTACCTGACTAGTAAGTATCTTAAAACCTATGGATTGCTATGTCTCCAAAAGAGAATCAAGCATGTGTACAGGGGAATAAATGCAGCAGTGATAGGATTGGAGAGGTTCGGTGAGCAAATGAAGACCCTTTGAAGTCATATTGCATGGTACCCATTCCACGGGTCTCAACTCTCTAGGTTTAAGGTATTTTTCCTTCAGCTAAAACATGCATGTGGAACCCAGAGTATGATCAACCATGTGAACGGGAGACGTGTTCAAATATGTCTCAGTTTTCCTCCCCTGGTACTCGGGTGCAACATTCCAGACGCTTTACTAACACTCTCCCCACTTGGAGAGTCAGCGCCTTTAACCTCCTGTTTGGCCCAGTTTGCAATTTCTGCGGAAGATGAACAGGAATAGGGAGAACCAATGAGAGACTAGCTGGAGGTGTCTGGACGGGCAAATTTAACTCTCATTTCCCATCTGGAAGAGGAAATAACCAAAGGCTCAGCGTGCCGTGCCGGAACCAGATTAGGGCCTGAAGCCATCCTGCGGTGTTGCGGCCAGGTCACAAGAAAGCGAGTTGAAGAAAGGAGCTCAGGGGCACTGTAATTCACAAACCTGCAGAGTTATAAATGACAGCTATCGTCCAAAAATATACTGAAGTAAGGCTGCCAAGAGGACTTGAAAGCGGGGCAGAATTGCAGGAAACCAATTTCAGCAGGAAGACTGGAATTGCATTGAAAGCATAGGAAAAGAGGCAGAACGTCCACAATGATGCACTTGGCCAAAAAGGGCGTATGCGTTTTTTCCTGAATATATTCAGGAAAAAACGCATACGCCCTTTTTGGCCAACCAAGCAAGCTTGCAAAGGAAATCTGCACTACAATGAAGTCTCACTTCCCCCCGGTCAAAAGGGCCATCTGAAAAAAGTGTAAAATCCAGAAAGGCAGCACAGGCCATGGAGAACTGGGAGCCTTGTTATGCTGATGGGCGGGATGTAAATTGCCAACAGACACTCGGGAGAAGTGTATGGTGTTTCCTGAAACATCTAAAAAACAAAGCAACAGAGCCTAGGGCACTTCCACTTATGGTCCTATAGCTTAGGGAAATTAAAATCAAAAAGACACAGCCACCCCAAAGTTTGGGACGCCTCTGTTTACAAGAACCTCGTTTACCGTACAAGTTCAACATCGCAGAAAGTGAAAAATGGATAAAGAAGCTGTGGTATTTACTTACAAAGCAATATCACTCAACAATGAAATCTATGTCATCAGGCCCTTAGCAGCACAATGAGTGGATTCAGGTACGATGATTCTAACTGAAATAATTCACACAGAAAAAGAAACATCATAAGATATCAGTAATACACGGAATGTAAACTTGGCTACACAGGAACTGAATTCCAAAACAGAACAGGGTCTCAAATTTAGAAAACCAACTTATGCTTGCTTAAGGGGAAAGGTGAGTTGGGGTGCTGCATAAAACCAGAGATTGAAATGAGCACAGATAAAGTTCCTTAAGCCAAATATGGAATAGACAAGAGCTACTCCTTGCTCAACGAAATGGACTCAACACCCCATATTAAACGCCTAAGAATGTACCTGACTAGTAAGTATCTTAAAACCTATGGATTGCTATGTCTCCGAAAGAGAATCAAGCATGTGTACAGGGACATAAATGCAGCAGTGATAGGATTGGAGAGGTTCGGTGAGCAAATGAAGACCCTTTGAAGTCATATTGCATGGTACCCATTCCACGGGTCTCAACTCTCCAGGTTTAAGGTATTCTTCCTTCAGCTAAAACATGCATGTGGAACCCAGAGTATGATCAACCATGTGATAGGGAGACGTGTTCAAATATGTCTCAGTTTTCCTCCCCTGGTACTCGGGTGCAACATTCCAGACACTTTACTAACACTCTCCCGACTTGGAGAGTCAGCGCCTTTAACCTCCTGTTTGGCCCAGTTTGCAATTTCTGCGGAAGATGAACAGGAATAGGGAGAACCAATGAGAGACTAGCTGGAGGTGTCTGGACGGGCAAATTTAACTCTCATTTCCCACCAGGAAGAGGAAATAACCAAAGGCTCAGCGTGCCGTGCCGGAACCAGATTAGGGCCTGAAGCCATCCTGAGGTTTTGCGGCCAGCTCAAAAGAAAGTGAGTTGAAGAAAGGAGCTCAGGGGCACTGTAATTCACAAACCTGCAGAGTTATAAATGACAGCTATCGTCCAAAAATATACTGAAGTAAGGCTGCCAAGAGGAGTTGAAAGCGGGGCAGAATTGCAGGAAACCGATTTCAGGAGGTAGACTGGAATTGCATTGAAAGCATAGGAAAAGAGGCAGAACGTCCACAATGATGCACTTGGCCAAAAAGGGCGTATGCGTTTTTCCCTGAATATATTCAGGAAAAAACGCATACGACCTTTTTGGCCAAACAAGCAAGCTTGCAAAGGAAATCTGCACTGCAATGAAGTCTCACTTCCCCCCGGTCAAAAGGGCCATCTGAAAAAAGTGTAAAATCCAGAAAGGCAGGACAGGCCATGGAGAACTGGGAGCCTTGTTATGCTGATGGGCGGGATGTAAATTGCCAACTGACACTCGGGAGAAGTGTATGGTGTTTCCTGAAACATCTAAAAAACAAAGCAACAGAGCCTAGGGCACTTCCACTTATGGTCCTATAGCTTAGGGAAATTAAAATCAAAAAGACACAGCCTCCCCAAAGTTTGGGACACCTCTGTTTACAAGAACCTCATTTACCGTACAAGTTCAATATCACAGAAAGTGAAAAATCGATAAAGAACTTGTGGTATTTACTTACAAAGCAATATCACTCAGCAATGAAATCTATGTCATCAGGCCCGTAGCAGCACAATGAGTGGTTTCAGGTATGATGATTCTAACTGAAATAAGTCACACAGAAAAAGAAACATCATAAGATATCACTAATACACGGAATGTAAACTTGGCTACACAGGAACTGAATTACAGAAAAGAACAGGGTCGCAAATTTAGAAAACCAACTTATGCTTGCTTAAGGGGAAAGGTGAGTTGGGGTGCTGCATAAAAGCAGAGATTGAAATGAGCACAGATAAAGTTCCTTAAGCCAAATATGGAATAAACAAGAGCTACTCCTTGCTCAACGAAATGGACTCAACACCGCATATTAAACGCCTAAGAATGTACCTGACTAGTAAGTATCTTAAAACCTATGGATTGCTATGTCTCCAAAAGAGAATCAAGCGTGTGTACAGGGGCATAAACGCAGCAGTGATAGGATTGGAGAGGTTCGGTGAGCAAATGAAGACCCTTTGAAGTCAATTTGTATGGTACCCATTACACGGGTCTCAACTCTCCAGGTTTAAGGTATTCTTCCTTCAGCTAAAACATGCATGTGGAACCCAGAGTATGATCAACCGTGTGAACGGGAGACGTGTTCAAATATGTCTCAGTTTTCGTACCCTGGTACTCGGGTGCAACATTCCAGATGCTTTACTAACACTCTCCCGACTTGGAGAGTCAGTCTCTTTAACCTCCTGTTTGGCCCAGTTTGCAATTTCTGCGGAAGATGAACAAGAATAGCGAGAACCAATGAGAGACTAGCTGGAGGTGTCTGGACGGGCAAATTTAACTCTCATTTCCCACCAGGAAGAGGAATTAACCAAAGGCTCAGCATGCCGTGCCGGAACCGGATTAGGGCCTGAAGCCATCCTGCGGTGTTGCGGCCAGCTCACAAGAAAGCGAGTTGAAGAAAGGAGCTCAGGGGCACTGTAATTCACAAACCTGCAGAGTTATAAATGACAGCTATTGTCCAAAAATATATCGAAGTAAGGCTGCCAAGAGGACTTGAAAGCGGGGCAGAATTGCAGGAAACCGATTTCAGGAGGTAGACTGGAATTGCATTGAAAGCATAGGAAAAGAGGCAGAACGTCCACAATGATGGACTTGGCCAAAAAGGGCGTATGCGTTTTTTCCTGAATATATTCAGGAAAAAACGCATACGCCCTTTTTGGCCAACCAAGCAAGCTTGCAAAGGAAATCTGCACTACAATGAAGTCTCACTTCCCCCCGGTCAAAAGGGCCATCTGAAAAAAGTGTAAAATCCAGAAAGGCAGGACAGGCCATGGAGAAC
Organism: Grampus griseus; assembly: GCF_964374135.1. Lineage (NCBI taxonomy): Eukaryota > Metazoa > Chordata > Mammalia > Artiodactyla > Delphinidae > Grampus > Grampus griseus. The sequence continues at coordinate 645,584 of NW_028133352.1, read as the reverse complement.
TGGGAGCCTTGTTATGGTGATGGGCGGGATGTAAATTGCCAACAGACACTCAGGAGAAGTGTATGGTGTTTCCTGAAACATCTAAGGAACAAAGCAACAGAGCCTAGGTCACTTCCACTTATGGTCCTATAGCTTAGGGAAATTAAAATCAAAAAGACACAGCCACCCCAAAGTTTGGGACGCCTCTGTTTACAAGAACCTCGTTTACCTTACAAGTTCAATATCGCAGAAAGTGGAAAATGGATAAAGAACTTGTGGTACTTACGTACAATGCACTATCACTCAGCAATGAAATCTATGTCATCAGGCCCGTAGCAGCATAATGAGTGGATTCAGGTACGATGATTCTAACTGAAATAAGTCACACAGAAAAAGAAACATCATAAGATATCACTAATACACGGAATGTAAACTTGGCTACACAGGAACTGAATTCCAAAACAGAACAGGGTCTCAAATTTAGAAAACCAACTTATGCTTGCTTAAGGGGAAAGGTGAGTTGGGGTGCTGCATAAAACCAGAGATTGAAATGAGCACAGATAATATTCTATAAGGCAAATATGGAATAGACCAGAGCTACTCCTTGCTCAACGAAATGGACTCAACACCCCATATTCAACGCCTAGGAATATACCTGCCTAGTAAGAATCATAAAAGCAATGGATTTATATATCTCTGTAAGAGAATGAAGAGTGTGTACAGCGGCATTAAAGCAGTGAAAATCAGCTAAATCCCATATTAAAAATAAATTTCTTAAGCAAAACACAATGACCGTGAAATAGAGAGCAATACTTAAGTAATTCATTCAAGTCTTCTGATGCAACCTGCATTTACCATATCTACACCCAGAGCTGGGTGACACATAAGGCTGGACACTTGGGGCTCATAAGATTGGTGAGGTTCGGTGAGCAAATGCAGACCCTTTGAAGTCATATTGCATGGTACCCATTCCATGGATCTCAACTCTCCAGGTTTAAGGGATTCTTCCTTCAGCTAAAACATGCATGTGGAACCCAGAGTATTATCCACCGTGTGATCGAGAAACGTGTTCAAATATGTCTCACTTTTCGTTCCCTGGTACTCGGGTGCAACATTCCAGACGCTTTACTAACACTCTCCCGACTTGGAGAGTCAGTCCCTTTAACCTCCTGTTTGGCCCAGTTTGCAATTTCTGCGGAAGATGAACAGGAATAGCGAGAACCAATGAGAGACTAGCTGGAGGTGTCTGGACGGGCAAATTTAACTCTCATTTCCCACAGGGAAGAGCAATAAACCAAAGGCTCAGCATGCCATGCCGGAACCAGATTAGGGCCTGAAGCAATCCTGCGGTGTTGTGGCCAGCTCACAAGAAAGCGAGTTGAAGAAAGGAGCTCAGGGGCACTGTAATTCACAAACCTGCAGAGTTATAAATGACAGCTATTGTCCGAAAATATACTGAAGTAGGGCTGCCAAGAGGACTTGAATGCGGGGCAGAATTGCAGGAAACCGATTTCAGGAGGAATCGGAATTGGATTGCATTTAAAACACAGGAAAAGAGGCAGAAGGTCGACAATGATGCACTTGGCCAAAAAGGGCGTATGTGTTTTTTCCTGAATATATTCAGGAAAAAACTCATACGCCCTTTTTGGCCAACCAAGCAAGCTTGCAAAGGAAATCTGCACTACAATGAAGTCTCACTTCCCCCCGGTCAAAAGGGCCATCTGAAAAAAGTGTAAAATCCAGAAAGGCAGAACAGGCCATGGAGAACTGGGAGCCTTGTTATGCTGATGGGTGGAATGTAAATTACCAACAGCCGCTCTGTAGAAGTGTATGGTGTTTCCTGAAACATCTAAAAAACAAAGCAACAGAGCCTAGGGCACTTCCACTTATGGTCCTATAGCTTAGGGAAATTAAAATCAAAAAGACACAGCCACCCCAAAGTTTGGGACGCCTCTGTTTACAAGAACCTCGTTTACCGTACAAGTTCAACATCGCAGAAAGTGAAAAATGGATAAAGAACTTGTGGTACTTACGTACAATGCAGTATCACTTAGCAATGAAATCTATGTCATCAGGCCCATAGCAGCATAATGAGTGGATTCAGGTACGATGATTCTAACTGAAATAAGTCACACAGAAAAAGAAACATCATAAGATATCACTAATACACGGAATGTAAACTTGGCTACACAGGAACTGAATTACAGAACAGAACAGGGTCTCAAATTTAGAAAACCAACTTATGCTTGCTTAAGAGGAAAGGTGAGTTGGGGTGCTGCATAAAACCAGAGATTGAAATGAGCACAGATAAAGTTCCTTAAGCCAAATATGGAATAGACAAGAGCTACTCCTTGCTCAACGAAATGGACTCAACACCGCATATTAAACGCCTAAGAATGTACCTGACTAGTAAGTATCTTAAAACCTATGGATTGCTATGTCTCCAAAAGAGAATCAAGCGTGTGTACAGGGGCATAAACGCAGCAGTGATAGGATTGGAGAGGTTCGGTGAGCAAATGAAGACCCTTTGAAGTCATATTGCATGGTACCCATTCCACGGGTCGCAACTCTCCAGGTTTAAGGTATTCTTCCTTCACCTAAAACATGCATGTGGAACCCAGAGTATGATCAACCATGTGATCGGGAGACGTGTTCAAATATGTCTCAGTTTTCCTCCCCTGGTACTCGGGTGCAACATTCCAGACGCTTTACTAACACTCTCCCGACTTGGAGAGTCAGCGCCTTTAACCTCCTGTTTGGCCCAGTTTGCAATTTCTGCGGAAGATGAACAGGAATAGGGAGAACCAATGAGAGACTAGCTGGAGGTGTCTGGACGGGCAAATTTAACTCTCATTTCCCACCAGGAAGAGGAAATAACCAAAGGCTCAGCGTGCCGTGCCGGAACCAGATTAGGGCCTGAAGCCATCCTGCGGTGTTGCGGCCAGCTCAAAAGAAAGCGAGTTGAAGAAAGGAGCTTAGGGGCACTGTAATTCACAAACCTGCAGAGTTATAAATGACAGCTATTGTCCAAAAATATACTGAAGTAAGGCTGCCAAGAGGACTTGAAACCGGGGCAGAATTGCAGGAAACCGATTTCAGGAGGTAGACTGGAATTGCATTGAAAGCATAGGAAAAGAGGCAGAACGTCCACAATGATGCACTTGGCCAAAAAGGGCGTTTGCGTTTTTTCCTGAATACATTCAGGAAAAAATGCATACACACTTTTTGGCCAACCAAGCAAGCTTGCAAAGGAAATCTGCACTACAATGAAGTCTCACTTCCCCCCGGTCAAAAGGGCCATCTGAAAAAAGTGTAAAATCCAGAAAGGCAGGACAGGCCATGGAGAACTGGGAGCCTTGTTATGCTGATGGGCGGGATGTAAATTGCCAACAGACACTCGGGAGAAGTGTATGGAGTTTCCTGAAACATCTAAAAAACAAAGCAACAGAGCCTAGGGCACTTCCACTTATTGTCCTATAGCTTAGGGAAATTAAAATCAAAAAGATACATCCACCCCAAAGTCTGGGACGCCTCTGTTTACAAGAACCTCGTTTACCGTACAAGTTCAATATCGCAGAAAGTGGAAAATGGATAAAGAACTTGTGGTACTTACGTACAATGCAGTATCACTCAGCAATGAAATCTATGTCATCAGGCCCGTAGCAGCATAATGAGTGGATTCAGGTACGATGATTCTAACTGAAATAAGTCACACAGAAAAAGAAACATCATAAGATATCAGTAATACACGGAATGTAAACTTGGCTACACAGGAACTGAATTACAGAACAGAACAGGGTCTCAAATTTAGAAAACCAACTTATGCTTGCTTAAGGGGAAAGGTGAGTTGGGGTGCTGCATAAAACCAGAGATTGAAATGAGCACAGATAAAGTTCCTTAAGCCAAATATGGAATAGACAAGAGCTACTCCTTGCTCAACAAAATGGACTCAACACCCCATATTAAATGACTAAGTATGTAGCTGACTAGTAAGTATCTTAAAACCTATGGATTGCTATGTCTCCAAAAGAGAATCAAGCTTGTGTACAGGGGCATAAACGCAGCAGTGATAGGATTGGAGAGTTTCGGTGAGCAAATGAAGACCCTTTGAAGTCATATTGCATGGTACCCATTCCACAGGTTTCAACTACCCACGTTTAAGGTATTCTTCCTTCAGCTAAAACATGCATGTGGAACCCAGAGTATGATCAACCGTGTGAACGGGAGACGTGTTCAAATATGTCTCAGTTTTCCTCCCCTGGTACTCGGGTGCAACATTCCAGATGCTTTACTAACACTCTCCCCACTTGGAGAGTCAGCGCCTTTAACCTCCTGTTTGGCCCAGTTTGCAATTTCTGCGGAAGATGAACAGGAATAGGGAGAACCAATGAGAGACTAGCTGGAGGTGTCTGGACGGGCAAATTTAACTCTCATTTCCCACCAGGAAGAGGAAATAACCAAAGGCTCAGCGTGCCGTGCCGGAACCAGATTAGGGCCTGAAGCCATCCTGCGGTTTTGCGGCCAGGTCACAAGAAAGCGAGTTGAAGAAAGGAGCTCAGGGGCACTGTAATTCACAAACCTGCAGAGTTATAAATGACAGCTATCATCCAAAAATATACTGAAGTAAGGCTGCCAAGAGGACTTGAAAGCGGGGCAGAATTGCAGGAAACCGATTTCAGGAGGTTGACTGGAATTGCATTGAAAGCATAGGAAAAGAGGCAGAACGTCCACAATGATGCACTTGGTCAAAAAGGGCGTATGCGTTTTTTCCTGAATATATTCAGGAAAAAACGCATACGCCCTTTATGGCCAACCAAGCAAGCTTGCAAAGGAAATCTGCACTACAATGAAGTCTCACTTCCCCCCGGTCAAAAGGGCCATCTGAAAAAAGTGTAAAATCCAGCAAGGCAGGACAGGCCATGGAGAACTGGGAGCCTTGTTATGCTGCTGGGCGGGATGTAAATTGCCAACAGACACTCGGGAGAAGTGTATGGTGTTTCCTGAAACATCTAAAAAACAAAGCAACAGAGCCTAGGGCACTTCCACTTATGGTCCTATAGCTTAGGGAAATTAAAATCAAAAAGACACAGCCACCCCAAAGTTTGGGACGCCTCTGTTTACAAGAACCTCGTTTACCGTACAAGTTCAATATCACAGAAAGTGAAAAATGGATAAAGAACTTGTGGTACTTACGTACAATGCAGTATCACTCAGCAATGAAATCTATGTCATCAGGCACGTAGCATCATAAAGAGTGGATTCAGGTACGATGATTCTAACTGAAATAAGTCACACAGAAAAAGAAACATCATAAGATGTCACTAATACATGGAATGTAAACTTGGCTACACAGGAACTGAATTCCAAAACAGAACGGGGTCTCAAATTTAGAAAACCAACTTATGCTTGCTTAAGGGGAAAGGTGAGTTGGGGTGCTGCAAAAAACCAGAGATTGAAATGAGCATAGATAAAGTTCCTTAAGCCAAATATGGAATAGACAAGAGCTACTCCTTGCTCAACGAAATGGACTCAACACCCCATATTAAACGCCTAAGAATGTACCTGACTAGTAAGTATCTTAAAACCTATGGATTGCTATGTCTCCAAAAGAGAATCAAGCGTGTGTACAGGGGCATAAACGCAGCAGTGATAGGATTGGAGAGGTTCGGTGAGCAAATGAAGACCCTTTGAAGTCATATTGCATGGTACCCATTCCACAGGTTTCAACTACCCACGTTTAAGGTATTCTTGCTTCAGCTAAAACATGCATGTGGAACCCAGAGTATGATCAACCGTGTGAACGGGAGACGTGTTCAAATATGTGTCAGTTTTCCTCCCCTGGTACTCGGGTGCAACATTCCAGATGCTTTACTAACACTCTCCCCACTTGGAGAGTCAGCGCCTTTAACCTCCTGTTTGGCCCAGTTTGCAATTTCTGCGGAAGATGAACAGGAATAGGGAGAACCAATGAGAGACTAGCTGGAGGTGTCTGGACGGGCAAATTTAACTCTCATTTCCCACCAGGAAGAGGAAATAACCAAAGGCTCAGCGTGCCGTGCCGGAACCAGATTAGGGCCTGAAGCCATCCTGCGGTGTTGCGGCCAGGTCACAAGAAAGCGAGTTGAAGAAAGGAGCTCAGGGGCACTGTAATTCACAAACCTGCAGAGTTATAAATGACAGCTATCGTCCAAAAATATACTGAAGTAAGGCTGCCAAGAGGACTTGAAAGCGGGGCAGAATTGCAGGAAACCGATTTCAGGAGGTAGACTGGAATTGCATTGAAAGCATAGGAAAAGAGGCAGAACGTCCACAATGATGCACTTGGTCAAAAAGGGCGTATGCATTTTTTCCTGAATATATTCAGGAAAAAACGCATACGCCCTTTTTGGCCAACCAAGCAAGCTTGCAAAGGAAATCTGCACTACAATGAAGTCTCACTTCCCCCCGGTCAAAAGGGCCATCTGAAAAAAGTGTAAAATCCAGCAAGGCAGGACAGGCCATGGAGAACTGGGAGCCTTGTTATGCTGCTGGGCGGGATGTAAATTGCCAACAGACACTCGGGAGAAGTGTATGGTGTTTCCTGAAACATCTAAAAAACAAAGCAACAGAGCCTAGGGCACTTCCACTTATGGTCCTATAGCTTAGGGAAATTAAAATCAAAAAGACACAGCCACCCCAAAGTTTGGGACGCCTCTGTTTACAAGAACCTCGTTTACCGTACAAGTTCAATATCACAGAAAGTGAAAAATGGATAAAGAACTTGTGGTACTTACGTACAATGCAGTATCACTCAGCAATGAAATCTATGTCATCAGGCCCGTAGCAGCATAAAGGGTGGATTCAGGTACGATGATTCTAACTGAAATAAGTCACACAGAAAAAGAAACATCATAAGATATCAGTAATACACGGAATGTAAACTTGGCTACACAGGAACTGAATTACAGAACAGAACAGGGTCTCAAATTTAGAAAACCAACTTATGCTTGCTTAAGGGGAAAGGTGAGTTGGGGTGCTGCATAAAACCAGAGATTGAAATGAGCACAGATAAAGTTCCTTAAGCCAAATATGGAATAGACAAGATCTACTCCTTGTTCAACGAAATGGACTCAAAACCGCATATTAAACGCCTAAGTATGTAGCTGACTAGTAAGTATCTTAAAACCTATGGATTGCTATGTCTCCAAAAGAGAATCAAGCGTGTGTACAGGGGCATAAACGCAGCAGTGATAGGATTGGAGAGTTTCGGTGAGCAAATGAAGACCCTTTGAAGTCATATTCCATGGTACCCATTCCACAGGTTTCAACTACCCACGTTTAAGGTATTCTTGCTTCAGCTAAAACATGCATGTGGAACCCAGAGTATGATTAACCGTGTGAACGGGAGACGTGTTCAAATATGTCTCAGTTTTCCTCCCCTGGTACTCGGGTGCAACATTCCAGATGCTTTACTAACACTCTCCCCACTTGGAGAGTCAGCGCCTTTAACCTCCTGTTTGGCCCAGTTTGCAATTTCTGCGGAAGATGAACAGGAATAGGGAGAACCAATGAGAGACTAGCTGAGGTGTCTGGACGGGCAAATTTAACTCTCATTTCCCACCAGGAAGAGGAAATAACCAAAGGCTCAGCGTGCCGTGCCGGAACCAGATTAGGGCCTGAAGCCATCCTGCGGTTTTGCGGCCAGGTCACAAGAAAGCGAGTTGAAGAAAGGAGCTCAGGGGCACTGTAATTCACAAACCTGCAGAGTTATAAATGACAGCTATCGTCCAAAAATATACTGAAGTAAGGCTGCCAAGAGGACTTGAAAGCGGGGCAGAATTGCAGGAAACCGATTTCAGGAGGTAGACTGGAATTGCATTGAAAGCATAGGAAAAGAGGCAGAACGTCCACAATGATGCACTTGGTCAAAAAGGGCGTATGCGTTTTTTCCTGAATATATTCAGGAAAAAACGCATACGCCCTTTTTGGCCAACCAAGCAAGCTTGCAAAGGAAATCTGCACTACAATGAAGTCTCACTTCCCCCCGGTCAAAAGGGCCATCTGAAAAAAGTGTAAAATCCAGCAAGGCAGGACAGGCCATGGAGAACTGGGAGCCTTGTTATGCTGCTGGGCGGGATGTAAATTGCCAACAGACACTCGGGAGAAGTGTATGGTGTTTCCTGAAACATCTAAAAAACAAAGCAACAGAGCCTAGGGCACTTCCACTTATGGTCCTATAGCTTAGGGAAATTAAAATCAAAAAGACACAGCCACCCCAAAGTTTGGGACGCCTCTGTTTACAAGAACCTCGTTTACCGTACAAGTTCAATATCACAGAAAGTGAAAAATGGATAAAGAACTTGTGGTACTTACGTACAATGCAGTATCACTCAGCAATGAAATCTATGTCATCAGGCCCGTAGCAGCATAAAGGGTGGATTCAGGTACGATGATTCTAACTGAAATAAGTCACACAGAAAAAGAAACATCATAAGATATCACTAATACATGGAATGTAAACTTGGCTACACAGGAACTGAATTCCAAAACAGAACGGGGTCTCAAATTTAGAAAACCAACTTATGCTTGCTTAAGGGGAAAGGTGAGTTGGGGTGCTGCATAAAACCAGAGATTGAAATGAGCATAGATAAAGTTCCTTAAGCCAAATATGGAATAGACAAGAGCTACTCCTTGCTCAACGAAATGGACTCAACACCGCATATTAAACGCCTAAGAATGTACCTGACTAGTAAGTATCTTAAAACCTATGGATTGCTATGTCTCCAAAAGAGAATCATGCGTGTGTACAGGGGCATAAACGCAGCAGTGATAGGATTGGAGAGGTTCGGTGAGCAAATGAAGACCCTTTGAAGTCATATTGCATGGTACCCATTCCACAGGTTTCAACTACCCACGTTTAAGGTATTCTTGCTTCAGCTAAAACATGCATATGGAACCCAGAGTATGATCAACCGTGTGAACGGGAGACGTGTTCAAATATGTGTCAGATTTCCTCCCCTGGTACTCGGGTGCAACATTCCAGATGCTTTACTAACACTCTCCCCACTTGGAGAGTCAGCGCCTTTAATCTCCTGTTTGGCCCAGTTTGCAATTTCTGCGGAAGATGAACAGGAATAGGGAGAACCAATGAGAGACTAGCTGGAGGTGTCTGGACGGGCAAATTTAACTCTCATTTCCCACCAGGAAGAGGAAATAACCAAAGGCTCAGCGTGCCGTGCCGGAACCAGTTTAGGGCCTGAAGCCATCCTGCGGTTTTGCGGCCAGGTCACAAGAAAGCGAGTTGAAGAAAGGAGCTCAGGGGCACTGTAATTCACAAACCTGCAGAGTTATAAATGACAGCTATCGTCCAAAAATATACTGAAGTAAGGCTGCCAAGAGGACTTGAAAGCGGGGCAGAATTGCAGGAAACCGATTTCAGGAGGTAGACTGGAATTGCATTGAAAGCATAGGAAAAGAGGCAGAACGTCCACAATGATGCACTTGGCCAAAAAGGGCGTATGCGTTTTTTCCTGAATATATTCAGGAAAAAACGCATACGCACTTTTTGGCCAACCAAGCAAGCTTGCAAAGGAAATCTGCACTACAATGAAGTCTCACTTCCCCCCGGTCAAAAGGGCCATCTGAAATAAGTGTAAAATCCAGAAAGGCAGGACAGGCCATGGAGAACTGGGAGCCTTGTTATGCTGATGGGCGGGATGTAAATTGCCAACAGACACTCGGGAGAAGTGTATGGTGTTTCCTGAAACATCTAAAAAACAAAGCAACAGAGCCTAGGGCACTTCCACTTATGGTCCTATAGCTTAGGGAAATTAAAATCAAAAAGACACAGCCACACCAAAGTTTGGGACGCCTCTGCTTACAAGAACCTCGTTTACCGTACAAGTTCAATATCACAGAAAGTGAAAAATGGATAAAGAACTTGTGGTACTTATGTACAAAGCAGTATCACTCAGCAATGAAATCTATGACATCAGGCCCGTATCAGCATAATGAGTGGATTCAGGTACGATGATTCTAACTGAAATAAGTCACACAGAAAAAGAAACATCATAAGATATCAGTAATACACGGAATGTAAACTTGGCTACACAGGAACTGAATTACAGAACAGAACAGGGTCTCAAATTTAGAAAACCAACTTATGCTTCCTTAAGGGGAAAGGTGAGTTGGGGTGCTGCATAAAACCAGAGATTGAAATGAGCACAGATAAAGTTCCTTAAGCCAAATATGGAATAGACAAGAGCTACTCCTTGCTCAACGAAATGGACTCAACACCCCATATTAAACGCCTAAGAATGTACCTGACTAGTAAGTATCTTAAAACCTATGGATTGCTATGTCTCCAAAAGAGAATCAAGCGTGTGTACAGGGGCATAAACGCAGCAGTGATAGGATTGGAGAGCTTCGGTGAGCAAATGAAGACCCTTTGAAGTCATATTGCATGGTACCCATTACACGGGTCTCAACTCTCCAGGTTTAAGGTATTCTTCCTTCAGCTAAAACATGCATGTGGAACCCAGAGTATGATCAACCGTGTGAACGGGAGACGTGTTCAAATATGTCTCAGTTTTCCTCCCCTGGTACTCGGGTTCAACATTCCAGATGCTTTACTAACACTCTCCCCACTTGGAGAGTCAGCGCCTTTAACCTCCTGTTTGGCCCAGTTTGCAATTTCTGCGGAAGATGAACAGGAATAGGGAGAACCAATGAGAGACTAGCTGGAGGTGTCTGGACGGGCAAATTTAACTCTCATTTCCCACCAGGAAGAGGAAATAACCAAAGGCTCAGCGTGCCGTGCCGGAACCAGATTATGGCCTGAAGCCATCCTGCGGTTTTGCGGCCAGGTCACAAGAAAGCGAGTTGAAGAAAGGAGCTCAGGGGCACTGTAATTCACAAACCTGCAGAGTTATAAATGACAGCTATCGTCCAAAAATATACTGAAGTAAGGCTGCCAAGAGGACTTGAAAGCGGGGCAGAATTGCAGGAAACCGATTTCAGGAGGTAGACTGGAATTGCATTGAAAGCATAGGAAAAGAGTCAGAACGTCCACAATGAATATATTCAGGAAAAAACGCATACGCCCTTTTTGGCCAACCAAGCAAGCTTGCAAAGGAAATCTGCACTACAATGAAGTCTCACTTCCCCCCGGTCAAAAGGGCCATCTGAAAAAAGTGTAAAATCCAGAAAGGCAGGACAGGCCATGCAGAACTGGGAGCCTTGTTATGCTGATGGGCGGGATGTAAATTGCCAACAGACACTCGGGAGAAGTGTATGGTGTTTCCTGAAACATCTAAAAAACAAAGCAACAGAGCCTAGGGCACTTCCACTTATGGTCCTATAGCTTAGGGAAATTAAAATCAAAAAGACACAGCCACCCCATAATTTGGGACGGCTCTTTTTACAGGAATCTGTTCTGCGGCACAAGTTAAATATCTCAGAGAGCAAATAATGGATAAAGAAGTTGCGGTACTTATGTACAACAGAATACCACTCAGCAATGAAATCTATGTCACCAGGCCCGTACCAGCATAATGAGTGGATTGAGGCACGATGATTCTAAGTGAAATAAGTCACACAGAAAAAGAAACATCATAAGGTATCACTAATACACGGAATGTGAACTTGGCTACACATGAACTGAATTACAAAACAGAACATGGTCTCAAATTTAGAAAACCAACTTATGCTTGCTTAAGGGGAAGGTGAGTTGGGGTGCTGCATAAAAGCAGAGTTTGAAATTAGCACAGATACCGTTCCATAAGCCAAATATTTAATAGACAAGACCTACCCCTTGCTCAACGAAATGGATTCAACAATGAGGTATCACCTCACACCTTGTAGAATAGGCATCATTGAAAATCTACAAACAAAAAATGCTGGAAAGGGTGTGGAGAAAAGGAACCCTCTTCCACTATTGTTGGGAATATAAATTGATACAGTCATTATGGAGAACAATATGGAATTTCTTAAGAAACTAACAATAGAATTACCATATGATACAGCAATCCCAGTACTGGACATATACCCAGACAAAACCATAAATCAAAAAGAGTCATTCACCGCAATGTTCATTGCATCACTATTTACAATATCGAGGTAATGGAAGCAACCTAAATGCCCACAGACAGACGAATGCATAAAGCTGTGGTACATATATAAAATGGAATATTACTAAGCCATGAAAAGGAATGAAATTGGGTCATTTGTAGAGACGTCGATGGATCTAGAGACTGTCATACAGAGTGAAGTAAGTCAGAAAGAGAAAAACAAATCTTGTATATTCATGCATATATGTGGAACCTAGAAAAACTGTACAGATTAACCATTTTGCAAGGCATAAATAGAGCAACAGATGTAGACAACAAACGTATGGACAACAAGGGGGGAAAGCTGTTGGGGGGGTGGTGGTGGGAGGAGTTGAGAGACTGGGATTGACATGTATACATTTATATGTATAAAATAGATAACCAATAAGAACCTGCTGTATAAAAATATAAAATAAAATTCAAAATTAAAAAGAAATAAAATTTAAAAAATAAAACAGAAAAAACAATTATTCCCTGCACATACATGTATTTATATGAATAAATTATTTCCATGCTTATATCTGTAAATACAAAAAAGAGGAATAAAATCTACCTTGAACCAAAAACGAAAAAGAGAAAAAAACACAGAACCCACCAGTTACACAGAGGAAAACCGTATCAGGGCACTTGCTCCAGTTGTAAACAATTCTGAAGTTGGTCAGTGGTGGGGAATCGTCTCCCATTCAGCCAGCAGCCCCCACGCAACAAGCGTCCTCATTGCAAAGCTGGGGCACCGTGCCGAGGCATCTGTGAGTAAACGTGATCTGAGCCCCAGGCCAGTTGTTGCTGAACTATTCCCACCCGTCCCAGGTAAAACACCTGAATATATACAAGGACTTGAAAGCCTAGAGGAAGGGCCATAGAGCCACACGAGTGACAGCATGCCAGCCGACTTGGTGCCTGCAGGCCAGCCAGGATGGTCCTGGCCCTGGGTGCTCTTCTGGAAGATTTCCATTTCCCTGCCTGAGATACCCGTCCTGTCCCTGCCCCCACTGCTTTTTTCCTTCCTCACCTCTGCCCAGGGAGAAATTCCAGCAGCAGGTATGGGTGACACATCCTCTTCTTTAGCAGGTGGCAGCCTGGCAACTGCTGCAGAAAGTCCAGCAGAGCCCCACTCACACTGGGCCACCCACAAAGCCGTGGCCTCTCACTCCCTCCCACCAGCCCAGCCCCGAGACTGCTGACAGGGCAAAGAAAATGGTGTCAGGCACGGCTGCAGGGGCTCTTGCTGCCTGGAGTGGTATTTATATTGATCTCAACCCAGGCACACCTGGGGAGGGCTGGCCGGCACGGTAAGGCTGCCCAGGTCAGCCAATCATCACCCCTCAGGGACTCACAGTTGCAGAAAATGGAACTTGCTGAACCGGCCAGGTCCAAGGAACAGGTGTGGGCTCCTGAGAGTCAGGATAGACAAGGGGCTGCAGCTTTGGCTTGTTTTCTAATCATTTTATCTGGCCCATGAGTGGGAGACAACTTCAAGAAAACCCTCTCCTAATGAGAGGAACCCAGGAGTCAGGGAGAGGAGGGGTGGATGGTGGTTGGAGACAGAGGCCTGGTGCCCCGGGTGCAGTGGAAGTCTCTGGAAGACCAGGTGGAGGGAGGCCTCACGGAGTGATGCCCAGGGTCACAGACCTGTCGCAGCTGCTGTTTGTTAGTTCAAGTCCTGCTCTGAAGTGCTCTGTGTCAGCTCTGAGTGACAGGTGAGCTGGGGGTGCTCTGCAATGAGGGCTATGTGCACGGTTCCTGTGTGCCCAGCCCTGCCACAGTACCTGCAAGGGTAGATCTGTATCCTGGGAGGGGCCTGATCACAAGAGCCCCGTGGGCTGGGGTGGGGGTGGGGTACCTGCCCAGGTGAGCTCCATATTCTGGGATTGGTCTGACCACGAGAGCCCCATGGGCTGCTGGGGACCTGGTAAAGGATGTCAGGACAGTCAGTGAAGCCACTGAGGATATACCTCCAGTTGCTCCTAATTCCTACACCCTGCTGGTCATTCTACCAACCACCAGGACATGGTATTCTGTATTAGTCTTCAATGATGCCTTCTTTTGTATTCCATTAGTCCCAGAGTCACAAGAAATTTTGGCTTGTGAGTGGCAGGACTCAACATACAACTAAAACAATACTTCCGGGCCGTCTGGCCCCAAGGGTGCAAAAATTCCCACACCGTCTTTGGGGAAAGCTTAGCTAAAGACCTAAAAGTTCTACCTCTGGAAAAGGAAACCCTCCTTCAATATGCAGACGACATTCTGATCGCCAGCCCTACTAAGGAGGCCTCTGAACTACCAAGCCAATAAAGGATAGAAGTTGTCCAAGAAAAAGCTCAAATATCACAGACTGCGGTGACCTGCCTGGGCTTCATTCTCACACAAGGTCAGAGAAGCCCATCCCAGGAAAGGGAAGAAACCATTTTCAGCCTTACCCCTTTCTAAAACTAGAAGACAGCTTAGGGGTTCCTGGGGAGGCCAGGGTTTGCTGCTTCTGGATCCCTAACTACAGTCTACTAGCTGGGCCTCTATATGAAACACTGAAAGGAAAAGATGATGATCCTTTTGAATAGAATCCAGAAGTGGCCTTTCAAGAATGGAAAGAGCAGTCAATTCAGACCCTTGCCCTGGAACTCCCTAATTTAGCTAAACCCTTTGACCTTTACATTCCTGGTGAAAGGTGAATCGCCATTGGAGAATTAGTGCAAAAACTGGGACCACTTGAAATGGAACAATGCAAGAATGCCATCCAGGTAGGATAAACTACGGTCACTAAGGAGCTTGGCCCACTGCCACATCTGGCCAAGATACTGGCGGTATCTAAAAACCTGGAAATCAGCAGCCCGAAAGGCCACCTCCCTCCTAAGGGAAAAGGACCCCACGTGGTGATCCTAACCACCAACCATGCCCTGAAGTTGCAGGTTTCGCTCCGTGGGCACACCGACCTCGAGTGAGGAGGCCCTCCAACTCCAACATCCAGAGAGATAACCGGGGGCAACAGGGCACCATGACGACTCGTGTGAACATCACTTGACCTGGAGTTTCTCTCATAAAACAACAAGAGTGTGTCCCAAAAGAGTAGACTACTGCTTGCAGGACTTACTGCACCCAGAGGGGAGCTAATAATCTTGGTGGGGGAACAGTATACCACACTGTCACCATAGAAAAGCCTACAGACACCGTGATGATGGTGGCCAATAAGACCGGCTGGACTCCTGTTTACTTCAAAAGGCTGTTGACTCAGTAGCCATCATGGTCCTTATCACCACTGACCCTGGACTGTCTGGGAGTTGAGCGGGCAGGGCTCTGACACCTGGTGCTGTTTGTACGTTAATTCAGGGGCCTAATTGAAGAAAGCGCAGACTACTGGTCAGAGCATCTAGGCTGGCAGAAACGGTCAGCCTAAGGTGGCCGAACAAATGTGGGGCGGGGTGAAACCGGCCCCCACAGCGTCTCTGCACATCTCTTTCCTGGACCCTTAAAGGTCATTAGAATCTATAACACTTCCAATGCTGTTACTCAGGTGGACGAGCAGGGAGGCAGGGGGCCTGGGGACAATCAACGTCACCGGGAGGCTGCTGGGGAGAAGCTCTGACCCTCGCCCCAGGGTATGAGGGCTCCCAACTCAGCACTCAGCAGTTACAGAAGAAGGGTCTGCACCCTCAGCACTCCAAGAATGAGGAACGGGACAAAAGGCAGAGGAGGGGTTTGTCCCCAGCAAAGCCCATTAAAAATCCCTGGGAGATAAAAATAGAATCTGGGCAATAAAGTCAAGTCTAACCTTTTTTATCCTTTGTGCTTTGTCTAATTTCACGTGCTCCTAGGGTCCCGCATGCAGAGGTTCCACACCCGGCACTTCAGACCAGATTTCCTAGTGCAGAATGGCTGGGTCGACACCTCAGCTCCTGGGGCCCAGTGCAGACTCCACGATATAGAGCCTGAGCTACAGCCAACCCGGCCCTCGAGAGCTCCGCCGCCTCCCTCCCTCCCACTGACTCTGACAGGATCTCTACACAGCAGCCCAGCCCAGCCCACAGCCCACGGGGTAGTGCATGCTCTCACCTCTCCATTCTCTGATCAAAATATAAAGTTTCCTTTGCTTGTGAACCAAACTCAGTCTCGATCTGTTGGCCCCAATGACACTGGGCAGGGGGACACTTGTTGGGGTCCACTCTGGAGGATCAGTAACAGAAATTGAGACTATTGTAACCTCAATGAACAGATGTGTGAGCCAAACTGTAGTTAACATAGAACAGTGTATAAGGCTCGGGTAAAATAAGATGTTTCTAACACTTCCATTTGATATTTCCATCACTTTTTATAAGCAAGTTCAGTGAAAAGGTTTGTCTTATTTGTCAGGTCAATATTAGAGAAACGAAGTGATTTCTTTCCAAGGATGTACATCTAATAATCTTGGTTAAACCTTCAATCTTGTTTTAAATGCTTTTCCATTGAAAATGATACCTCTCTTTCAGCTCCCCCATTTCTGAGAAGTATAAAATCTTATAATTTATTATTACCAAAGGGGAAAGGTGGGAGGAGGGATAAATTAACACTTTGGAATTAACACATACACACTGCTATGTATAAAATAGATCATCAACAAGGAACTACTGTATAGCACAGGGAACTACACTCAACATTTTGCAATAACCTATAAGGGGAAATAATCTGAAAAAGAATAGATATTTTTATTGACATCATCTATCAATGATAGTTAAAGTGTAGCCTAAGGGAAGCTGGTGGTGAGTGCTTCTGACCCTGAAGACTTCAATCATCTAAAGTTTGGACTCTGCCTACTTCCCAAGGCCCTTAATGAACATATGTGTAGCCGTAGCTTAAAAACTTCCCCAGTTTGGGTTTCGGGGAGACACTGATTTTGAAAAAGCCCTGGTGTTCTCCTTACATGAATGGGACTCTTCCTACTGCTAAAACATGTCTGTCACACCCAGAGGATGGTATACCGTCTGATCGGGAAGAGTTTGGAAAAGGCATCTCATCTCCTCATCTCCTGGTGCTCGGGTTCACCCCTCCAGCGTCTTTACTAACAGTCTCCTCACTTGGAGATGTCAGCACTGTCAACATCCTGTTGCGTACAGTTTGGAATTTGTCCAGAGGATGAAGCGGAAGGATGAGGAACAATGAGAGACAAGTCCTAGGTGTTCAGACAGGCACATGTCACTCTAATTTCCAATCAGGAAGACGAATTGACCAAAGGCTAGGGTTGCCCATGGAAACAGTATAGGGCTTGAGGAAATCCCGCTGCTTTGTGGCCAGTTCCCATAAACACAAGTTGAACAATGGAACTCAGGGGCAGTAAAATTCACAAAACTGCAGAGCTGAAAATATCCATCACTGAAAAATGTCTTGAGGAAAGTCAGAGAAAAGGACTTGTAAGCAAGGGAGAATGGCAGGAAAGGGATTTGAGGAGGTAGAAAGGACTCGCCATTAAGCACAAGAAAAGGAGCTGAACATTGCCAACATTGCAGTTGGCCAAAAAGGGTGTATGCGTTTTTTTCTGTATATATTCAAGAAAAGGGCATACACTTTTTTAGCCAACCAAACAGGTGGGCACTGGAAGTCAATACTACAAAAGATATCACTTCGCATCAGTCAGAAGAGCCATCCTCATAAAGCGTAAAAAACAGAAATGCAGGACAGGGCAAGGAGAAGAGGGAGCCCTGTGAGACTTATAGTGGAAATGTATATTGCCAACGGCCATTCTGGAGAAGTGTATTGTGTTTACTAAAGCATCTAAAAAATGAGCTACAGAGCATAGGGCACTTGCACTCATGGGCGTATATCTTGGGAAAAACAAAAATCGAGAGGACACAGGCACCCCAATGTTTACCCCCTCTCTGTTTAAAAGATCCTCGACTAGGATATAACTTAAATGTCTCTGGAGGGAAAAAATGGATAGAGATGTGGTACTTAGGTAGAGTGGAATATTATTCAGCCTGGAAATCAATGAAATATGGCCAGTTGTAACAACTCCGGAGGAGTTACGTATGATCATTCTAAGTGACAGAATTCAAAAAGAAAAAGACACATATCATAAGATATCACTTAAAGGTGGAATCCAAAATGGCTACACATGAAATAAATTACAAAACAAAAACATAGTCAAATATGTGGAAAACACGCATAAGGCTGCTAAACGGGAAAGGTGGGGAGGGGTGAGGCATCATCCAGGAGGTTGAAATTAGCAAAGATACCATTCCAAATACCAAACTGATAATCAACAAGGCCTACACGGTAGCTAAAAGAACTGCACTCAGCACACTCAAGTCACCGGAAAAGAATATATACGACTGGTAAGAATCTGAAAAAGAATTTATTGATGACTCTCTGTACGTGAATCAAGTGGATGTACAGCAGCAAGAAACAGAGCTTTGAAAATCAGCTGTAACCAATATAGTAATAAATTGAAAAAAATAAATGACAGAGAGACAGAGAAAACCTCTTACAACTTTTCCTCAGGGACGGTGATGCAACATGGATTGAACACATCTAGACCCACAGCAGGATGAGACATAAGGCTGGAAACTGTTTGCGCTAAGAGAAATGTGAGGTTGGGTGAGGAAATGCACACCCTTTAAAGTAATACTACCTGGTACCCATTCAATGGGTCCCAAATCTGCAGGTTCAAGGGATCTTCCTACAGCTAAAACATGCATGGAAAACCCAGAGGACTGTACACCATGTGATCGGGAGATGTGTCTAAAATGCACCTCATTTATCCTCTCCTGGTGCTCCTGTTCACCATTCCAGCCATGTTACTTAGAATCTCCCCACTTGGAGAATCAGCACATTTAAACTTCTGTTTCACACATTTTGCAAATTGTGAGGAGGATGAATGGGAAGAGGGGGAACCAATGAGAGAATAGTTGTAGGGGTTTGGACGGGCACATATCACTCTAATTTCCCATTAAGAATAAGAATTAAAGAAAGGCTCAGCCTGCCTCGCCGGAGCCAAAATAGGGCCTGAAGCAATCCTGTGGGTTTGTGGCCAGCTCACAAAAGAGCAACTTAAAAAATGGAGCTCAGGGTCACTGCAATTCACAAACCTGCAGAGTTATAAATGAAAACTAATGTCCAAAAATATGTTGAGGTAAGGCAAAGAAGAGGATCTGAATGCAAGACAGAATTGCAAGAAACAGATTTCAAGAGATAGATTGGACTCGTCTTTAATGCACATGAAAAGCGGCAGAATTTCGACAATGATGCAGTTGGCCCAAAAGGGCGTATGCGTTTTTTCCTGATTATATCCAGGAAAAAACGCATACGCACTTTATGGGCAACGAAGCAAGCAAGCAATGCAAATGTGCACAACAAAGAAGTCTCACTTCCCACCGGTCAAAAGGGCCATCCTAAAAATTTGTAAAAACCAGAAATGCAGGACAGGCCATGGAGAACAGGGAGCCTTTATACGCTGATGGGCAGTGTGTGAACTGCCGAGAGCCACTCTGGAGAAGTGTATGGTGGTTCCTAAATCATCTAAAAAACAGAGCTACAGAGCATAGGACACTTCCAATCATGGGAGTATATCTAGGGAAGTCTAAAAATCAACAAGACACAAGCACACCACAGTTTAGGGCTACTCTGTTTACAAGAACCTCAACTTCAGTACACCTTAAATATCCCAGGAAAGAGAACAATGGATAAAGAAGATGTGGTACTTATGTACAATGGAATATCTCTTCACCATGAAATCAATGTAATAAGGCTAGTAGAAGGATAAAGAGTGGATTTAGGTCCGATAATACTACTTGAAATAAGTCAAACAGAAAAAGAAACATATCATAAGATATCACTTATAGAGGGAGGGTAAATATGGCTGCACAAGAAATGAATTACAGAACAGAACAGTGTCTCACATTTAGAAAACACACTTATGTCAGCTTAAGGGGAAAGGAGAGGTGGGGTGATGCATAAAACCAGAGTTTGAAATTAGCACAGATACCGTTCAATAAACCAAATAGGTATTAGACAAGATCTACACCTTGCTCAATGAACTGGCCTCAACACACCCTATACACCGCAGAGAAATATATCTGAGTAATAAGAATCTTAAAACCCATGTATTGATATATCTCCATAAGGGAATCAAGTGTGTACAGAGCGGCACAAACACAGCAGTGAAAATGAGCTAAACCCCATTATAGAAATAAATTTTAAAAACAAAACACTGAAACAATGAAAGAGAGAAAAATTCTTACAAAATTCGCTCAGGGGCTGTGATGCAACCTGGATTGACCACATATAAACCCACAGCTGGATAAGACATAAGGCTGGACACTTGGGGCTGAGAGGATTGGTGAGCTTTGGTGAGCAACTGCCGAAAGTTTAATGCAATACTTCATGTTACTCAGTCCAAGGGTCCCAACACTCCAGGTTGAAGGGAATCTTCCTACAGCTAAACCATGCTTGGGAAACCCAGCGACTGGTATACCATATGATCGGGAAAGGTTTCTAAAACACACCTCATTTTTCCTCTCCTGGGGCTCCGGATCGACATTCCAGCCGCTTTACTAACAACATCCCCACATGTAGTCAATGCCTTTAAGTTCTGGTATCGCACAGTCTGCAGTTAGTGTAGAGGATGAATGGGAATAGGGGGAACCAGTGAGAAACAAGCTGTAGCGGTTTCAATGGGCACATGTCACTCTAATGTCACATCAGTAAGAAGAATTAACCAAAGGCACAGCAAGGTGCCCCAGAAGAAAAATAGGGCTTCAAGGAATCCTGTGGTTATGGGGCAAGACCACAAAAATAAGAGCTGAAAAGTGGGGCTAAGGGCCACTGCAATTCAAAAACCTGCAGAGTTATAAAGGCCAACTATTTTCAAAAAATATATTGAGGTAAGGCTATGAAGAAACATTGAAAGCAAGGCAGAATTGCAGGAAACCGATTTCAGGAGGTAGACTGGAATTGCATTGAAAACATATGAAGAGAGTCAGAACCTCGACAATGACGCACTTGGCCAAAAAGGGCGTATGTGTTGTTTCCTGAATATATTCAGGAAAAAACGCATGCACACTTTTTGGCCAACCAAGGAAGCTTGCAAAGGAAATCTGCACTACAATGAAGTCTCACTTCCACCTGGTAAAAAGGGCCATCTGAAAAAAGTGTAAAATCCATAAAGGCACGACAGGGCATGGAGAACTGGGAGCCTTCTTATGCTGATGGGCGGGATGTAAATTGTCAACAGCCACTCTGGAGAAGTGTATGGTGTTTCCTGAAACATCTAAAAAACAAAGCAACAGAGCCTAGGGCACTTCTATTTATGGTCCTATAGATTAGGGAAATTAAAATTAAAAAGACACAGCCACTCCAAAGTTTGGGACGGCTCTGTTTACAAGAACCTCGTTTACCGTACAAGTTCAATATCACAGAAAGTGAAAAATGGATAAATAAGTTGTGGAACTCTCGTACAATGCAGTATCACTCAGCAATGAAATCTATGTCATCAGGCCTGTAGCAGCATAATGAGTACAGTTACAAATGATGATTCTAACTGAAATAAGTCACACAGAAAAAGAAACATCATAAGAAATCACTAACACACGGAATGTAAACTTGGCTACACAAGAACTGACTTGCAGAACAGAACAGGGTCTCAAATTGAGAAAACCAACTTATGCTTGCTTAAGGGGAAAGTTGAGTTGGGGTGCTGCATAAAACCAGAGATTGAAATGAGCACAGATAAAGTTCCTTAAGCCAAATATGGAATAGACAAGAGCTACTCCTTGCTCAACGAAATGGACTCAACACCCCATATTAAACGCCTAAGAATGTACCTGACTAATAAGTATCTTAAAACGTATGGGTTGCTATGTCTACAAAAGAGAATCAAGCGTGTGTACAGGGGCATAAACGCAGCAGTGATAGGATTGCAGAGGTTCGGTGAGCAAATGAAGACCCTTTGAAGACATATTGCATGGTACCCATTCCACGGGTCTCAACTCTCTATATTTAAGGTATTCTTCCTTCAGCTAAAACATGCATGTGGAACCCAGAGTATGATCAACCGTGTGAACGGGAGACGTGTTCAAATATGTCTCAGTTTTCCTCCCCTGGTACTCGGGTGCAACATTCCAGACGCTTTACTAACACTCTCCCCACTTGGAGAGTCAGCGCCTTTAACCTCCTGTTTGGCCCAGTTTGCAATTTCTGCGGAAGATGAACAGGAATAGGGAGAACCAATGAGAGACTAGCTGGAGGTGTCTGGACGGGCAAATTTAACTCTCATTTCCCACCAGGAAGAGGAAATAACCAAAGGCTCAGGGTGCCGTGCCGGAACCAGATTAGGGCCTGAAGCCATCCTGTGGTGTTGCGGCCAGCTCAAAAGAAAGCGAGTTGAAGAAAGGAGCTCAGGGGCACTGTAATTCACAAACCTGCAGAGTTATAAATGACAGCTATCGTCCAAAAATAGACTGAAGTAAGGCTGCCAAGAGGACTTGAAAGCGGGGCAGAATTGCAGGAAACCGATTTCAGGAGGTAGACTGGAATTGCATTGAAAGCATAGGAAAAGAGGCAGAACGTCCACAATGATGCACTTGGCCAAAAAGGGCGTATGCGTTTTTTCCTGAATATATTCAGGAAAAAACGCATACGCCCTTTTTGGCCAACCAAGCAAGCTTGCAAAGGAAATCTGCACTACAATGAAGTCTCACTTCCCCCAGGTCAAAAGGGCCATCTGAAAAAAGTGTAAAATCCAAAAAGGCAGGACAGGCCATGGAGAAATGGGAGCCTTGTTATGCTGATGGGCGGGATGTAAATTGCCAACAGACACTCTGGAGAAGTGTATGCTGTTTCCTGAAACATCTAAAAAACAAAGCAACAGAGCCTAGGGCACTTCCACTTATGGTCCTATAGCTTAGGGAAATTAAAATCAAAAAGACACAGCCACCCCAAAGTTTGGGACGCCTCTGTTTACAAGAACCTCGTTTACAGTACAAGTTCAACATCGCAGAAAGTGAAAAATGGATAAAGAAGTTGTGGTATTTACTTACAAAGCAATATCACTCAGCAATGAAATCTATGTCATCAGGCCAGTAGCAGCATAATGAGTGGATTCAGGTATGATAATTCTAACTGAAATAACTCACACAGAAAAAGAAATATCATAAGATATCAGTAATACACGGAATGTAAACTTGGCTACACAGGAACTGAATTACAGAACAGAACAGGGTCTCAAATTTAGAAAACCAACTTATGCTTGCTTAAGGGTAAAGGTGAGCTGGGGTGCTGCATAAAACCAGAGATTGAAATGAGCACAGATAAAGTTCCTTAAGCCAAATATGGAATAGACAAGAGCTACTCCTTGCTCAACGAAATGGACTCAACACCCCATATTAAACGCCTAAGAATGTACCTGACTAGTAAGTATCTTAAAACGTATGGGTTGCTATGTCTACAAAAGAGAATCAAGCGTGTGTACAGGGGCATAAACGCAGCAGTGATAGGATTGGAGAGGTTCGGTGAGCAAATGAAGACCCTTTGAAGTCATATTGCATGGTACCCATTCCACGGGTCTCAACTCTCCAGGTTTAAGGTATTCTTCCTTCAGCTAAAACATGCATGTGGAACCCAGAGTATGATCAACCATGTGAACGGGAGACGTGTTCAAATATGTCTCAGTTTTCCTCCCCTCGTACTCGGGTGCAACATTCCAGACGCTTTACTAACACTCTCCCCACTTGGAGAGTCAGCGCCTTTAACCTCCTGTTTGGCCCAGTTTGCAATTTCTGCGGAAGATGAACAGGAATAGCGAGAACCAATGAGAGACTAGCTGGAGGTGTCTGGATGGGCAAATTTAACTCTCATTTCCCATCTGGAAGAGGAAATAACCAAAGGCTCAGCGTGCCGTGCCGGAACCAGATTAGGGCCTGAAGCCATCCTGCGGTGTTGCGGCCAGCTCAAAAGAAAGTGAGTTGAAGAAAGGAGCTCAGGGGCACTGTAATTCACAAACCTGCAGAGTTATAAATGACAGCTATCCTCCAAAAATAGACTGAAGTAAGGCTGCCAAGAGGACTTGAAAGCGGGGCAGAATTGCAGGAAACCAATTTCAGGAGGTAGACTGGAATTGCATTGAAAGCATAGGAAAAGAGGCAGAACGTCCACAATGATGCACTTGGCCAAAAAGGGCGTATGCGTTTTTTCCTGAATATATTCAGGAAAAAACGCATACGCCCTTTTTGGCCAACCAAGCAAGCTTGCAAAGGAAATCTGCACTACAATGAAGTCTCACTTCCCCCCGGTCAAAAGGGCCATCTGAAAAAAGTGTAAAATCCAGAAAGGCAGCACAGGCCATGGAGAACTGGGAGCCTTGTTATGCTGATGGGCGGGATGTAAATTGCCAACAGACACTCGGGAGAAGTGTATGGTGTTTCCTGAAACATCTAAAAAACAAAGCAACAGAGCCTAGGGCACTTCCACTTATGGTCCTATAGCTTAGGGAAATTAAAATCAAAAAGACACAGCCACCCCAAAGTTTGGGACGCCTCTGTTTACAAGAACCTCGTTTACCGTACAAGTTCAATATCACAGAAAGTGAAAAATGGATAAAGAACTTGTGGTACTTACGTACAATGCAGTATCACTCAGCAATGAAATCTATGTCATCAGGCCCGTAGCAGCATAATGAGTGGATTCAGGTATGATGATTCTAACTGAAATAAGTCACACAGAAAAAGAAACATCATAAGATATCACTAATACACGGAATGTAAACTTGGCTACACAGGAACTGAATTCCAAAACAGAACAGGGTCTCAAATTTAGAAAACCAACTTATGCTTGCTTAAGGGGAAAGGTGAGTTGGGGTGCTGCATAAAACCAGAGATTGAAATGAGCACAGATAAAGTTCCTTAAGCCAAATATGGAATAGACAAGAGCTACTCCTTGTTCAACGAAATGGACTCAACACCCCATATTAAACGCCTAAGAATGTACCTGACTAGTAAGTATCTTAAAACGTATGGGTTGCTATGTCTACAAAAGAGAATCAAGCGTGTGTACAGGGGCATAAACGCAGCAGTGATAGGATTGCAGAGGTTCGGTGAGCAAATGAAGACCCTTTGAAGACATATTGCATGGTACCCATTCCACGGGTCTCAACTCTCTATATTTAAGGTATTCTTCCTTCAGCTAAAACATGCATGTGGAACCCAGAGTATGATCAACCGTGTGAACGGGAGACGTGTTCAAATATGTCTCAGTTTTCCTCCCCTGGTACTCGGGTGCAACATTCCAGACGCTTTACTAACACTCTCCCCACTTGGAGAGTCAGCGCCTTTAACCTCCTGTTTGGCCCAGTTTGCAATTTCTGCGGAAGATGAACAGGAATAGGGAGAACCAATGAGAGACTAGCTGGAGGTGTCTGGACGGGCAAATTTAACTCTCATTTCCCACCAGGAAGAGGAAATAACCAAAGGCTCAGGGTGCCGTGCCGGAACCAGATTAGGGCCTGAAGCCATCCTGTGGTGTTGCGGCCAGCTCAAAAGAAAGCGAGTTGAAGAAAGGAGCTCAGGGGCACTGTAATTCACAAACCTGCAGAGTTATAAATGACAGCTATCGTCCAAAAATAGACTGAAGTAAGGCTGCCAAGAGGACTTGAAAGCGGGGCAGAATTGCAGGAAACCGATTTCAGGAGGTAGACTGGAATTGCATTGAAAGCATAGGAAAAGAGGCAGAACGTCCACAATGATGCACTTGGCCAAAAAGGGCGTATGCGTTTTTTCCTGAATATATTCAGGAAAAAACGCATACGCCCTTTTTGGCCAACCAAGCAAGCTTGCAAAGGAAATCTGCACTACAATGAAGTCTCACTTCCCCCAGGTCAAAAGGGCCATCTGAAAAAAGTGTAAAATCCAAAAAGGCAGGACAGGCCATGGAGAAATGGGAGCCTTGTTATGCTGATGGGCGGGATGTAAATTGCCAACAGACACTCTGGAGAAGTGTATGCTGTTTCCTGAAACATCTAAAAAACAAAGCAACAGAGCCTAGGGCACTTCCACTTATGGTCCTATAGCTTAGGGAAATTAAAATCAAAAAGACACAGCCACCCCAAAGTTTGGGACGCCTCTGTTTACAAGAACCTCGTTTACAGTACAAGTTCAACATCGCAGAAAGTGAAAAATGGATAAAGAAGTTGTGGTATTTACTTACAAAGCAATATCACTCAGCAATGAAATCTATGTCATCAGGCCAGTAGCAGCATAATGAGTGGATTCAGGTATGATAATTCTAACTGAAATAACTCACACAGAAAAAGAAATATCATAAGATATCAGTAATACACGGAATGTAAACTTGGCTACACAGGAACTGAATTACAGAACAGAACAGGGTCTCAAATTTAGAAAACCAACTTATGCTTGCTTAAGGGTAAAGGTGAGCTGGGGTGCTGCATAAAACCAGAGATTGAAATGAGCACAGATAAAGTTCCTTAAGCCAAATATGGAATAGACAAGAGCTACTCCTTGCTCAACGAAATGGACTCAACACCCCATATTAAACGCCTAAGAATGTACCTGACTAGTAAGTATCTTAAAACGTATGGGTTGCTATGTCTACAAAAGAGAATCAAGCGTGTGTACAGGGGCATAAACGCAGCAGTGATAGGATTGGAGAGGTTCGGTGAGCAAATGAAGACCCTTTGAAGTCATATTGCATGGTACCCATTCCACGGGTCTCAACTCTCCAGGTTTAAGGTATTCTTCCTTCAGCTAAAACATGCATGTGGAACCCAGAGTATGATCAACCATGTGAACGGGAGACGTGTTCAAATATGTCTCAGTTTTCCTCCCCTCGTACTCGGGTGCAACATTCCAGACGCTTTACTAACACTCTCCCCACTTGGAGAGTCAGCGCCTTTAACCTCCTGTTTGGCCCAGTTTGCAATTTCTGCGGAAGATGAACAGGAATAGCGAGAACCAATGAGAGACTAGCTGGAGGTGTCTGGATGGGCAAATTTAACTCTCATTTCCCATCTGGAAGAGGAAATAACCAAAGGCTCAGCGTGCCGTGCCGGAACCAGATTAGGGCCTGAAGCCATCCTGCGGTGTTGCGGCCAGCTCAAAAGAAAGTGAGTTGAAGAAAGGAGCTCAGGGGCACTGTAATTCACAAACCTGCAGAGTTATAAATGACAGCTATCCTCCAAAAATAGACTGAAGTAAGGCTGCCAAGAGGACTTGAAAGCGGGGCAGAATTGCAGGAAACCGATTTCAGGAGGTAGACTGGAATTGCATTGAAAGCATAGGAAAAGAGGCAGAACGTCCACAATGATGCACTTGGCCAAAAAGGGCGTATGCGTTTTTTCCTGAATATATTCAGGAAAAAACGCATACGCCCTTTTTGGCCAACCAAGCAAGCTTGCAAAGGAAATCTGCACTACAATGAAGTCTCACTTCCCCCTGGTCAAAAGGGCCATCTGAAAAAAGTGTAAAATCCAGAAAGGCAGCACAGGCCATGGAGAACTGGGAGCCTTGTTATGCTGATGGGCGGGATGTAAATTGCCAACAGACACTCGGGATAAGTGTATGGTGTTTCCTGAAACATCTAAAAAACAAAGCAACAGAGCCTAGGGCACTTCCACTTATGGTCCTATAGCTTAGGGAAATTAAAATCAAAAAGACACAGCCACCCCAAAGTTTGGGACGCCTCTGTTTACAAGAACCTCGTTTACCGTACAAGTTCAATATCACAGAAAGTGAAAAATGGATAAAGAACTTGTGGTACTTACGTACAATGCAGTATCACTCAGCAATGAAATCTATGTCATCAGGCCCGTAGCAGCATAATGAGTGGATTCAGGTATGATGATTCTAACTGAAATAAGTCACACAGAAAAAGAAACATCATAAGATATCAGTAATACACGGAATGTAAACTTGGCTACACAGGAACTGAATTCCAAAACAGAACAGGGTCTCAAATTTAGAAAACCAACTTATGCTTGCTTAAGGGGAAAGGTGAGTTGGGGTGCTGCATAAAACCAGAGATTGAAATGAGCACAGATAAAGTTCCTTAAGCCAAATATGGAATAGACAAGAGCTACTCCTTGTTCAACGAAATGGACTCAACACCCCATATTAAACGCCTAAGAATGTACCTGACTAGTAAGTATCTTAAAACCTATGGATTGCTATGTCTCCAAAAGAGAATCAAGCATGTGTACAGGGGCATAAATGCAGCAGTGATAGGATTGGAGAGGTTCGGTGAGCAAATGAAGACCCTTTGAAGTCATATTGCATGGTACCCATTCCACGGGTCTCAACTCTCCAGGTTTAAGGTATTCTTCCTTCAGCTAAAACATGCATGTGGAACCCAGAGTATGATCAACCGTGTGAACGGGAGATGTGTTCAAATATGTCTCAGTTTTCCTCCCCTGGTACTCGGGTGCAACATTCCAGACGCTTTACTAACACTCTCCCCACTTGGAGAGTCAGCGCCTTTAACCTCCTGTTTGGCCCAGTTTGCAATTTCTGCGGAAGATGAACAGGAATAGGGAGAACCAATGAGAGACTAGCTGGAGGTGTCTGGACGGGCAAATTTAACTCTCATTTCCCATCTGGAAGAGGAAATAACCAAAGGCTCAGCGTGCCGTGCCGGAACCAGATTATGGCCTGAAGCCATCCTGCGGTGTTGCGGCCAGGTCACAAGAAAGCGAGTTGAAGAAAGGAGCTCAGGGGCACTGTAATTCACAAACCTGCAGAGTTATAAATGACAGCTATCGTCCAAAAATATACTGAAGTAAGGCTGCCAAGAGGACTTGAAAGCGGGGCAGAATTGCAGGAAACCGATTTCAGGAGGTAGACTGGAATTGCATTGAAAGCATAGGAAAAGAGGCAGAACGTCCACAATGATGCACTTGGCCAAAAAGGGCGTATGCGTTTTTTCCTGAATATATTCAGGAAAAAACGCATACGCCCTTTTTGGCCAACCAAGCAAGCTTGCAAAGGAAATCTGCACTACAATGAAGTCTCACTTCCCCCCGGTCAAAAGGGCCATCTGAAAAAAGTGTAAAATCCAGAAAGGCAGCACAGGCCATGGAGAACTGGGAGCCTTGTTATGCTGATGGGCGGGATGTAAATTGCCAACAGACACTCGGGAGAAGTGTATGGTGTTTCCTGAAACATCTAAAAAACAAAGCAACAGAGCCTAGGGCACTTCCACTTATGGTCCTATAGCTTAGGGAAATTAAAATAAAAAAGACACAGCCACCCCAAAGTTTGGGACGCCTCTGTTTACAAGAACCTCGTTTACAGTACAAGTTCAACATCGCAGAAAGTGAAAAATGGATAAAGAAGATGTGGTATTTACTTACAAAGCAATATCACTCAGCAATGAAATCTATGTCATCAGGCTCTTAGCAGCACAATGAGTGGATTCAGGTATGATGATTCTAACTGAAATAAGTCACACAGCAAAAGAAACATCATAAGATATCACTAATACACGGAATGTAAACTTGGCTACACAGGAACTGAATTACAGAACAGAACAGGGTCTCAAATTTAGAAAACCAACTTATGCTTGCTTTAGAGGAAAGGTGAGTTGGGGTGCTGCATAAAACCAGAGATTGAAATGAGCACAGATAAAGTTCCTTAAGCCAAATATGGAATAGACAAGAGCTACTCCTTGCTCAACGAAATGGACTCAACACCGCATATTAAACGCCTAAGAATGTACCTGACTAGTAAGTATCTTAAAACCTATGGATTGCTATGTCTCCAAAAGAGAATCAAGCATGTGTACAGGGGAATAAATGCAGCAGTGATAGGATTGGAGAGGTTCGGTGAGCAAATGAAGACCCTTTGAAGTCATATTGCATGGTACCCATTCCACGGGTCTCAACTCTCTAGGTTTAAGGTATTTTTCCTTCAGCTAAAACATGCATGTGGAACCCAGAGTATGATCAACCATGTGAACGGGAGACGTGTTCAAATATGTCTCAGTTTTCCTCCCCTGGTACTCGGGTGCAACATTCCAGACGCTTTACTAACACTCTCCCCACTTGGAGAGTCAGCGCCTTTAACCTCCTGTTTGGCCCAGTTTGCAATTTCTGCGGAAGATGAACAGGAATAGGGAGAACCAATGAGAGACTAGCTGGAGGTGTCTGGACGGGCAAATTTAACTCTCATTTCCCATCTGGAAGAGGAAATAACCAAAGGCTCAGCGTGCCGTGCCGGAACCAGATTAGGGCCTGAAGCCATCCTGCGGTGTTGCGGCCAGGTCACAAGAAAGCGAGTTGAAGAAAGGAGCTCAGGGGCACTGTAATTCACAAACCTGCAGAGTTATAAATGACAGCTATCGTCCAAAAATATACTGAAGTAAGGCTGCCAAGAGGACTTGAAAGCGGGGCAGAATTGCAGGAAACCAATTTCAGCAGGAAGACTGGAATTGCATTGAAAGCATAGGAAAAGAGGCAGAACGTCCACAATGATGCACTTGGCCAAAAAGGGCGTATGCGTTTTTTCCTGAGTATATTCAGGAAAAAACGCATACGCCCTTTTTGGCCAACCAAGCAAGCTTGCAAAGGAAATCTGCACTACAATGAAGTCTCACTTCCCCCCGGTCAAAAGGGCCATCTGAAAAAAGTGTAAAATCCAGAAAGGCAGCACAGGCCATGGAGAACTGGGAGCCTTGTTATGCTGATGGGCGGGATGTAAATTGCCAACAGACAATAGGGAGAAGTGTATGGTGTTTCCTGAAACATCTAAAAAACAAAGCAACAGAGCCTAGGGCACTTCCACTTATGGTCCTATAGCTTAGGGAAATTAAAATAAAAAAGACACAGCCACCCCAAAGTTTGGGACGCCTCTGTTTACAAGAACCTCGTTTACAGTACAAGTTCAACATCGCAGAAAGTGAAAAATGGATAAAGAAGCTGTGGTATTTACTTACAAAGCAATATCACTCAACAATGAAATCTATGTCATCAGGCCCTTAGCAGCACAATGAGTGGATTCAGGTACGATGATTCTAACTGAAATAATTCACACAGAAAAAGAAACATCATAAGATATCAGTAATACACGGAATGTAAACTTGGCTACACAGGAACTGAATTCCAAAACAGAACAGGGTCTCAAATTTAGAAAACCATCTTATGCTTGCTTAAGGGGAAAGGTGAGTTGGGGTGCTGCATAAAACCAGAGATTGAAATGAGCACAGATGAAGTTCCTTAAGACAAATATGGAATAGACAAGAGCTACTCCTTGCTCAACGAAATGGACTCAACACCCCATATTAAACGCCTAAGAATGTACCTGACTAGTAAGTATCTTAAAACCTATGGATTGCTATGTCTCCAAAAGAGAATCAAGCATGTGTACAGGGGAATAAATGCAGCAGTGATAGGATTGGAGAGGTTCGGTGAGCAAATGAAGACCCTTTGAAGTCATATTGCATGGTACCCATTCCACGGGTCTCAACTCTCCAGGTTTAAGGTATTTTTCCTTCAGCTAAAACATGCATGTGGAACCCAGAGTATGATCAACCATGTGAACGGGAGACGTGTTCAAATATGTCTCAGTTTTCCTCCCCTGGTACTCGGGTGCAACATTCCAGACGCTTTACTAACACTCTCCCGACTTGGAGAATCAGTCCCTTTAACCTCCTGTTTGGCCCAGTTTGCAATTTCTGTGGAAGATGAAAAGGAATAGCGAGAACCAATGAGAGACTAGCTGGAGGTGGCTGGACGGGCAAATTTAACTCTCATTTCCCACCAGGAAGAGGAAATAACCAAAGGCTCAGCGTGCCGTGCCGGAACCAGATTAGGGCCTGAAGCCATCCTGCGGTGTTGCGGCCAGGTCACAAGAAAGCGAGTTGAAGAAAGGAGCTCAGGGGCACTGTAATTCACAAACCTGCAGAGTTATAAATGACAGCTATCGTCCAAAAATAGACTGAAGTAAGGCTGCCAAGAGGACTTGAAAGCGGGGCAGAATTGCAGGAAACCGATTTCCGGAGGTAGACTGGAATTGCATTGAAAGCATAGGAAAAGAGGCAGAACGTCCACAATGATGCACTTGGCCAAAAAGGGCGTATGCGTTTTTTCCTGAATATATTCAGGAAAAAACGCATACGCCCTTTTTGGCCAACCAAGCAAGCTTGCAAAGGAAATCTGCACTACAATGAAGTCTCACTTCCCCCCAGTCAAAAGGGCCATCTGAAAAAAGTGTAAAATCCAGAAAGGCAGGACAGGCCATGGAGAACTGGGAGCCTTGTTATGCTGATGGGCGGGATGTAAATTGCCAACAGACACTCGGGAGAAGTGTATGGTGTTTCCTGAAACATCTAAAAAACAAAGCAACAGAGCCTAGGGCACTTCCACTTATGGTCCTATAGCTTAGGGAAATTAAAATAAAAAAGACACAGCCACCCCAAAGTTTGGGACGCCTCTGTTTACAAGAACCTCGTTTACAGTACAAGTTCAACATCGCAGAAAGTGAAAAATGGATAAAGAAGATGTGGTATTTACTTACAAAGCAATATCACTCAGCAATGAAATCTATGTCATCAGGCTCTTAGCAGCACAATGAGTGGATTCAGGTATGATGATTCTAACTGAAATAAGTCACACAGCAAAAGAAACATCATAAGATATCACTAATACACGGAATGTAAACTTGGCTACACAGGAACTGAATTACAGAACAGAACAGGGTCTCAAATTTAGAAAACCAACTTATGCTTGCTTTAGAGGAAAGGTGAGTTGCGGTGCTGCATAAAACCAGAGATTGAAATGAGCACAGATAAAGTTCCTTAAGCCAAATATGGAATAGACAAGAGCTACTCCTTGCTCAACGAAATGGACTCAAAACCGCATATTAAACGCCTAAGAATGTACCTGACTAGTAAGTATCTTAAAACCTATGGATTGCTATGTCTCCAAAAGAGAATCAAGCATGTGTACAGGGGAATAAATGCAGCAGTGATAGGATTGGAGAGGTTCGGTGAGCAAATGAAGACCCTTTGAAGTCATATTGCATGGTACCCATTCCACGGGTCTCAACTCTCTAGGTTTAAGGTATTTTTCCTTCAGCTAAAACATGCATGTGGAACCCAGAGTATGATCAACCATGTGAACGGGAGACGTGTTCAAATATGTCTCAGTTTTCCTCCCCTGGTACTCGGGTGCAACATTCCAGACGCTTTACTAACACTCTCCCCACTTGGAGAGTCAGCGCCTTTAACCTCCTGTTTGGCCCAGTTTGCAATTTCTGCGGAAGATGAACAGGAATAGGGAGAACCAATGAGAGACTAGCTGGAGGTGTCTGGACGGGCAAATTTAACTCTCATTTCCCATCTGGAAGAGGAAATAACCAAAGGCTCAGCGTGCCGTGCCGGAACCAGATTAGGGCCTGAAGCCATCCTGCGGTGTTGCGGCCAGGTCACAAGAAAGCGAGTTGAAGAAAGGAGCTCAGGGGCACTGTAATTCACAAACCTGCAGAGTTATAAATGACAGCTATCGTCCAAAAATATACTGAAGTAAGGCTGCCAAGAGGACTTGAAAGCGGGGCAGAATTGCAGGAAACCAATTTCAGCAGGAAGACTGGAATTGCATTGAAAGCATAGGAAAAGAGGCAGAACGTCCACAATGATGCACTTGGCCAAAAAGGGCGTATGCGTTTTTTCCTGAATATATTCAGGAAAAAACGCATACGCCCTTTTTGGCCAACCAAGCAAGCTTGCAAAGGAAATCTGCACTACAATGAAGTCTCACTTCCCCCCGGTCAAAAGGGCCATCTGAAAAAAGTGTAAAATCCAGAAAGGCAGCACAGGCCATGGAGAACTGGGAGCCTTGTTATGCTGATGGGCGGGATGTAAATTGCCAACAGACAATAGGGAGAAGTGTATGGTGTTTCCTGAAACATCTAAAAAACAAAGCAACAGAGCCTAGGGCACTTCCACTTATGGTCCTATAGCTTAGGGAAATTAAAATCAAAAAGACACAGCCACCCCAAAGTTTGGGACGCCTCTGTTTACAAGAACCTCGTTTACCGTACAAGTTCAATATCACAGAAAGTGAAAAATGGATAAAGAACTTGTGGTACTTACGTACAATGCAGTATCACTCAGCAATGAAATCTATGTCATCAGGCCCGTAGCAGCATAATGAGTGGATTCAGGTACGATGATTCTAACTGAAATAAGTCACACAGAAAAAGAAACATCATAAGATATCACTAATACACGGAATGTAAACTTGGCTACACAGGAACTGAATTCCAAAACAGAACAGGGTCTCAAATTTAGAAAACCATCTTATGCTTGCTTAAGGGGAAAGGTGAGTTGGGGTGCTGCATAAAACCAGAGATTGAAATGAGCACAGATAAAGTTCCTTAAGCCAAATATGGAATAGACAAGAGCTACTCCTTGCTCAACGAAATGGACTCAACACCCCATATTAAACGCCTAAGAATGTACCTGACTAGTAAGTATCTTAAAACCTATGGATTGCTATGTCTCCAAAAGAGAATCAAGCATGTGTACAGGGGCATAAATGCAGCAGTGATAGGATTGGAGAGGTTCGGTGAGCAAATGAAGACCCTTTGAAGTCATATTGCATGGTACCCATTCCACGGGTCTCAACTCTCCAGGTTTAAGGTATTCTTCCTTCAGCTAAAACATGCATGTGGAACCCAGAGTATGATCAACCGTGTGAACGGGAGATGTGTTCAAATATGTCTCAGTTTTCCTCCCCTGGTACTCGGGTGCAACATTCCAGACGCTTTACTAACACTCTCCCCACTTGGAGAGTCAGCGCCTTTAACCTCCTGTTTGGCCCAGTTTGCAATTTCTGCGGAAGATGAACAGGAATAGGGAGAACCAATGAGAGACTAGCTGGAGGTGTCTGGACGGGCAAATTTAACTCTCATTTCCCATCTGGAAGAGGAAATAACCAAAGGCTCAGCGTGCCGTGCCGGAACCAGATTAGGGCCTGAAGCCATCCTGCGGTGTTGCGGCCAGGTCACAAGAAAGCGAGTTGAAGAAAGGAGCTCAGGGGCACTGTAATTCACAAACCTGCAGAGTTATAAATGACAGCTATCGTCCAAAAATATACTGAAGTAAGGCTGCCAAGAGGACTTGAAAGCGGGGCAGAATTGCAGGAAACCGATTTCAGGAGGTAGACTGGAATTGCATTGAAAGCATAGGAAAAGAGGCAGAACGTCCACAATGATGCACTTGGCCAAAAAGGGCGTATGCGTTTTTTCCTGAATATATTCAGGAAAAAACGCATACGCCCTTTTTGGCCAACCAAGCAAGCTTGCAAAGGAAATCTGCACTACAATGAAGTCTCACTTCCCCCCAGTCAAAAGGGCCATCTGAAAAAAGTGTAAAATCCAGAAAGGCAGCACAGGCCATGGAGAACTGGGAGCCTTGTTATGCTGATGGGCGGGATGTAAATTGCCAACAGACACTCGGGAGAAGTGTATGGTGTTTCCTGAAACATCTAAAAAACAAAGCAACAGAGCCTAGGGCACTTCCACTTATGGTCCTATAGCTTAGGGAAATTAAAATAAAAAAGACACAGCCACCCCAAAGTTTGGGACGCCTCTGTTTACAAGAACCTCGTTTACAGTACAAGTTCAACATCGCAGAAAGTGAAAAATGGATAAAGAACTTGTGGTACTTACGTACATTGCAGTATCACTTAGCAATGAAATCTATGTCATCAGGCCCGTAGCAGCATAATGAGTGGATTCAGGTACGATGATTCTAACTGAAATAAGTCACACAGAAAAAGAAACATCATAAGATATCACTAATACACGGAATGTAAACTTGGCTACACAGGAACTGAATTACAGAACAGAACAGGGTCTCAAATTTAGAAAACCAACTTATACTTGCTTAAGAGGAAAGGTGAGTTGGGGTGCTGCATAAAACCAGAGATTGAAATGAGCACAGATAAAGTTCCTTAAGCCAAATATGGAATAGACAAGAGCTACACCTTGCTCAACGAAATGGACTCAACACCCCATATTAAACGCCTAAGAATGTACCTGACTAGTAAGTATCTTAAAACCTATGGATTGCTATGTCTCCGAAAGAGAATCAAGCATGTGTACAGGGACATAAATGCAGCAGTGATAGGATTGGAGAGGTTCGGTGAGCAAATGAAGACCCTTTGAAGTCATATTGCATGGTACCCATTCCACGGGTCTCAACTCTCCAGGTTTAAGGTATTCTTCCTTCAGCTAAAACATGCATGTGGAACCCAGAGTATGATCAACCGTGTGAACGGGAGATGTGTTCAAATATGTCTCAGTTTTCCTCCCCTGGTACTCGGGTGCAACATTCCAGACGCTTTACTAACACTCTCCCCACTTGGAGAGTCAGCGCCTTTAACCTCCTGTTTGGCCCAGTTTGCAATTTCTGCGGAAGATGAACAGGAATAGGGAGAACCAATGAGAGACTAGCTGGAGGTGTCTGGACGGGCAAATTTAACTCTCATTTCCCATCTGGAAGAGGAAATAACCAAAGGCTCAGCGTGCCGTGCCGGAACCAGATTAGGGCCTGAAGCCATCCTGCGGTGTTGCGGCCAGGTCACAAGAAAGCGAGTTGAAGAAAGGAGCTCAGGGGCACTGTAATTCACAAACCTGCAGAGTTATAAATGACAGCTATCGTCCAAAAATATACTGAAGTAAGGCTGCCAAGAGGACTTGAAAGCGGGGCAGAATTGCAGGAAACCGATTTCAGGAGGTAGACTGGAATTGCATTGAAAGCATAGGAAAAGAGGCAGAACGTCCACAATGATGCACTTGGCCAAAAAGGGCGTATGCGTTTTTTCCTGAATATATTCAGGAAAAAACGCATACGCCCTTTTTGGCCAACCAAGCAAGCTTGCAAAGGAAATCTGCACTACAATGAAGTCTCACTTCCCCCCGGTCAAAAGGGCCATCTGAAAAAAGTGTAAAATCCAGAAAGGCAGCACAGGCCATGGAGAACTGGGAGCCTTGTTATGCTGATGGGCGGGATGTAAATTGCCAACAGACACTCGGGAGAAGTGTATGGTGTTTCCTGAAACATCTAAAAAACAAAGCAACAGAGCCTAGGGCACTTCCACTTATGGTCCTATAGCTTAGGGAAATTAAAATAAAAAAGACACAGCCACCCCAAAGTTTGGGACGCCTCTGTTTACAAGAACCTCGTTTACAGTACAAGTTCAACATCGCAGAAAGTGAAAAATGGATAAAGAAGATGTGGTATTTACTTACAAAGCAATATCACTCAGCAATGAAATCTATGTCATCAGGCTCTTAGCAGCACAATGAGTGAATTCAGGTATGATGATTCTAACTGAAATAAGTCACACAGCAAAAGAAACATCATAAGATATCACTAATACACGGAATGTAAACTTGGCTACACAGGAACTGAATTACAGAACAGAACAGGGTCTCAAATTTAGAAAACCAACTTATGCTTGCTTTAGAGGAAAGGTGAGTTGGGGTGCTGCATAAAACCAGAGATTGAAATGAGCACAGATAAAGTTCCTTAAGCCAAATATGGAATAGACAAGAGCTACTCCTTGCTCAACGAAATGGACTCAACACCGCATATTAAACGCCTAAGAATGTACCTGACTAGTAAGTATCTTAAAACCTATGGATTGCTATGTCTCCAAAAGAGAATCAAGCATGTGTACAGGGGAATAAATGCAGCAGTGATAGGATTGGAGAGGTTCGGTGAGCAAATGAAGACCCTTTGAAGTCATATTGCATGGTACCCATTCCACGGGTCTCAACTCTCTAGGTTTAAGGTATTTTTCCTTCAGCTAAAACATGCATGTGGAACCCAGAGTATGATCAACCATGTGAACGGGAGACGTGTTCAAATATGTCTCAGTTTTCCTCCCCTGGTACTCGGGTGCAACATTCCAGACGCTTTACTAACACTCTCCCCACTTGGAGAGTCAGCGCCTTTAACCTCCTGTTTGGCCCAGTTTGCAATTTCTGCGGAAGATGAACAGGAATAGGGAGAACCAATGAGAGACTAGCTGGAGGTGTCTGGACGGGCAAATTTAACTCTCATTTCCCATCTGGAAGAGGAAATAACCAAAGGCTCAGCGTGCCGTGCCGGAACCAGATTAGGGCCTGAAGCCATCCTGCGGTGTTGCGGCCAGGTCACAAGAAAGCGAGTTGAAGAAAGGAGCTCAGGGGCACTGTAATTCACAAACCTGCAGAGTTATAAATGACAGCTATCGTCCAAAAATATACTGAAGTAAGGCTGCCAAGAGGACTTGAAAGCGGGGCAGAATTGCAGGAAACCAATTTCAGCAGGAAGACTGGAATTGCATTGAAAGCATAGGAAAAGAGGCAGAACGTCCACAATGATGCACTTGGCCAAAAAGGGCGTATGCGTTTTTTCCTGAATATATTCAGGAAAAAACGCATACGCCCTTTTTGGCCAACCAAGCAAGCTTGCAAAGGAAATCTGCACTACAATGAAGTCTCACTTCCCCCCGGTCAAAAGGGCCATCTGAAAAAAGTGTAAAATCCAGAAAGGCAGCACAGGCCATGGAGAACTGGGAGCCTTGTTATGCTGATGGGCGGGATGTAAATTGCAAACAGACAATAGGGAGAAGTGTATGGTGTTTCCTGAAACATCTAAAAAACAAAGCAACAGAGCCTAGGGCACTTCCACTTATGGTCCTATAGCTTAGGGAAATTAAAATAAAAAAGACACAGCCACCCCAAAGTTTGGGACGCCTCTGTTTACAAGAACCTCGTTTACAGTACAAGTTCAACATCGCAGAAAGTGAAAAATGGATAAAGAAGCTGTGGTATTTACTTACAAAGCAATATCACTCAACAATGAAATCTATGTCATCAGGCCCTTAGCAGCACAATGAGTGGATTCAGGTACGATGATTCTAACTGAAATAATTCACACAGAAAAAGAAACATCATAAGATATCAGTAATACACGGAATGTAAACTTGGCTACACAGGAACTGAATTCCAAAACAGAACAGGGTCTCAAATTTAGAAAACCAACTTATGCTTGCTTAAGGGGAAAGGTGAGTTGGGGTGCTGCATAAAACCAGAGATTGAAATGAGCACAGATGAAGTTCCTTAAGACAAATATGGAATAGACAAGAGCTACTCCTTGCTCAACGAAATGGACTCAACACCCCATATTAAACGCCTAAGAATGTACCTGACTAGTAAGTATCTTAAAACCTATGGATTGCTATGTCTCCAAAAGAGAATCAAGCATGTGTACAGGGGAATAAATGCAGCAGTGATAGGATTGGAGAGGTTCGGTGAGCAAATGAAGACCCTTTGAAGTCATATTGCATGGTACCCATTCCACGGGTCTCAACTCTCCAGGTTTAAGGTATTTTTCCTTCAGCTAAAACATGCATGTGGAACCCAGAGTATGATCAACCATGTGAACGGGAGACGTGTTCAAATATGTCTCAGTTTTCCTCCCCTGGTATTCGGGTGCAACATTCCAGACGCTTTACTAACACTCCCCCACTTGGAGAGTCAGCGCCTTTAACCTCCTGTTTGGCCCAGTTTGCAATTTCTGCGGAAGATGAACAGGAATAGGGAGAACCAATGAGAGACTAGCTGGAGGTGTCTGGACGGGCAAATTTAACTCTCATTTCCCACCAGGAAGAGGAAATAACCAAAGGCTCAGCGTGCCGTGCCGGAACCAGATTAGGGCCTGAAGCCATCCTGCGGTGTTGCGGCCAGGTCACAAGAAAGCGAGTTGAAGAAAGGAGCTCAGGGGCACTGTAATTCACAAACCTGCAGAGTTATAAATGACAGCTATCGTCCAAAAATATACTGAAGTAAGGCTGCCAAGAGGACTTGAAAGCGGGGCAGAATTGCAGGAAACCGATTTCAGGAGGTAGACTGGAATTGCATTGAAAGCATAGGAAAAGAGGCAGAACGTCCACAATGATGCACTTGGCCAAAAAGGGCGTATGCGTTTTTTCCTGAATATATTCAGGAAAAAACGCATACGCCCTTTTTGGCCAACCAAGCAAGCTTGCAAAGGAAATCTGCACTACAATGAAGTCTCACTTCCCCCCGGTCAAAAGGGCCATCTGAAAAAAGTGTAAAATCCAGAAAGGCAGCACAGGCCATGGAGAACTGGGAGCCTTGTTATGCTGCTGGGCGGGATGTAAATTGCCAACAGACACTCGGGAGAAGTGTATGGTGTTTCCTGAAACATCTAAAAAACAAAGCAACAGAGCCTAGGGCACTTCCACTTATGGTCCTATAGCTTAGGGAAATTAAAATCAAAAAGACACAGCCACCCCAAAGTTTGGGACGCCTCTGTTTACAAGAACCTTGTTTACCGTACAAGTTCAACATCGCAGAAAGTGAGAAATAGATAAAGAACTTGTGGTACTTACGTACAATGCAGTATCACTTAGCAATGAAATCTATGTCATCAGGCCCGTAGCAGCATAATGAGTGGATTCAGGTACGATGATTCTAACTGAAATAAGTCACACAGAAAAAGAAACATCATAAGATATCACTAATACACGGAATGTAAACTTGGCTACACAGGAACTGAATTCCAAAACAGAACAGGGTCTCAAATTTAGAAAACCAACTTATGCTTGCTTAAGAGGAAAGGTGAGTTGGGGTGCTGCATAAAACCAGAGATTGAAATGAGCACAGATAAAGTTCCTTAAGCCAAATATGGAATAGACAAGAGCTACTCCTTGCTCAACGAAATGGACTCAACACTGCATATTAAACGCCTAAGAATGTACCTGACTAGTAAGTATCTTAAAACCTATGGATTGCTATGTCTCCGAAAGAGAATCAAGCATGTGTACAGGGACATAAATGCAGCAGTGATAGGATTGGAGAGGTTCGGTGAGCAAATGAAGACCCTTTGAAGTCATATTGCATGGTACCCATTCCACGGGTCTCAACTCTCCAGGTTTAAGGTATTCTTCCTTCAGCTAAAACATGCATGTGGAACCCAGAGTATGATCAACCATGTGATAGGGAGACGTGTTCAAATATGTCTCAGTTTTCCTCCCCTGGTACTCGGGTGCAACATTCCAGACACTTTACTAA
Organism: Grampus griseus; assembly: GCF_964374135.1. Classification (NCBI taxonomy): domain Eukaryota; kingdom Metazoa; phylum Chordata; class Mammalia; order Artiodactyla; family Delphinidae; genus Grampus; species Grampus griseus. Next base: position 604,462 of record NW_028133352.1, on the reverse strand, counting down.
CACTCTCCCGACTTGGAGAGTCAGCGCCTTTAACCTCCTGTTTGGCCCAGTTTGCAATTTCTGCGGAAGATGAACAGGAATAGGGAGAACCAATGAGAGACTAGCTGGAGGTGTCTGGACGGGCAAATTTAACTCTCATTTCCCACCAGGAAGAGGAAATAACCAAAGGCTCAGCGTGCCGTGCCGGAACCAGATTAGGGCCTGAAGCCATCCTGAGGTTTTGCGGCCAGCTCAAAAGAAAGTGAGTTGAAGAAAGGAGCTCAGGGGCACTGTAATTCACAAACCTGCAGAGTTATAAATGACAGCTATCGTCCAAAAATATACTGAAGTAAGGCTGCCAAGAGGACTTGAAAGCGGGGCAGAATTGCAGGAAACCGATTTCAGGAGGTAGACTGGAATTGCATTGAAAGCATAGGAAAAGAGGCAGAACGTCCACAATGATGCACTTGGCCAAAAAGGGCGTATGCGTTTTTCCCTGAATATATTCAGGAAAAAACGCATACGCCCTTTTTGGCCAAACAAGCAAGCTTGCAAAGGAAATCTGCACTGCAATGAAGTCTCACTTCCCCCCGGTCAAAAGGGCCATCTGAAAAAAGTGTAAAATCCAGAAAGGCAGGACAGGCCATGGAGAACTGGGAGCCTTGTTATGCTGATGGGCGGGATGTAAATTGCCAACAGACACTCGGGAGAAGTGTATGGTGTTTCCTGAAACATCTAAAAAACAAAGCAACAGAGCCTAGGGCACTTCCACTTATGGTCCTATAGCTTAGGGAAATTAAAATCAAAAAGACACAGCCACCCCAAAGTTTGGGACACCTCTGTTTACAAGAACCTCATTTACCGTACAAGTTCAATATCACAGAAAGTGAAAAATCGATAAAGAACTTGTGGTATTTACTTACAAAGCAATATCACTCAGCAATGAAATCTATGTCATCAGGCCCGTAGCAGCACAATGAGTGGTTTCAGGTATGATGATTCTAACTGAAATAAGTCACACAGAAAAAGAAACATCATAAGATATCACTAATACACGGAATGTAAACTTGGCTACACAGGAACAGAATTACAGAAAAGAACAGGGTCGCAAATTTAGAAAACCAACTTATGCTTGCTTAAGGGGAAAGGTGAGTTGGGGTGCTGCATAAAAGCAGAGATTGAAATGAGCACAGATAAAGTTCCTTAAGCCAAATATGGAATAAACAAGAGCTACTCCTTGCTCAACGAAATGGACTCAACACCGCATATTAAACGCCTAAGAATGTACCTGACTAGTAAGTATCTTAAAACCTATGGATTGCTATGTCTCCAAAAGAGAATCAAGCGTGTGTACAGGGGCATAAACGCAGCAGTGATAGGATTGGAGAGGTTCGGTGAGCAAATGAAGACCCTTTGAAGTCAATTTGCATGGTACCCATTACACGGGTCTCAACTCTCCAGGTTTAAGGTATTCTTCCTTCAGCTAAAACATGCATGTGGAACCCAGAGTATGATCAACCGTGTGAACGGGAGACGTGTTCAAATATGTCTCAGTTTTCGTACCCTGGTACTCGGGTGCAACATTCCAGATGCTTTACTAACACTCTCCCGACTTGGAGAGTCAGTCTCTTTAACCTCCTGTTTGGCCCAGTTTGCAATTTCTGCGGAAGATGAACAAGAATAGCGAGAACCAATGAGAGACTAGCTGGAGGTGTCTGGACGGGCAAATTTAACTCTCATTTCCCACCAGGAAGAGGAATTAACCAAAGGCTCAGCATGCCGTGCCGGAACCGGATTAGGGCCTGAAGCCATCCTGCGGTGTTGCGGCCAGCTCACAAGAAAGCGAGTTGAAGAAAGGAGCTCAGGGGCACTGTAATTCACAAACCTGCAGAGTTATAAATGACAGCTATTGTCCAAAAATATATCGAAGTAAGGCTGCCAAGAGGACTTGAAAGCGGGGCAGAATTGCAGGAAACCGATTTCAGGAGGTAGACTGGAATTGCATTGAAAGCATAGGAAAAGAGGCAGAACGTCCACAATGATGCACTTGGCCAAAAAGGGCGTATGCGTTTTTTCCTGAATATATTCAGGAAAAAACGCATACGCCCTTTTTGGCCAACCAAGCAAGCTTGCAAAGGAAATCTGCACTACAATGAAGTCTCACTTCCCCCCGGTCAAAAGGGCCATCTGAAAAAAGTGTAAAATCCAGAAAGGCAGGACAGGCCATGGAGAACTGGGAGCCTTGTTATGGTGATGGGCGGGATGTAAATTGCCAACAGACACTCAGGAGAAGTGTATGGTGTTTCCTGAAACATCTAAGGAACAAAGCAACAGAGCCTAGGTCACTTCCACTTATGGTCCTATAGCTTAGGGAAATTAAAATCAAAAAGACACAGCCACCCCAAAGTTTGGGACGCCTCTGTTTACAAGAACCTCATTTACCGTACAAGTTCAATATCACAGAAAGTGAAAAATGGATAAAGAACTTGTGGTACTTACGTACAATGCAGTATCACTCAGCAATGAAATCTATGTCATCAGGCCCGTAGCAGCATAATGAGTGGATTCAGGTACGATGATTCTAACTGAAATAAGTCACACAGAAAAAGAAACATCATAAGATATCACTAATACACGGAATGTAAACTTGGCTACACAGGAACTGAATTCCAAAACAGAACAGGGTCTCAAATTTAGAAAACCAACTTATGCTTGCTTAAGGGGAAAGGTGAGTTGGGGTGCTGCATAAAACCAGAGATTGAAATGAGCACAGATAATATTCTATAAGGCAAATATGGAATAGACCAGAGCTACTCCTTGGTCAACGAAATGGACTCAACACCCCATATTCAACGCCTAGGAATATACCTGCCTAGTAAGAATCATAAAAGCAATGGATTTATATATCTCTGTAAGAGAATGAAGAGTGTGTACAGCGGCATTAAAGCAGTGAAAATCAGCTAAATCCCATATTAAAAATAAATTTCTTAAGCAAAACACAATGACCGTGAAATAGAGAGCAATACTTAAGTAATTCATTCAAGTCTTCTGATGCAACCTGCATTTACCATATCTACACCCAGAGCTGGGTGACACATAAGGCTGGACACTTGGGGCTCATAAGATTGGTGAGGTTCGGTGAGCAAATGCAGACCCTTTGAAGTCATATTGCATGGTACCCATTCCATGGATCTCAACTCTCCAGGTTTAAGGGATTCTTCCTTCAGCTAAAACATGCATGTGGAACCCAGAGTATTATCCACCGTGTGATCGAGAAACGTGTTCAAATATGTCTCACTTTTCGTTCCCTGGTACTCGGGTGCAACATTCCAGACGCTTTACTAACACTCTCCCGACTTGGAGAGTCAGTCCCTTTAACCTCCTGTTTGGCCCAGTTTGCAATTTCTGCGGAAGATGAACAGGAATAGCGAGAACCAATGAGAGACTAGCTGGAGGTGTCTGGACGGGCAAATTTAACTCTCATTTCCCACAGGGAAGAGCAATAAACCAAAGGCTCAGCATGCCGTGCCGGAACCAGATTAGGGCCTGAAGCAATCCTGCGGTGTTGTGGCCAGCTCACAAGAAAGCGAGTTGAAGAAAGGAGCTCAGGGGCACTGTAATTCACAAACCTGCAGAGTTATAAATGACAGCTATTGTCCGAAAATATACTGAAGTAGGGCTGCCAAGAGGACTTGAATGCGGGGCAGAATTGCAGGAAACCGATTTCAGGAGGAATCGGAATTGGATTGCATTTAAAACACAGGAAAAGAGGCAGAAGGTCGACAATGATGCACTTGGCCAAAAAGGGCGTATGTGTTTTTTCCTGAATTTATTCAGGAAAAAACTCATACGCCCTTTTTGGCCAACCAAGCAAGCTTGCAAAGGAAATCTGCACTACAATGAAGTCTCACTTCCCCCCGGTCAAAAGGGCCATCTGAAAAAAGTGTAAAATCCAGAAAGGCAGAACAGGCCATGGAGAGCTGGGAGCCTTGTTATGCTGATGGGTGGAATGTAAATTACCAACAGCCGCTCTGTAGAAGTGTATGGTGTTTCCTGAAACATCTAAAAAACAAAGCAACAGAGCCTAGGGCACTTCCACTTATGGTCCTATAGCTTAGGGAAATTAAAATCAAAAAGACACAGCCACCCCAAAGTTTGGGACGCCTCTGTTTACAAGAACCTCGTTTACCGTACAAGTTCAACATCGCAGAAAGTGAAAAATGGATAAAGAACTTGTGGTACTTACGTACAATGCAGTATCACTTAGCAATGAAATCTATGTCATCAGGCCCATAGCAGCATAATGAGTGGATTCAGGTACGATGATTCTAACTGAAATAAGTCACACAGAAAAAGAAACATCATAAGATATCACTAATACACGGAATGTAAACTTGGCTACACAGGAACTGAATTACAGAACAGAACAGGGTCTCAAATTTAGAAAACCAACTTATGCTTGCTTAAGAGGAAAGGTGAGTTG